>NC_141875.1:163400388-163703418 GCF_056163025.1 Triticum urartu
TGTAAATCCAAAACACGCCTGAAATCATGAAACTTGGCATGGTGTCATGACATGGCACCAACATGCTGCGGTAATTTTTTTGGCCGAATTGGGACAAGTTTTGGTGTATGCTTCTTCCAAACTGGAGCTTCCCTCAAGAAGGCTCGTGGTTCCGAGAGGGAACATGTCACCTTCGTGTGTGAAACGACATACGTACACTGCCTTCTCCCGCCTTAATTTTTTTACACAGTCAGATTAGACCAAATAGAAGTATTGTGCTAAATTTTGGAATTATTCCTGGTTCGTTTGGACTTTTTTGTACATTAATTGAGTTTCTGCGCATTTAGTGTGCATAATTCAAATTTGAACTACTAGCACAGGCTCCAGTGCACGAAAGTTATTTGAAAAATCACATGTGTGTCCTTGGGTGAATTTCTAGGCCCCTTGCAAGAGATGGGAGTGAAATTCAAACATCTCGGCGTCGTGGCTTGACCGGAAAGATTGAGAATTTTGGTTTTTTAATTCCTGTAAATCCAAAAACACGCCTGAAAATCATGAAACTTGGCATGGTGTCATGACATGGCACCAACATGTTGTGGTAAATTTTTTGGCCGAATTGGGACAAACTTTGGTCTAAGCTTCTTGCAAACCGGGGCTTCCCTCAAGAAGGCTCGTGGTTCCGAGAGGGCACGTGTCACCTCTGTGTGCAAAACGACATACGTACACTGCCTTCTCCCGCCTTATTTTTTAACACAGGCAAATTAGACCAAATAGAAGTATTGTGCTAAATTCTGAAATTATTCCGGGTTCGTTTGGCCTTTTTATACATTAATTGAATTTCTGCGCATTTAATGTGCATAATTCAAATTTGAACTACAAGCACACGCTCGAGTGCACCAACGTTGTTTGAAAAATCACATGTGTGTCCTTGGGTGAATTTCTAGGTCCTATGCAAGAGATGGGAATGAAATTCAAACATCTGGGTGTCGTGGCTCGGCCGGAAAGATTGAGAAACTTGGTTTTTTTAATTCCGGTAAATCCAAAACACGGCTGAAAATCATGAAACTTGGCATGGTGTCATGAAATGGCACCAACATGTTGCGTTAAATTTTTTGGCCAAATTGGGACAAGCTTTGGTGTAAGCTTCTTGCAAACCGGAGCTTCCCTCAAGAAGGCTCGTGGTTCCGAGAGGGAATGTGTCACCTTCGTCTGTGAAATGACTTACATACACCGCCTTCTCACACCTTAATTTTTTACACAGGTAGATTAGACCAAATAGAAGTATCATGCTAAATTTTGGAATTATTCCGGGTTAGTTTGGCCTTTTTTATACATTAATTGAGTTTCTATGCATTTAATGTGGATAATTCGAATTTGAACTAGAAGCACAGGCTCCAGTGCACCAAAGTTGTTTGAAAATCATATGTGTGTCCTTGGGTGAATTTCTAGGTCCCATGCAAGAGATGGGAGTGAAATTCAAACATCTGGGTGTCGTGGCTCGGCCCGAAAGATTAAGAAACTTGGTTTTTTAATTCCTGTAAATCCAAAACACGACTGAAAATCATGAAACCTGACATGGTGTCATGACATGGCACCAACATGCTGCAGTAAATTTTTTGGCTGAATTGGGAGAAGCTTTGGTGTAAGGTTCTTGCAAACCAGAGCTTCCCTCAAGAAGGCCCGTGGTTCCTAGAGGGAACGTGTCACCTCCATCTGCGAAATGACATACATACACTACCTTCTCCCACCTTAATTTTTGTACACTGGCAAATTAGACCAAATAGAAGTATCGTGCTAGATTTTGGAATTATTCCGGGTTTGTTTGGCCTTTTTTCTAGATTAATTCGGTTTATGGGCATTTAATGTGAATAATTCAAATTTAAACTACAAGCACATGCTCCAGTGCACCAAAGTTGGTTTAAAAATCACATGTGTGTCCTTGGGTGAATTTATAGGTCCCATGCAAGAAATGGGAATGAAATTCAAACATCTGGGCGTCCTGGCTCGGCTGGAAAGATTGAGAAACTTGGTTTTTTAATTCCTGTAAATCCAAAACACGCCTGAAAATCATGAAAGTTGGCATGGTGTCATGACATGGCACCAACATGTTGCGGTAATTTTTTTGGCCGAATTGGCACAAGCTTTGGTGTAAGCTTCTTGCAAACCGGAGCTTGCCTCAAGAAGGCTCGTGGTTCCGAGAGGGAACGTGTCATCTCCGTGTGCGAAACGACATATGTACACTGCCTTCTCACGCCTTAACTTTTTTACACAGGCATATTAGACCAAATAGAAGTATCATGCTAAATTTTGGAATTATTCCGGGTTCATTTGGCCCTTTTTATACATTAATTGAGTTTCTGCGCATTTAATGTGCATAATTCAAATTTGAACTACAAGCACAGGATCTAGTGCACCAAAGTTGTTTGAAAAATCACATGTGTGTCCTTGGGTGAATTTCTAGGTCCCATGTAAGAGATGGGAGTGAAATTCAAACATCTGGACGTCGTGGCTTGGCCGGAAAGATTGAGAATTTTGGTTTTTTAATTCCTGTAAATCCAAAACACGCCTGAAATCATGAAACTTGGCATGGTGTCATGACATGGCACCAACATGCTGCGGTAATTTTTTTGGCCGAATTGGGACAAGTTTTGGTGTATGCTTCTTCCAAACTGGAGCTTCCCTCAAGAAGGCTCGTGGTTCCGAGAGGGAACATGTCACCTTCGTGTGTGAAACGACATACGTACACTGCCTTCTCCCGCCTTAATTTTTTTACACAGTCAGATTAGACCAAATAGAAGTATTGTGCTAAATTTTGGAATTATTCCTGGTTCGTTTGGACTTTTTTGTACATTAATTGAGTTTCTGCGCATTTAGTGTGCATAATTCAAATTTGAACTACTAGCACAGGCTCCAGTGCACGAAAGTTATTTGAAAAATCACATGTGTGTCCTTGGGTGAATTTCTAGGCCCCTTGCAAGAGATGGGAGTGAAATTCAAACATCTCGGCGTCGTGGCTTGACCGGAAAGATTGAGAATTTTGGTTTTTTAATTCCTGTAAATCCAAAAACACGCCTGAAAATCATGAAACTTGGCATGGTGTCATGACATGGCACCAACATGTTGTGGTAAATTTTTTGGCCGAATTGGGACAAACTTTGGTCTAAGCTTCTTGCAAACCGGGGCTTCCCTCAAGAAGGCTCGTGGTTCCGAGAGGGCACGTGTCACCTCTGTGTGCAAAACGACATACGTACACTGCCTTCTCCCGCCTTATTTTTTAACACAGGCAAATTAGACCAAATAGAAGTATTGTGCTAAATTCTGAAATTATTCCGGGTTCGTTTGGCCTTTTTATACATTAATTGAATTTCTGCGCATTTAATGTGCATAATTCAAATTTGAACTACAAGCACACGCTCGAGTGCACCAACGTTGTTTGAAAAATCACATGTGTGTCCTTGGGTGAATTTCTAGGTCCTATGCAAGAGATGGGAATGAAATTCAAACATCTGGGTGTCGTGGCTCGGCCGGAAAGATTGAGAAACTTGGTTTTTTTAATTCCGGTAAATCCAAAACACGGCTGAAAATCATGAAACTTGGCATGGTGTCATGAAATGGCACCAACATGTTGCGTTAAATTTTTTGGCCAAATTGGGACAAGCTTTGGTGTAAGCTTCTTGCAAACCGGAGCTTCCCTCAAGAAGGCTCGTGGTTCCGAGAGGGAATGTGTCACCTTCGTCTGTGAAATGACTTACATACACTGCCTTCTCACACCTTAATTTTTTACACAGGTAGATTAGACCAAATAGAAGTATCATGCTAAATTTTGGAATTATTCCGGGTTAGTTTGGCCTTTTTTGTACATTAATTGAGTTTCTATGCATTTAATGTGGATAATTCGAATTTGAACTAGAAGCACAGGCTCCAGTGCACCAAAGTTGTTTGAAAATCATATGTGTGTCCTTGGGTGAATTTCTAGGTCCCATGCAAGAGATGGGAGTGAAATTCAAACATCTGGGTGTCGTGGCTCGGCCCGAAAGATTAAGAAACTTGGTTTTTTAATTCCTGTAAATCCAAAACACGACTGAAAATCATGAAACCTGACATGGTGTCATGACATGGCACCAACATGCTGCAGTAAATTTTTTGGCCGAATTGGGAGAAGCTTTGGTGTAAGCTTCTTGCAAACCAGAGCTTCCCTCAAGAAGGCCCGTGGTTCCTAGAGGGAACGTGTCACCTCCATCTGCGAAATGACATACATACACTACCTTCTCCCACCTTAATTTTTGTACACTGGCAAATTAGACCAAATAGAAGTATCGTGCTAGATTTTGGAATTATTCCGGGTTTGTTTGGCCTTTTTTCTAGATTAATTCGGTTTATGGGCATTTAATGTGAATAATTCAAATTTAAACTACAAGCACATGCTCCAGTGCACCAAAGTTGGTTTAAAAATCACATGTGTGTCCTTGGGTGAATTTATAGGTCCCATGCAAGAAATGGGAATGAAATTCAAACATCTGGGCGTCCTGGCTCGGCTGGAAAGATTGAGAAACTTGGTTTTTTAATTCCTGTAAATCCAAAACATGCCTGAAAATCTTGAAAGTTGGCATGGTGTCATGACATGGCACCAACATGTTGCGGTAATTTTTTTGGCCAAATTGGCACAAGCTTTGGTGTAAGCTTCTTGCAAACCGGAGCTTGCCTCAAGAAGGATCGTGGTTCCGAGAGGGAACGTGTCATCTCCGTGTGCGAAACGACATATGTATACTGCCTTCTCACGCCTTAACTTTTTTACACAGGCATACTAGACCAAATAGAAGTATCATGCTAAATTTTGGAATTATTCCGGGTTCATTTGGCCCTTTTTATACATTAATTGAGTTTCTGCGCATTTAATGTGCATAATTCAAATTTGAACTACAAGCACAGGATCTAGTGCACCAAAGTTGTTTGAAAAATCACATGTGTGTCCTTGGGTGCATTTCTAGGTCCCATGTAAGATATGGGAGTGAAATTCAAACATCTGGACGTCGTGGCTTGGCCGGAAAGATTGAGAATTTTGGTTTTTTAATTCCTGTAAATCCAAAACACGCCTGAAATCATGAAACTTGGCATGGTGTCATGACATGGCACCAACATGCTGCGGTAATTTTTTTGGCCGAATTGGGACAAGTTTTGGTGTATGCTTCTTCCAAACTGGAGCTTCCCTCAAGAAGGCTCGTGGTTCCGAGAGGGAACATGTCACCTCCGTGTGTGAAACGACATACGTACACTGCCTTCTCCCGCCTTAATTTTTTTACACAGTCAGATTAGACCAAATAGAAGTATTGTGCTAAATTTTGGAATTATTCCGGGTTCGTTTGGACTTTTTTATACATTAATTGAGTTTCTGCGCATTTAGTGTGAATAATTCAAATTTGAACTACTAGCACAGGCTCCAGTGCACCAAAGTTATTTCAAAAATCACATGTGTGTCCTTGGGTGAATTTCTAGGCCCCTTGCAAGAGATGGGAGTGAAATTCAAACATCTCGGCGTCGTGGCTTGACCGGAAAGATTGAGAATTTTGGTTTTTTAATTCCTGTAAATCCAAAAACATGCCTGAAAATCATGAAACTTGGCATGGTGTCATGACATGGCACCAACATGTTGTGGTAAATTTTTTGGCCGAATTGGGACAAACTTTGGTGTAAGCTTCTTGCAAACCGGGGCTTCCCTCAAGAAGGCTCGTGGTTCCGAGAGGGAACGTGTCACCTCTGTGTGCAAAACGACATACGTACACTGCCTTCTCCCGCCTTATTTTTTAACACAGGCAAATTAGACCAAATAGAAGTATTGTGCTAAATTCTGAAATTATTCCGGGTTCGTTTGGCCTTTTTATACATTAATTGAATTTCTGCGCATTTAATGTGCATAATTCAAATTTGAACTACAAGCACACGCTCGAGTGCACCAACGTTGTTTGAAAAATCACATGTGTGTCCTTGGGTGAATTTCTAGGTCCTATGCAAGAGATGGGAATGAAATTCAAACATCTGGGTGTCGTGGCTCGGCCGGAAAGATTGAGAAACTTGGTTTTTTTAATTCCTGTAAATCCAAAACACGCCTGAAAATCATGAAACTTGGCATGGTGTCATGACATGGCACCAACAGGCTGTGGTAATTTTTCTATCCGATTCGCGAAGGAGCACACATTAACAATCAGTGAAGTCATTTTGGAACAATTGTTGTCACGTTAAAAATCAGAAACACAAGTATTATTGAAACCATGGGCATTCTACTTACCAATTATGTGCGGCCACACGTCTCCTTTTTTTATTGTCTAGGAGGTGTCATGCGGGTAGCTATTTGGGTACGGGAGGCGTGCGATCAGACCCCTACGCGTGCTCATCAGGAGGAGAGCCCTTTGACCGCTACCTTTTGCACACCTCCCTCCCAACGTCTCCATTAATGGCGCCCGAGCACCTGTTCTACAACGTGGCTATATGTATCACTGGACTGGGATTTAAGAGACAAAAATGAAAATCTGAAAAGAAAGTTTTGCACGGATCTTGATGTAAGATCCGACGGACATATTTAGCATCGACTGCGACTTATAGCAATCATGATGAATATAAGGACGATGACAGTGGATAATAATTGTCTTACATATCTAGGAACATAATTAAAAAGGCCACATGCGGCAACGCCCGAAATACACAAGGGCAAAAGAAGAAGGAAGACAATGATCTGGCTCGCTAATCTCTACTTTCTTGATGCGTTGCTGCAGGCCGCGGGAACTAGTCTCCGCGGCGAGCGGCGACGAGCTCTTTCTTGTCCTCAAGATGCTCATTTAGAGCATCCACGGATTCCTCCACTAGCCTTCTGTGCTCGATGTGCAACATGGCATTCTGGTCCATAAGTTTCTCGATGATGACGTCGGTCCTCTTCAACAAGGTAGTGGTCTGCTCCCGCTACTCCGCACTTCCAACGATCTTCACCCTCAGCTGGTCGCGCTCGGCCCGGAGCTTCGCATTGCTCTCATTTAGTTGCCGGATGACGTCGGTAGACTGTTCAACTGAGGCTTTCAGGTCATCCTGCAACCTCGCTCACCTGGAGATATGATCCATCTGCCTAAGGACGAGGGCACGCATGCGCCTGTAAGAGTCCTCGCCTGCCCGCGAGACTTTTTCCCCGGCCGCCACGGCGTGGGAGGACATCTCCGCTACATTCGCGGCATGGCAGGACATCTCTTCTGCTTCTGCGGCACGGCCGGACCAGTCTGCTGCATCGACAGTGTGGCGGGACCTCCGTGCTGCTTCGGCGGCGCGGCGAGACCTCTCTGCTGCTACGGCCGTGCGGCGGGACATGTTGTCTGCTTTTGTGGCGAGGCGGGACATCTCTCGTGCTTCCGCTTCCAGACTCGCCTCTCCCTGGTGGCAATCTCTCGACCCAGAACTCATGCTGGCCATGGCAGACGCAAGGGAACGATGATGAATGACTTGTTTGTTTTTGTGGATGAGGAGTTGAGGAGGAATGTGCAGTCATCTTGGAGTAGTAGTATTTATAACCGAGTAGTAATACGCTCCTAAGTGGGAAACCATTTAGCTTTTGATCGGTGAGAACAAGTTTGGAATTTGGAATGTGACAGGACGCGGCCTCCCTGTTCTTCTAAAAAAATTGTGATGGGGTGCACGCTCAAAATTTACTGACGGTTATAAGTGCGGCACTATTCTCGGAAGGCGTAACGTGGGCACGTACGCCTTCTCGGCCGCGTACGTGGCGTTTGCACCATAGGGCGCACAGCAATAGGCAATGTCAGCACACGTCTTGTTCCAACAACCGTGCACGCTCGTTATTACCATCGCGCACGCTTCTTTTAATGAGAATGTGTGTGCCCTTCTAGCGCACACACGTTGATCTATCTAACTGTTTCAATTTGTTGTGGGTAATCGCAAACAGTTCATCCATGTGAAGTGTATGCCATCAATCACGGACACTTTGATCTGGCTGACCCGTTTCTGTTCTGTTGCCTAATCGCAAACAGTTAATCCTTCTGAAGCATATGCCCTCAATCACACACACCTTGATATGGCTGACTATTTCTTTTGTGTTGCCTAATCACAAACAGTTCATCCGAGTAAACCATATGCTCTATATCGCACACGCCTTCATCAGGCTTCCCGTTTCTTTTGTTCTGCCTCATCACAAACAGTTCATTGGACTGAACCGTATGCCCTGGATCACACACGCAACTTCAATCTGAATCGTGTTTGATGGCTCCACCATCGCAAACATTTTGCACCTTTTTTGACGGTTCTTTTACACCATCGTTTGCAATTATTGCATCGCACATAGTTTTGTCCAAGGGTCTCTGATCGTAGTGTCGCGCTAGCAGCATCCTGCAGTAGTGCATGCATCTCAATTCCTATGAGGGGGGATTAGAAAAGAGATGTCATTTGGTTCACATCATAGGAACTTTTCTATTGAATATACGCTAATGTTTATTTTCCTTTGAAATTATGGGAGTATAGGAATCCATTCATATGAACCAAGTGGCTCTAAAGCTATAAAACGATATCATGTTTATTTCCTTTGAAATGTGGATTTTATGAATCTATTCCTATGAAATATTGGCTCTAATGGAAAAAAATCATATAAAAATCATATCATATAGAGTTCCTATGATATTCCTCCACACCAAAGGATGGTTGAAATTGCGGCAGGTCATACGATGGTCTTTGTTTGTGGACTCCTCCCCCATCTTTATAGTTACCTCTCGAAGATGAATGAAATGACATATATATATACTGGGTATTCTATATGTGCATTTTGGTAGACGAAAACTCGGTAAAAGTTTGCGAGGTTCAAATTTTCAATAAAGCTATATGCACTGCATTTTGGATCGGAGGGATGAGCATACGACAGTTGCTGACACTCACGTGGAAGATTTGTGTGTAGGAGGAGTGGCTGCTATGTTAAATGACATGGCAAAACTGACACTGTCGGATGCCGATCTAATGGTTCTTACGGCGTTTGTCAGGAAACGGCTTGTGGCGAACATTTTTTGGATAATGATTTATGGGCACATGCATTGCATTGATACGTGCTCCCTCTCTCTCACGCACACACACACCCTCACGAGTCACGACTCCTGAGTCCTCTTGCACCCACCGTCTATCTGCAGGTAGACGTCACACACATACGTGATGTTCACACCCTACCCTTAGAACTTTTAAAAAGCAAAAGATGTCGAGCACCTTTTATTTTAGCTCACACATCACACACTTATACTATTACCCTTGCGGAGAACGTTCTTTGGGCATAGTATATTTTACTCTCACGAAGAGAAGCGGTGCACGCACGCACCAGTTCTCTCACACCCACTCGCAGGTACACATAGGAGCGCATTTTTATGAAGTTGGTACAACAAAATCACTCTACTTTATATAAGTAGGAGCGTTAGTGCTTGCTTTACTAGCGTTCCTCTCTTTCACTCTCTCATGCTCTCTAGATCTAAGCAAGACATAGGTGGCCACACTCTCTCTCTGCTCACTGTTGGTCACAAATCCGGCTGGACCACCTCGACCGGGGCAGGGGTGTAGGTAAATCGTTCACGTTGTCGACGGCGGCGAGGGAGGAGACCAACGGCTGCCCGCGCGTCCCGATCGGCGGCTGTGCCGTTCTATCTGAGAGAGCGCCGGCTCGGGAGGGCCTCCGACCCCTTCTTCCACCCTGTGGTATTGTGGCCAAGATGCGGCCTCCCGATGTCGTCTTTGCCACATGCCGATGACCCTCAGGTATATATTCCTTCAAAACCTGCCTTGCTCTGCTGCCCCAGCTCCCCACGTGGATGCGTGTGGATCTTTTTCTACTTCTGTCGGCTGTTCTAAAGCCACCTAGACATTTACTATTATTAGAGGCAAAGCTAGTTAATATAGTCGAATCTAAGACTTGGTTCAAACAGGGAAGAAAGTAGGAAAGCTGTAGCATGAATCTAGGACTTGGTTCTAGGAGGAAACGGGGGAAAGTAGTAGATACTGGCTACCCAACCGGTCTCTTGGTTGAAAAGGCAAAGAAAACATGGTGGGTGGCGAAGGGTGGTGGGAAATGGACTTGTCTCTTGGTTGAAAAAGGAAAGAAAGTGAGGGGTGTTGGGGGACAACGCAAATGAGAATGAGCAGGTCTAGATTTCCTATGCTCACATAGGAAAATGTCGCTGAGGAGATAAAAACGAGACAAATGCAGACATGTTGTCTGAGTGTTTGCCGCTCTCGGCAACCACATCTGCCTCACCAATTTATCCCCTGCTGTCCCTACGCCCATATCGCTACCGTTAATGTAGAATCACATGAAGCATTAAGCAATGCCACCTAATGTCACTATAAGTAATGGTCTAGTGTCATCGATAAATTGAAGCAATGCCACCACCATTTTATGAAGTGCTTCCGTCTTTGCTTTATTTCCCATGAATTGTGTTTTTGCAGTTACACTTAAATCTCACACTGCTAACATTGCTTCATCCCAGTGGAACTGCACAAATTTGATTGCACATTTACTGACCATGTGCTACTCTCATGACAGTAATACTAATGCTATTGTTCTGCATGTTAATCTAGTAGCAGTGTTGATGTGATGAGATGATACTTACTTAAGGGCACTTTCATACTGTCAATCTAGTGCCAATTATAACACGATAGATGTTGTTGTTAATCATACACCACTGCAAATATCTGTCACTGTTTAAATAACCGTATTTCGTATTTGCGCAAACAGGGATGTCTGTCTCCATATCGTTTCTATCTGCGCAATCAAAAGTACACACCTCAGTTTTAGTACAACTACACAAAATGAGATGGCTATTCCTAGTTGTCGTCCTCTAACCACCAGTGTTCCAGGTATTCCTACATTGGTAGTAGCTAGGTAGAATGACCAACGCAATCTAAAAGAAGTCGGTTCGTAGGTTTTACTTCCTGATTGCAGTGTAGGTATGAGCGAAAACAACTGCATCCTAGTCCAGAATGCACTTTCTACGAGTTGATCCATGGACCGAGGACTAGCTGGCATGGCTGCATGGAGGTTTTTGGGACAGGTGCGTGGACAAGAGGCATTGTGGTCTGCTTATTTCTGCAAATAGCGGTGCTTAAATTTAGTGGAATGCACAAGAATTTCACCTTGTTAGTACACTACATGGTTCAGTTCAGCATTCCAGCTGAGAACACAATTATAATTGGTTATTCTGGAACGAGAGAACCTAACCCTGGATTGTGGCAACAAGAAAAAACCAGAGTGAACTCCAGGAAATTTAAGCCTGTCGGGAGGCCCTTTGCTTAGAGAAGCCTTGCTTGTTTTTTCCTGATTTGTAAACCTTCTCACAACTTTGTCTTTTGCTGTGAACTAGTATATGTTTGTTGTGTTCTATGAATCATTGAGATGTATAAAATTGCTTAACTTATGCTTTTCAAGTTTTTTATGAAGCCGAGTTTAATGCGAGTGTTCCACATGAACGCTGGACTAGTGTGTGAACGTTTGGAATTTACATTGTGGCCTCAGTTAACTGCATGAACCATTGTAACAAGATACGTAGTTGCTTATATGTCAGACAACATATTATTGATTGTTAGTTGGTCGATAGCCTAGTGTTGAAGCGAGCTGAGCCAATGTGCCATGTTTTGCACAACTCCTTACAAGTGGGGTAGCACCAACAGTGTTTAGAAGTACTTATGTATACGTCGGCGCACAGTTCTCAAACGAGTACTCTATTTCATCAAATACACACTGCTCGTATGATAAACCATGACAACTTATGTCTTACCATGCCATATTCATGAAAAAACTAGTGAGGACGCATCTGTTTCGGCAATAATTATGATGGTTCTCACATGATTCACATGCACACAAAAGTAGCAGCAATTCCCATAGACGGATTCAAACAGAGTACTAGCCCTAGAGGGCTCGATAATAGGCAAGGTTCGGATAATTAGACACAATCCAAACTACTATTAAACACTAGCTGGGGCAACTATTTCATTCCTCGATCTAATTTGGGCTAGACACAAGACGGACCTTGCCATGAATATCATCGAGGACGTCTGGCAGCAGCTCAATTCTGTGAACCTTCATGAAGATAACCTTGTGGACTTGCCACTCATAAACTTGTTTGTGGAGGCATGCCACGTCATCTTCCTATGTAAGCTTGACAAGAATAGTATGTCTCACAAACGAAGGAGTAGCTTTGAACTTCTTGTGCTTCAGTACACCCTGCACAACATGCCTGACAACAGTGAGGCTGGAATACAACTCCACATCGGTATAAGCGCAGATGCTTTCCAGGATCCAACAGCCTAAGAACTCGGTTTTCCCAGTGCGTATATTTAGGTCATCCGCCTCATAGCGAGTGACATGTACAACCGCACCATCCTTGTCTGCATCGGGGCTCTAATTGAAACAGGAACAAATTCTGGATTACTTTCCAGTATAAGAAACACAAGTTATTTAAACCACTATGTATAGCATGGTATCGAAGCTGTAATAAATTTTTGCATTATTCATCATGGGGGCTGTAACCTCAAACGGGGCGTTGACCATCTCAGTAGTGGTCGTGAGCGTATCTGGGGTCGGCTCGGTGGCTGCCTCCATCTTCTTGGAGCTCTCTATCTCGTGGGGATCAGCCTCCCGCGTCTGCTCCAATATCAACAGATCTTTGCCTGGTTCTCCTTGGTCCATCATGAAACTGACAAATACTAGGAGACCACTGAAAGGAAAACACAATTGCAATGACAATGAAACAAAAAAAGAGTGAGGATTGGTTACTGCTTTGCAAAAGTTCATTTTTTCTCTGAACAAAAATATACCAACATCACGGATCCGCTTACCTTCCCTTCGTTGGGAGAGAAGAACAATGGAAGATGCGAGTGTTGTCTTTCTTGAAGACGGTGAGGGAGAAGGGGATTCAGCGAAGAGCGAAATGATGGTTGCTTCATCTGTCAAATTTAGACTGCGGGGAGGTGGGGTTTTGTGATATGACGGCTCGTTACTGCCACGCTACGACCGAGGTGACTCTCCTCCTGCATTTTGGCTCGCGTGCGGCATGGCCCGCATGTTGGTGAACAAAAGTAAAACGACATTCAGTAGAGGGAGACGTTTTGATGACCTGGAGGGAGCCAGAAGCTGTAGTGTATCCACTGTACTAGTAGTAACTGTTTTTCTGGGTAGCTATAGAGTGTCTCCACTGTACTAGTAGTAATTGTTTCTCTGGGCCCAAGACAAAACAGCCCATCCACCCTAGCAAATAATAAAATCAATTCAAAAGCCCATATATTTACTTAACGAGAGGCACTACCCACACCCAGCACACCGCCCCCCAAAAAACCTGGGTGCTCTTCTTCCTCCTCACTCCCACCCACATCACTTCAGCTCGCTCCACTCGTACCCCCAAATTCCTCACCTCACTCCTACAAAAAAACAAGCTTCCCTTCTTCCTCACTACTATAGAAAAACCCCACCTCCCCTTCTTCTTCACTCACACTACAACTAGGCTCGTCATTCGTTACTCTGCACAAATCCGTGAGCGCGACATGACGCCCTCGAGGAAAATAGAGTCGGTTGACCCCAGCGCCAGGAAGATGAGGCTCCCGCTAGTGGCGGCGCCTGTTGTAGATCCTGCACTCGGCAGCGCGGGGAGAAGCGGCGACCCTGCCCCCACCGGATCCCAGGAACCCGTAGAATCCCGGGTGGACCGCATCAGCGATCTCCCGGACGCCGTCCTTGGGGAGATCATCGCTTCCCCCCACCAAGGATTGCTGCCACACCGAAGTCCTCTCAATTTGGTGGCGCCCTCTATGGCGTGCCGTGCCCCTTAATCTTGACTGTCGTTAGCTATCTCTCTTCAATGATTTTGAAATCCCCAGAGCCATCATCTCCTCCCACCAGGGCTCCGTTCAAAGCCTCTGCATCCCGTCATGCTGCCCGAGCAAGCATACCATGCCCTGCACGATGGACGCCTGGCTGAAATCCCCTAAATTCACATAACTATGGCAGCTTGAGTTCTACTATTCCCCTGGAAATCACCTACCAAATACCGAACGCCATGTCCATCTTGCGGTTTTCCTCCTCTCTCCACACCGCCACCATTGCGTTGTGCTACCTACCAGACAATCTGGTACTAAACCTTCGACTCCCATTTGTCAAGAAACTTTCACTTGTGCGGGTTCGTATATCGGAGGCCAGCGTCATCCACTCCAGTTGCCCTGCCTTGGAGTGCTTGGTGCTTGTTTTCACAGTTAGAATCAGTTGTCTCCAGATAAAGTCCCCAAACCTTGTAAGAATTGGAATTTCTTTCGACGGAAGGCAGCTCATCATTCAAGATGCCCCTTCACTTCAAAGGTTGATCCTTGATTCTAGTTATTCACCGTCTCAAATAATCGTCCTCTCTGCGCCTAAACTGGAGACCTTGTGTGTAATACATGATCTCTGTGTTCATTTGAATATGGTGTTTGGCTCCACAGTTCTTCAGGTACTTTATATTATCATCTACACTTGTAACCATAATCTGCATTTTAAATTTTTGTGCATAAGTTATATATCATCTCGGAGTACACATTGTGTACTAATATTATGTTCTATGCTCAATGAAGAGTTTCTCCATGGATAGCCTATCAATGGTGCTAGATTCTGTCAAGATCTTATATATCCAAATGAATAGTTTTGATTTGAACAAGATTATTGGCTTGCTGCAATGCTTTCCATGTCTGGAGAAGTTGTATATAAAGGTGATAATTTCACGCACATTGGAAGCCCACATATAGTGTACTAGAATTAACCGTTCAACTGTTGCTCTTTCGACACTCTTTTTTTAGACCTTAATTGTTTTCAATCTTCATGTCTATTTAGGCAACAGGACGGGGTAAGAAAGTTATTACCAATCGGTGGATCCATAAGGACAGGGATTTTCTCACTTCTCATGACATTCGATTGAAGACAATAACGCTAGAACGATATGTAGCCAACCAAGCAAACACTAGATTTGTCACATTCTTCCAGCTGAATGCTGATACGTCTCCAACGTATCTATAATTTTTTATTGTTCCATGCTATTATATTATCAACCTTGGATGTTTTGTATGCTATTTTATATGATTTTTGGGACTAACCTATTAACCTAGAGCCCAGTGCCAGTTTTTTTCCTTGTTTCAGAGTATCGCAGAAAAGGAAAATCAAACGGAGTCCAATTGACCTGAGACTTCAGGGAACTTATTTTTGGACCAGAAGAAGCCCATGGAGTATCGGAGATGGACCAGGAGAGTCCCGGGCTGCCCACGAGGGTGGGGGCGTGCCCACCCCACTGGGCGCGCCCCCCTGCCTCGTGGACAGCCCAGAGGTCCACTCACGTACTTCTTCCTCCCATATATACCCATATACCCTAAAAACTTTGGGGAGAACAATAGATCAGGAATTCCGCCGCGAGAAGCCTCCGTAGCCGCCGAAAACCAATCTAGACCCGTTCCGGCACCCTGCCAGAGGGGGCAATCCCTATCTGGTGGCCATCTTCATCATCCCGGTGCTCTCCATGAGGAGGAGGGAGTAGTTCTCCCTCGGGGCTGAGGGTATGTACCAGTAGCTAGGTTTTTGATCTCTCTCTCTCATGTTCTTGAGGTGGTACGATCTTGATGTATCATGAGCTTTTCTATTATATTTGGATCCTATGATGTTTCTCCCCCTCTACTCTCTTGTAATGTATTGAGTTTTCCCTTTGAAGTTATCTTATCGGATTGAGTCTTTAAGGGTTTGAGAACACTTGATGTATGTCTTGCGTGGGATACCTGTGGTGACAATGGGGTATTCTATGATCCACTTGATGTATGTTTTGGTGATCAACTTGCGGGTTCCGTGACCTCGAGAATCTATGCACAGGGGTTGGCACACGTTTTCGTCTTGACTCTCGGTAGAAACTTTGGGGCACTCTTTGAAGTTCTATGTGTTGGTTGAAGAGATGAATCTGAGATTGTGTGATGCATATCGTATAATCATACCCACGGATACTTGAGGTGACATTGGAGTATCTAGGTGACATTAGGGTTTTGGTTGATTTGTGTCTTAAGGTGTTATTCTAGTACGAACTCTAGGGCTGTTTGTGACACTTATAGGAATAGCCCAATGGATTGATTGGAAAGAATAAATTGAGGTGGTTTCGTACCCTACCATAATCTCTTCGTTTTTTCTCCGCTATTAGTGGCTTCAGAGTGACTCTTTGTTGCATGTTGAGGGATAGTTATGTGATCCAATTATGTTATTATTGTTTAGAGAACTTGCACTAGTGAAAGTATGAACCCTAGGCCTTGTTTCAACGCATTGCAATACCGTTTATGCCTACTTTTATCATTACTTACCTTGCTGTTTTTATATTTTCAGATTACAAAAACCTTTATCTACCATCCATATACCACTTGTATCACCATCTCTTCGCCGAACTAGTGCACCTATACGATTTACCATTGTATTGGGTGTGTTGGGGACACAAGATACTCTTTGTTATTTGGTTGCGGGGTTGCTTGAGAGAGACCATCTTCATCCTACGCCTCCTACGGATTGATAAACCTTAGGTCATCCACTTGAGGGAAATTTGCTACTGTCCTACAAACCTCTGCACTTGGAGGCCCAACAACGTCTACAAGAAGAAGGTTGTGTAGTAGACATCAAGCTCTTTTCTGGCGCCGTTGCTGGGGAGGTGAGTGCTTGAAGGTATATCTTTAGATCTTGCAATTGAATCTTTTTGTTTCTTGTTTTAGCACTAGTTTAGTTTATAAAAGAAAACTACAAAAAAAATATGGAATTGAGTTTGCCTCATACGCTTCATCTTTTTAATATCTTTCGTGAGAATGATGGAAAGGAAAATTGTGCCAAAGTGTTAGAAGAAGAATGCATTAAAATTTTTGGCACTAAATCTTTGTATGATGACATGATTGCAATGTTGTTAGTATGAGTTCCTTGAATATCCATGATGCTAATGATATGCAAAGCCACAAGCTTGGGGAAGCTATGTTTGATGAAGATGATATTTTTTGTCCCCCAAGCTTTGATGAGCAAATTTATTATGATGAAAGCATGCCTCCTATTTATGATGATTATATTGATGAGAGTGGAATTGGAGATGTCATGACTTTATTTTGTGATGAATCCACTATTTCGGAAGAGGTTCCAATTGATTATGAGAACAAAGTTGCTATCTATGATGATTATTGTGATGACTTGTATGCTATAAAGAATAATTATATCCATGAAACTTTTCATCATGATTTTAGTTTTCAATTGTATTATGCCTCACATGATAATTATTTTGTTGAGCTTACTCCCACTACTATTCATGAGAAGAAGTTTGCTTATGTGGAGAGTAATAAAAATTTTATGCTTGTAGATCATGAAAAGAATGCTTTAGGTGCTGGTTATATTGTTGAATTCATTCATGATGCTACTGAGGGAGGAATATATGCTTGTAGGAATTGCAATAATATCAAGTTTCCTCTCTATGTCCTTAAAGTTTCAAAGTTATGCTTGTTTTGCCTTCCTATGCTAGTTGATTATTGTTCCTATAAGTTGTTTGCTCACAAAATCCCTATGCATAGGAAGTGGGTTAGACTTAATGTGTTAGTCATATTCTTCATGATGCTCTCTTTATGTTTCAATTCTTATCCTTTATGTGAGCATCATTGAAATCATCATGCCTAGCGAGGGGCGTTAAACGATAGCGCTTGTTGGGAGGCAACCCAATTTTATTTTTGTTCCTTGATTTTTGCTCCTGTTTAGTAATAAATAATTAATCTAGACTTTTTTATATGTGTTTTTATGCTTTTAATTAGTGTTTGTGCCAAGTAGAACCTTTGGGAAGACTTGGGGAAAGTCTTTGCGATCATGCTGTAAAAAACAGAAACTTTAGCGATCACGAGAATTGCTGCCATTTTTTATTGGAGAGTGCTATTTAGTTAATTATTTTTGAAGATGATTAATAGAAAAATTACTCAGGTACACCAATTTATTTGATAATTTTATGAGTTCCATAATTATATGTTTGATCCAGATTACTACAGACTGTTCTGTTTTTGACAAATTCTGTTTTCATCGTGTTGTTAGCTTATTTTGATGAATCTATGAGTAGTATCGGAGGGTAAGAACCATAGAGAAGTTGGAATACAGTAGTTATTACACCAATATGAACTTATAATGAGTTCATTGCAGTACCTTATGATGGTGATTTGCTTTCTTATACTAACGGAGCTTACGAGTTTTCTGTTAAGTTTTGTGTTGTGAAGTTTTCAAGTTTTGGGTAAAGATTCGATGGACTATGGAATAAGGAGTGGCAATAGCCTAAGCTTGGGGATTCCCAAGGCACCCCCTAGGTAATATTAAACGACAACCAAGAGCCTAAGCTTGGGTATGCCCCAGAAGGCATCCCCTCTTTTGTCTTCCTTCAACGGTAACTTTACTTGGAGCTATATTTTTATTCACCACATGATATGTGTTTTGCTTGGAGCGTCAATTTATTTTGTTAGGATTTGCTTGCTGTTATTTAGAACAATGTTTTGCATCTTTTATTTCAATAAAAGTGGCATTGATAGCCTTTGCTATGCCTATTTTACAAGTCTTCATGTTGCTGTTTGAAAACAGAAAGTTTACCGCTGTTGCAATAATTCCCTAGAAAAGTCAGAATGTGATAATGTAGCGACCCGGCCCGAATGGATCAAGTCTCTATGCTTAAGTGTCATCCTTGGATCGGTATGTTGACACACACAGTACTCGAGGATTTATAACAGAGGTAAATCACATGTATAAAATAACGTAAATACTATTACCTCAATCCAAAATAGCGGAAGCAACAAGGTTGTGGATTCCCATCAACACCAACGGCAAAGTTGAGTGTAGAATCATAACCCTAACGTATCACTTACTCGTCTAAGAAAACTTGCAACATGAGACGTTGCAGCCCGAAACGGGTCAGTACATTGAATGTACTGGCAAATTCACACCATAGAGAAAATGATGAACAATGGCTATCACTATATGCATATATGGCTGGTGGAAAAGCTCTATGGTTATAATGTTTTTGCGAAAAGCCAATTTTTCCCTACTGCAAAGGAATAAATTTATTTAACTATCATGGTGGTTGTTAAACATTGAGAATGGTTGACAGCATTCTCAATCCCAATTAAATAACATCATTTAACGCAACAAAATTAATTTAAAGTAACATGATGAGATCAACAGGATAATCCAAGAACTAGATACTCAAGATGTCCATAACCGGGGACACGGCTAACCATGATTAGATTATTACACTCTGCAAAGGTTTGCGCACTTTTCCCCACAAGACTAGATCGCCTCCGTTTGGTTTCTCGCACTACATGGTGTTTGAGAAGACGGATAACCGAGACATAGTCTTTCAGAAGCGTTTGCACCTTACGATGGGTATACCGTACCACCTACAGCCCCTACATCTGCTAGTCTACCACTGTAAGAGTTCACACGACTTAATCAACTATGCTAGAGCCCATAATAGCTTGCGGCTGCACACGGAAGTTTCTAGTATGACTAATCTCATGATCCCTTTGAGCCTGGGTGGTGGACCGTAGGATGATCACACGGTATATCCCCGGGATCTCCTAGGACAACACTGCTATATCCCCAGGTGTCCAGGCAAGTCCACTGGTATATCCCCAGGGTGCCCCTAGCAATCCACCCAGATGTGTGTTTAAGTTGCCACCTTAAGTAAACCATTAATTAACAATCTCACATCTGTCATGAATACTCTCAAAACCCAATCCACGTCTATGAGCATAGAATGGCACTATAAGCATAACGTAATAGTAACTCCCAAGGTTTGAATGCAGGGCAATAGGTTCCTACCTCATCAACTACTTCCCAACCCACAATTTAATTAGATCCTAATCATGCAATGTTGGAGGTTTGATCTAATGCAATAAAAACTGGGTATGAAAAGGGTATGATAAAGTGTGAACTTGCCTTGCTGATGATCCGCGAAACCTAACGATTCGAAGTAACAGGCGGCGTACTCCGGGTATTCTATCGCAGACAAACAAACAAGCATACAATAAGTACTCATCTAATGCACAGGTAAAACTCAAAAGAGATCTAACCAGAAGGTTCAACTTAAGAACTCCGGTTGGCAAAAGAAAAATCAAATCGAACGAAGCAACGAAAGACGAACGGCGAAAGAAAACAACTTCGTTCTAGTAATCTGGATCTAGGGCAAATTTTACAGTAACAAAAACTTGTTTAAGTTGGTTAAACGGATAAAGGGTTTCGAGACGAAACTCTAGGCGCTTGAATCGCCTGATTCCGATAAACGAGCGAAAAGTTAAACTAAAACGAAAATCGGATCAGGAATCGCGATCAGAAAAATCGCGGATTTAATCCGAGAAAAAGAAAAACGAAGAACGCCGAATTTTTTTTCTTTTTTTCGACACGGAAAACGAGGCGCAACGAACCTCAAGCGGCGGGATCGTCGGCGGCGGCGGCTCCGGCGGCGCGCGCGAATCAAGGCGGGGCTGATGGGCTGGGGCGGCTCGGGGCGGCGCTATTTAAAGGCTGGCCCCGGGCGGTGTCCCGCTCGGGTACGGCCCGAAGTCGGTTCGTTTCTTTTATTTATTCCGCTCGGAAGAAAAATAAAAAGAAATACTAAATGGACTCCAAAAATTCCGAAATAAATTTTCACGGGCTTCTAAAATCAAGCCTCACAAGGTGAACATTTATTTGCGACCTAAATGCAATTTTGAAAAACGCACATTTTTCCTAAATTCAAATAAAATACCGAAAAACTCCGAAATAAAATCTTATTTGATTTTATTATTAAATCCTCAATATTTCTTTATTTTGGGAAAGTCATTTTATTCCCTCTCTCATATTTTTGTAATAGAAATAATTGATGATAAAATAAATAAAATCAAATGATCCTATTCTCAAAATTTGAGGGAACTCAAATATGAAAATAACAAAATCCCCAACTCTCTCCGTGGGTCATTGAGTTGCGTAGAATTTCTAGGATCAACCAAAATGCAAAATGAAAGTTTGGGAAAGTCCTTTTATTCCCTCTCATTTAACTTTCAAAAAGTTTTGAATTTCACTGACTTTCAGTCAATCAATCAAACAAGCAATCAAATCTATCTAATTATTATAACATTCCAAAATTTAGAATTTTGGGATGTTACAGATAAAATGTTGAAACCTTTTGCATATTAAGATCTGATAAATTTACTACAGTGGGAATTTTCTTTCATAATTTTTGAAGTAAGGGAAGTATGGATCTTGCTGCCCTCTTTACAGACTGTCCTGTTTAGGCAGATTGCTGTTATGTTTGGATTGTTTGCATATGTTTGCTTCTTTAATGATTATATTTGATGATAGAACTATTAAATATGCAGAGGCATTTAGTATGCAATGTTGAACAATAATGTTAGTGATTTGCTACAGTAGAGTATGATAAGGGTTTTGCAATGGTTTATACTAACTTATCTCAGGAGTCCTTGTTGAGTTTTGTGTGGATGAAGCTTTTGAGATTTAGGGAGACCGTGATATGAGATGAATTAAGGAGACACAAAAGCTCAAGCTTGGGGATGCCCAAGGCATCCCAAGATAATATTTCAAGAAGTATCAAGCATCTAAGCTTGGGGATGCCCCGGTTGGCATCCCACCTTTCTTCTTCAACAACTATCGGTTAGTTTCGGTTGATCCTAAGTTTTTGCTTCTTCACATGATGTTTGCCATTCTTAGAATGTCATTTTATTTTGCTTTGCTTGCTATTTGAATAAAATACCAAGATCTTAAATTATTAAATGTTAGAGAGTCTTCACATAGCTAAATAATTATTTAACTACTCATTGATCTTCACTTATATCTTTCGGAGTAGTTTGTTGTTGCTCTAGTGCTTCACTTATATCTTTTTAGAGCACGGTGGTGGTTTTATTTTGTAGAAATAGATGAACTCTCATGCTTCACTTATATCATTTTGAGAGTCTCTAAACAGCATGGTAGTTTGCTTTGGTTATGAATTTAGTCCTAATATGATGGGCATCCAAGAGGGATATAATAAAAACTTTCATATAAAGTGCATTGAATACTATGAGAAGTTTGATACTTGATAATTGTTTTGAGATATGTAGATGGTGATATTAGAGTTGTGCTAGTGGAGTAGATGTGAATTTGAGAAATGCTTGTGTTAAAGTTTGTGATTCCCATAGCATGCACGTATGGTGAACCGTTATGTTAAGAAGTCCGAGCATGATGTATTTATTGATTGTCCTCCTTATGAGTGGCGGTCGGGGACGAGCGATGGTCTTTTCAAACCAATCTATCCCCCTAGTAGCATGCGCATAATACTTTGTTTCGATAACTAATAAATTTTTGCAATAAGTATGTGAGTTCTTTATCACTAATGTTGCGTCCATGGATTATACGCAATCTCACCCTTCCACCATTGCTAGCCTCTCTAGCACCCTGCAACTTTCGCCGGTACCTTAAACCCACCATATACCTTCCTCAAAACAGCCACCATATCTACATATTATGGCATTTCCATAGCCATTCCGAGATATATTCCCATGCAACTTTCCACCATTCTGTTTATTATGAAATGCTCCATCATTGTCATATTGCTATGCATGATCATGTAGTTGACATTGTATTTGTGGCAAAGCCACCATTCATAATTCTGGCATACATGTCACTCATGAGTCATTTCACATCCCGGTACACCACCGGAGGCATTCATATAGAGTCATATTTTTTTCTAAGAATCGAGTTGTAATTAAATAAAAGTGTGATGATCATCATTATTAGAGCATTGTCCTAGTGAGCAAAGGATGATGCAGACTATGATTCCCCCATAAGTCAGGATGAGACTCCGAACGAAAAATTAAAAAAAAGATAAAAAAAGAGGCCATAAAAAAGAGAAAAGCCCAAATAAAAAAATAATAATAATAAATAAGAAAAAATGAGAGAAAAAGAGAGAAGGGACAATGCTACTATCCTTTTACCACACTTGTGCTTCAAAGTAGCACCATGATCTTCATGATAGGGAGTCTCCTATGTTGTCACTTCAATATACTAGTGGGAATGTTTCATTGTAGAACTTGGCTTGTATATTCCAATGATGGGCTTCCTCAAAATGCCCTAGGTCTTCGTGAGCAAGCGAGTTGGATGCACACTCACTAGTTTCTTTTGTTGAGCTTTCATACATTTATAGCTCTAGTGCATCCGTTGCATGGCAATCCCTACTCACTCTCATTGATATCTATTGATGGGCATCTCCATAGCCCGTTGATACGCCTAGTTGATGTGAGACTATCTTCTCCTTTTTGTCTTCTCCACAACCACCATTCTATTCCACCTATAGTGCTATGTCCATGGCTCACGCTCATGTATTGCGTGAAGATTGAAAAAGTTTGAGAACATCAAAAGTGGGAAACAATTGCTTGGCTTGTCATCGGGGTTGTGCATGATTTAAATATTTTGTGTGATGAAGATAGAGCATAGCCAGACTATATGATTTTGTAGGGATAGCTTTCTTTGGCCATGTTATTTTGAGAAGACATGATTGCTTAGTTAGTATGCTTGAAGTATTATTGTTTTTATGTCGATATTAAACTTTTGTCTTGAATCTTATGGATCTGAATATTCTTCCCACAATAAAGAATTACATGGATAAATTTGTTAGGTAGATTTCCACATCAAATATTCTGTTTTTATCATTTACCTACTCGAGGAAGAGCAGGAATTAAGCTTGGGGATGCTGATACGTCTCCAACGTATATATAATTTTTGATTGTTCCATGCTATTATATTATCAACCTTGTATGTTTTATTTGCTATTTTATATGATTTTTGGGACTAACCTATTAACCTAGAGCCCAGTGCCAGTTTCTGTTTTTTCCTTGTTTTAGAGTATCACAGAAAAGGAAAATCAAACGGAGTCCAATTGACCTGAAACTTCACGGAACTTATTTTTGGACCAAAAGAAGCCCATGGAGTATCGAAGATGGACCAGGTGAGTCCCAGGCTGCCCACGAGGGTGGGGCGCGCCCACCCCCCCTGGGCGCACCCCCTGCCACGTGGACAGCCCGGAGGTCCACCGACGTACTTCTTCCTCCCATATATACCCATATACCCTAAAAACTTCGGGGAGAACAATAGATCGGGAGTTCTGCCTCCAGAAGCTTCTATAGCCAACGAAAACTAATCTAGACCCGTTCCGGCACCCTGCCGGAGGGGGCAATCCCTCTCCGGTGGCCATCTTCATCATCCCAGCGCTCTCCATGACGAGGAGGGAGTAGTTATCCCTCGGTGCTGAGGGTATGTACCAGTAGCTATGTGTTTGATCTCTCTCTCTCTCTCGTGTTCTTGAGGTGGTACGATCTTGATATATCGCGAGCTTTGCTATTATATTTGGATCCTATGATGTTTCTCCCCCTCTACTCTCTTGTAATGGATTGAGTTTTCCCTTTGAAGTTATCTTATCGGATTGAGTCTTTAAGGATTTGAGAACACTTGATGTATGTCTTGTGTGGGATACCTGTGGTGACAATGAGGTATTCTATGATCCACTTGATGTATGTTTTGGTGATCAACTTGCAGGTTCCGTGACCTCGAGAATCTATGCATAGGGGTTGGCACACGTTTTCGTCTTGACTCTCCGGTAGAAACTTTGGGGCACTCTTTGAAGTTCTATGTGTTGGTTGAAGAGATGAATCTGAGATTGTGTGATGCATATCGTATAATCATACCCACGGATACTTGAGGTGACATCGGAGTATCTAGGCGACATTAGGGTTTTGGTTGATTTGTGTCTTAAGGTGTTATTCTAGTACGAACTCTAGGGCTGTTTGTGACACTTATAGGAATAGCCCAATGGATTGATTGGAAAGAATAACTTTGAGGTGGTTTCGTACCCTACCATAATATCTTCGTTTGTTCTCTGCTATTAGTGGCTTTGGAGTGACTCTTTGTTGCATGTTGAGGGATAGTTATGTGATCCAATTATGTTATTATTGTTGAGAGAACTTGCACTAGTGAAAGTATGAACCCTAGGCCTTGTTTCAACGCATTGCAATACTGTTTACGCTCACTTTTATCATTAGTTACCTTGCTGTTTTTATATTTTTCAGATTACAAAAACCTTTATCTACCATTCATATACCACTTGTATCACCATCTCTTCACCGAACTAGTGAACCTATACAATTTACCATTGTATTGGGTGTGTTGGGGACACAAGAGACTCTTTGTTATTTGGTTGCAGGGTTACTTGAGGGAGACCATCTTCATCCTACGCCTCCTATGGATTGATAAACCTTAGGTCATCCACTTGAGGGAAATTTGCTACTGTCCTACAAACCTCTGCACTTGGAGGCCCAACAACGTCTACAAGGAGAAGGTTGTGTAGTAGACATCAAATGCGAGGTTACTATTGTCCATCAGGCTTAAGTTTTTTAGCAGCATGGTTTTGACGGATGGGTATGTCAAAGAGCAAAAAAGGAGTTTCAGGTGGGGAAAAGATCTTCTGCACGTGCCGGGCTTCTATTTACAACATATTGTGGTCATAATCCAGTAAATTTTATGACCCAGGATGTTCATTCTATGGACCTGACAGATCCATTTGACTATGACTGTCAAAAACAGTGCTGGAGTTAGATGTTGTTGCCCTTTTCATCCTAGGTTTTGTACAGTTTGTAAGCTAGAGTTAGATGTTCTTGCCCTTTTCAACTCAGCTGTGGCTGTCATATTTCCTTTGAAACAAGGCAAATGGCTTGCCATTCGTTAAATTTAGAGTGAAATATTGTAACAAATCCCAACCAAGGGAAATAACATCACTCTCGCCGGCTGTTTGAGCTCACTGTGCATTACAGAAGCCAAGTGATTAACCCCCACCAGCACCCACAAACTTATTTCGAACTAGCACACCAAATGGGTTGTAAATTTTCATAGGAAAGGTTGCATGACCGTGACATATTTGGATTCTGACATTTGGGACCCACGAGGAAATAGCCTATCCAAAGGTGGTGTCGACTTACTAGCTAGTCAACAAACGATTCTGCCTACCAGCCGTTGGATTGACATCCAACATCTGTCGTGTATCTTCTATATCTTGTCTTCTTCCTCCAACCGCCCAAACCAAACCACCCCGTTGGATTTGCTTGCTCCCGCCTCCCATGGCTGGTTGCGCCTCCGCCGCCCTATCGTACCGTCCAACGTTGGCCAGTCCTCCCTCTATTCCCCCACACGTCATGTCATTCTCCGGCGACGTCAGCCCCAACACGCACCCGCACCCAAACCAGTCAACCCTCGTACTCCCCTCCGCCTGTGACCGGACCGGTGCATCTTCCATGGCTCCTGTTCGTTCCGTCCGAGGCCTCGTCGTCGTCCTCCGCCTTGGTTCGCTCATCGTGCGCGGTGCGCCGCCCTCTTGCGTTGTCAACATCGTCAATAACCGAGAGGAACAAGGAGATGATTGTACATGGAGAGGATGATAGTAGGGACCCACCAGCATCATGGCATTACGCAAGCAAGTGCCTTGTTATTAAAAGCCCCCCCAAAAATGGTTCCGACTAATGGTTGGACATTTGGGGCTCACGCCATTGTCAACGTACTCATTAAACGAGAAAATTACACAACGAGTGGCTGACACCAGGGACCCAGCAGGTCGCACAGTTGTTATTTATTTTTTTAGGAACATGCAGTTGTTATTTATACTAGTTTTAGCGATCAGGGTAACAACAGGGCTGTGCGGTTGCTGTGGCCCGTCTAGCCAGGGTTTTATTTATGTTTACCACATCATGAGCCCAGTTGTGTTTTTTTCTTACTGAAAATGGATAGCCCAGTTCTATATATTTTAAAGAAATACCCAAACGAGGCCTACTTGCTTTATTAGCCCTGCTGGGCTGCAAATCTTTCAAGACGAGGAGAGTTTCATTCAGTTTGCCCAGAAATGGGATGTACATTTTTAAAACACATCAAACCGGGAATTAGTTTCAATTTTTTTCATTACAAGATTTTAAATTTCATTGATTTTTATGCGTGGACAATTATTTAGATTTTATATTTATATAAATTATTTTTCAAAATAGTTTGAATGCGACTCGTTATTTCGAGATTAAAAACAGTTGACCGCACCAAAATATGAAAAAATTCATATAATTTTTAACCGTGGCCACAATATGGGGTGTAATGCTAACAAAAAGAAGATGGGCTCCAAAAAAATTGTTAAGAATTAGCAAATGGGTTGTAAATTATTAGAAATAATGGCAGATGGGCTGTATGCTATTTTCCACAGATGTGAGGCTGACTTGTGCGCCTACTATAGGTTGAAGCATATGCTTTCCTAAAAAAAGGTTGACGCACATGCAACGCCGTGTCAACTTAGTCAACACATGAGAGCAGTGACTGTTGGGTGTCCATCCAACGTCCGTCGTACTTCTTCAATCTCTGCTCTTCCTGCTCTAGCCGCTCAAACAAGCGGCGGCAGGATTGCCTGCTCCCTCCTCCCGCGGCCGGCTGTGCTGCCGCGCAGGCCTCACCGCCCCACCATACTCCCACCGCTGGCCTAGTCATCCTTCTACTCAACCGCACCAGCTGTTATTCTCTGGCAACGGCAGACGAACCAGTAAACCCTCGTACTCCCCTCCGCGTGGGAAACAACTACTGAGTCTTCCCTGGCTCTGTGTCGTTCCCTTCCTAGGCCTCGCCTTCGTCCACCACCTTGGTGCTCTCGTCTCAGCGTGGTCAAAGAACGACATCCATCAGAAGTGGACTGTACGTGGATAGGCTCACAGCTGGGTACATGGCCGCATGCAAGGAAATGCCTCCTTATTACGCGCAAAATAATGATTCCTCCACCTGACAGCTGGGACCCACCGGAAGGGCCTCTATATTTCACGAAAAAAACGCCCCCCCCCCCCGCTGACAGGTCGAACACACCAGCAATATCTTCGCACGCAAGGAAGTGCCTCCTTATTACGCACAGAAAATGAATACTCCCCTGCTAGCGGGGACCCACCATAGTGGGAGGCTGACTTGTGGGCCTAGTAAGATGACGGGGATGGAGTGTTTTGTCAACTTAGTCAATATGAACGATTCTAGCTCCAGTGACCGTACGATGTCCATCTAACGACCGTAGTGCTTCTTCAACCTCTGGTCTTCTTGCTCCAGCCGCCCAAACGAGCGTCGGTCGTGCCGCGTGCTCCTGCCTCCCGTGGCCGGCTGTGATACCGTGGAGGCCTCACCGCCCCCTACTCCCACTGCTGGCCAGGCCATCCACTCACCCACACCCACTGTTATTGTGTGGTGACGATAGCCTCACACTGCAGCCGAACCAGTGAACGCTCGTACTCCTCTCCGCGTGGGCTTCCACTGCCGCGTCTTCCCCAGCTCCGCATCATCCCCTTCCTAGGCCTAGCCGTCATCGACCGCCTTGGGGCTCTCGGCGTGGCGTGGTCAATGTGGTCAACGAACGACTTCCATCGGAAGAGTGCTGTACATGGAGAGGCTGACAGCTGGGTCCAAAGCCGCAGCAAGGAAGTGCCTCCTTATTACTCGCAAAATAATTATTCCTCCACCTGACAACAGGGACCCATCGGACGGGTCACCGTATTTCACGAAAAAAAAGTTTCCCCCTGACTGCTGGGACCCACCAGTTACATCTTCGCACGCAAGAAAGTGCTTGACAGTCGGGACCCACCTAGTCAAAGCGTACATAGTGTTGTCATTCTAGTCGCGAATGTGTACGTACATACTGGTCGATTGGTCTCTCTGCAAGTACGAACCGTGGCCGAGTAAGTAGCGGCACGTGTCATTGTAGAGAACCCGACATAGCAGTTCATGCAGTCACGTCTAAGTCTTGTACACGCACATACAGCCACAGGGCAAAAAATATGGCCACGTACGTACATACGGGTGGGGTCCCGAGCGCGTACTCGCGCATATATATATATACGGATGGCCAGGGGTTGTGTACATGGAGAGGCAACAGACGGCAGAAACGGCGTCCTGTTCATTGGGCGGCGAACCGGCTAGGTCGGAACGGAGAAAGAGCGTCGTGTTCGTCGGGAGGCAACAGAATATGTCGTGTTCATCGGGAGCCAACTGGCTTGGACGGAACAGCCGATCGAAACGAGGCCTGGCGTACCGCAGAATGGAGGAAACGGCCTTGTGTTCGACTGGCCACGGTCGAAATTCATTGGGAGGGGTTTGGCGTACCGCAAAATGGAGGAAACAGACTTCTCTTGGACCTCCAATGGTCGAAATGAGGTCCTGTTGATCGATAGGGGTGTGGTGTAGCGCAAAACGGAGGAAACGAACTTGTGTTGGAGTGCTATGATCAAAATAGGGGTCCTTTTCATCGGGAAGGGTGTGACGTACCGCAAAACGGGACTCCATGGGATACTGTTCATCTCCACCGTCGACCTCCTCCAGCCTCCACCTGCGACTGTTCATCTAGCCTCCACCGCTCCTCCGCCAGCTACTGTTCAACCAGCCCTCTCCATGGGGTACTGTTCAACCACCCTCCATGGGCTACTCTTCATCTAGCCCTCCACCGGCTACTGTTCAATCAGCCCTACACAGGTTCCTGTTCATCCACCCCCAACCGGCTCGATCGGGGTCCTATTCATCCAGCGGCAACGGCCTCTACTACCATGGGGTCCTGTTCATCCAACCCCCCACCGAGAACTGTTCATCCACCCCCCCCCCAACAAGGCTCACTATTCATCCAGAGGCAGCATCAATCGGCTTCCGTTAGCAGCAGTGTGGCGAAGGAATCGCTCGATCGGGTTCAGTTAACAGCCATCCATCGATCGCTCGGGTTCAGTAACGCGTACCCTGCAGTGCAATCGCTCAGGTTTAGTTAGAGCCCAACGCCTCGCTCAGATTTAGTTAGAGTGCAATGCCTCGCACATGCGCGCATACGTATGAGAGAAACGCGCATCGCTCGACCCCCGACCACCCACCGTAACCGGGAACTCCCCCGATATTTTCCTCGCCCTCGCTTCTACAATGGTTTTTTCCGTCATGCATGGCCCAAAGAATGTCATGCAGTTGCGTCTCCGGCTTACCTAGGATGAAAAGCCCATTTTCTGTCATGATTTTTTGTCATAGAAGTAGGAGCCCACCACATCAATGATGATACCGGGTTTTGTCACAATTATCGTCATAGAAGTGTCATAAGCATGACAGGAAAAAATTCATTCGACCCAAAATGTCACGGATGTGTTTTTTTTTGTAGTGGTAGATCGGGGCCTTCTCAACCAATCCCTAGAAAATCAACAAGTTTGACTAGCTAGGGAGAGAGATCGGGCAAGAATGAGCTTTTGAAAGGCAATGGAGCTTTGGGGGAAGAGGTCAACCCTAGGAAGAAGAAGACCCCCCCCTTTATATAGGGGAAAAAATCCAACCGTTTTCTGCCCTGTGCCCGCATCTAAGCGGTATTACCACTCCTAGGAGCGGTACTATCGCTTAGGCGGTACTACCACGCACAAGCCTAAAATACACAGAGTGTATTTACGGTAGTGTCGCCGGAGCGGTACTACCGCTGACCCTAGCGGGACTACCGCCTAGGGTGTTTAGACCTGGAGGGGCAGCAGTAGTAGAGGGTGCTAGGGCGGCAGTACCGTGCGAAGCGTTACTACCGTTCTAGTGCCGCTCTACTACTGCTTAGCGCAAAGTGGGAATAGGAGCTTGCGAAGAGGAAAACCCCACAAGCGGTACTGGAGACGGTAGTACGGGTTGTAGTGCCGCCGGAGCGGTACTACCGCGCTACTGCCGCCCTACTACCGTGAATTGCAGACCGACAACAGAACGTTGCATGCTCAGGGAAACCCTAAGCGGTAGTGCCACGGAACTACCTAGTGGTACTACCGTGGGCACTAGCGGTACTACCGCTGGTAAGATGCTGAAACACCATAGAAAATATGGAACAGCTCCAGAGAAGGGAAAAGAGATTGTGGGTGCATATGGGGTTGTGTACGTGTTGATTCCACCCATACCTTTCTGAAGTGGACCCCCTCTTAATAGTATGGCTTTCCTATGACTCAAATCCACCGAAAAGAAACGTAGAGAACCGCCATCTTCGATAGGCTCCGAGGGGCACCGAATCATCTAGTGCCTAGACATGAGATATCTGAAATGCTTAATGCACACGATTAGTCCACAAATGCATTGTCATCAATCACCAAAACCACTTAGGGAGAAATATGCCCTTACAATCTCCCCCTTTTTGGTGGATTGATGACAATACGGGATTTGCACATAGAGATATATAATGAGCATAAGCAAACCCAAAATCTATAAAATATAGACAGGCTCCCCCTAGATGTGTGCATTCTATAGATGTGCTTTGGACTGCACAACACACACACTAGGATCAACACTCCCCCTATATTTTATAGACCAGACAATCCTTGCAACAATATAAGAGACACTTAAGCATGGAAACCAATAAGACAAATGAGCATAAACTCACGCACATAGGGACATAATAAGGATAACCAGGGTAGCATATGTCTTACACCATATGATAGAGTCTCACACCAAACCAAAGCAAATGAAGGAAAAGAGTACACAAGCAGAAACACAGAAGCAACAAGAACCAAGCTTGTGACTCAACAACACCCTGCAAAAAGACAAATCCCCGGTCCTAAACCTCTCCCCCTTTGGCATCAAGACACCAAAAGGGGTAAAGAGCGACCTAAGACAACTCTAGGTGGCACTAGTCTCCTCCCATGGACTCGTCAGACTCCTCGGAATCAGACCCATTAGCAGACTCCTTCGTAGACTCGTCGGTCTCCTCCTTGGTCTCCTGATCCTAAGCCGGAGTGGATATAGCAGCATTGGACCCACCCAAGTCCATCTAGTGAGAGTGCGAAGAAATCCACTTTTCCTCCGGAGTGATAGGATCCTCAGAGCCATCCTGAACTGGAATCTCAAGCTTCCTCATAATAGCCTTCCTCTCCTGATGAGCCTTCTTGGCATCCACATTTGCCAAGTACATCTTGCGCTGAACATCGATCTGAAGGAAAAAGAGCTTCTTCACCTTGTGCTTGAGCTTAGCCACCCAACCTGCCTAACGAGAGGAATGCTCCGTGCCGGGAGCAAGACCACCATCATCACCCTGATCCTCTCCAGAAGCATAAGAAACTGTCACCTCAGGACGAGTAGTAGAGGCCCAAAGCTCCTTCTGACGCAAGTTGAGGACGTCATGAGAAGTCAAAGGTCTGGTCTCAAGAGGCACACCAGGGAAAGTGGAGCTCCAAGTAGTCTTAATCAACTTGAAGATGAAGGGAGCATAAATCGGGCAATGATCTCCATAGGTAGCATTCACTAGGTCCTTCCACATGACATGAGAGACATCCAGGACCGCATATGTGCCCTTCTTAGAGTGGCATAACAGTAGCATATCCACAAGGTTCCCATGCACCATGTCCAAGTTGCCAATACGAGGAAAGAGAGTGTGCCAGAAAATGCGATGTATAATGTCAAAGAATGGCTTCAGCTCCTTCTTGACTCCTTTCTCTGTCTTAGTGATGATCATATGAGGCTTCTGCTCATCCTTATGAGTAGCCCCCCCCCCTCATGGTGAGGACGAAGGCCAAGAGGCTTCCTCAACCCCTCGTCAGGATATCCCAGAAGCTCCATAAAAGCACCCCGAGTGGCACTACAAAAAAATACACTTCCGTGATGATACATGTTTGTCACAGTAGGTCGCATTTTCTGTCATGCATGTACATCCATGACGATTTTATGACAAAATCAAGATAGTCATACCTGTGCTGTCGTAGAAGTGTTCCATGACATTACCAAAATTATCATCACGGAAGTGTCTACTTCCATGACGATAAACCGCGCGTTACAGAAGTGCTTTCGTGAAGGGTGACCGACACGTGCCATCCACCGTAATGGAACACCCTTAAGCTATCGGGTCGGGTTTTGGATCCGATAACCCATTAACAGACCCGACCAATGGGGATTTTCCACGTGTAAAATCATCATTGGCTGGAGGAGACACGTGTCAGGTCCGCGCTGGCACACGTGTCACTCATCCAATGGGCGAGACGCACCTATGATATGTTGACACGTGGACCGGCCCATCAAGTTTAAATGGGCCAGCCCAACTGAATGCCCACAAGATTTTGTGGACCATAATGGGTCGGCCTAGCTAAAGGCCCATGAGATTTTGCGGACCATAATGGGCTGGCCCAGCTAAAGGCCCACAAGATTTTGCGGGCCATAATGGGCCAGCCCAGGTAAAGGCCCACAAGATTTTTGTGTGCCATAATGGGCCGGCCCAGGTAAAGGCCCACAAGATTCTTGCGGATCATAATGGGCCGGCCCAGCTAAAGGCCCATGAGATTTCGCCGACATTAATGGGCCGACCCAACAGTAGGCCCATAAGATTTTGAGGACCCTAGTAGGCCGGCCCATTAACTAGCTGCCATGTTTTGGGCCAAATGTCAGCTCATATTTGATCCGGTCCATTCATGGCCTGCCACGATCCGGACCTAATAGTGGCCCATATGAGATCTAGCCCGTTAAAAGCCTCCCACGTTCTGGGCCAAATTACGGCCCAGATCAGGTCCGACCCTTTAAGAGGCTTTGGGCTCAATTATGGCCCATATCAGATTCGGCCCGTCAACTGGACACTATGTTTTTGGGCCCACTTGCTAAAGGCCCACTAAGTAATTCGGCTAGATATTAGTTTTGGCCTATTAAGGGCCCGTTTAACATTTTGGCCCTATATTAATTTCGGCCTGTTAAAAGTCTGTCATATAGTTGGGCCTACCTACGGCCCGGTTTGCATCCGGCCTGCTTGCAGCCGATATCTGATTGGGCCAAATAAGGACTGAGACAATTTTGGCATGTTAAAAGCCCATGATTTGATTCACACAATCATGGGCCGGGGTTCATTTTGGGCTGCTGCCGGCCTGTGAGCTGTTTGGCACGTTTCAGGCCCAACCTACATGGTGATTGCATGACGGCCCAATTATGTACCGTAATTTTACGATTTGGTCGGTTTACTGCGAAGACAGGATATATATACAGTAAAATAACTGCAACATCGTGAATAAGAAAAAACCTAGACTATATAATAAAGAAATTACGGCATATTACATCCACTGGGCATCAAAGTTCGCCACTATGATAATAAAGCACAAGCAGACATCAGATTACATACACTGGGCATCAAAGATTGCCACCAGTGCAAATAAACACGCCGACAAAATAATATACAAAACCAACAGCACTTCAATAGAGTTCAAGAATGGTTAGCCCTGCTGGGGAGCTGCAGCACAAGCAGCTGAGCAAGATGATGAGACTCCGCTTGTTCAACACTTATATCTTCCTCACTCTGAAAGATAAACAAGTAGACAGATGACATGTTTTGCACATAAAAGTATCAGTGCTGACAATTCATCACATTTCTTACTGATGAATAAAGTGACACAGTTTAAAATTGCATTAACACAATATGGTATTGTTCAGGTCAAGACATGGCAGGAAATGACATTGTGAAGGAGTTGGCAGCTTCACGACACCACTGGATTACAGATCAAAAACTCATAAGTATCAATGGTTAGTGTGCTATCAATTTATACCATTCAGATTGGCAAATAAAGAGACGGTTTAAATAATAGTAGAATGATATGACATTGTTCATAGTTAAGACATTGCAGAATATGACATTGTGCTGTAGTGGGTAGGTTCACCACACCACTGGATTACGGATGAAGAACAGAACCATACATGCAGTGCAAAAGAAGATCAGTTGCTCTGTATAGTTTAATTTACATGGTATGAAGAAGGAACTTGGTTGTACAACTGAAAACTTAAATTGAGAAAGGACAAACTTTTGTTTATGAACTACATAATAAACTTTAAACAAGCAATTTGATGCAAACACCAAAAATAAACAGTTGTTGCAGTCATGCCTAACCAAATATATACAACAAAGTTTGAAGGCTTGAGATGGACAAACTTACATTATTGGTGATGACAGGCTCTATAAAGGCCTTGTCCATGCTGATGGGGGGGGGGGGCAATTCAAGAAGTTTACCATAGAATCTTCTTCAAAAGCATTGCCTTTATTCTACATTTTGTTAAGAGTAAATATAGATGTGTTAATATACGAAAAATGGAGAATATTTAAGATAAGATGAAGAGTGATGCTACATAACCAAGTAGCTATAAATGTAAGTGCAGCGATACAGGCAAAAGGTATAGCCAAGAGCAATGCACAGGTAAACTTCTTCAGTACCAACCTTATGGTAAGAGTAAATATAGATTCGATGTGTAGAAAATGGAGGGCAAAGGAAAATAAGCTGCAGAGTAATGGTACATGAACAACTACCTGTCATTATAAGTACACTGATAAAGGACATCATGTACTTACAAGAACAATGCAGAGCTAAAAAAACATTGGCATTGGATATATTCTACAATAATGTAACCATTCATACAGATCAGATAATTTGGAGCGAACAATTGATAAGCAAGCTATCATGCATACTGTTGTCACATAATGAACCAGGTATGTATGCAAGTACAGTGATACAGGACAACAGGTACTAACAAGAGCAAAGCAGTGGGCAGCATATTTGCGATATCATGTCGTTCTTGTCAAACCAGAATTCTTCTTCGAGTAGATTTCCTGCAAAAAGATCCGTAAGGCCCATGCGGAAAAGTAGAAGTTCAAATTGTCATGTGATTTCATAGACAGTACCTCATCCTGGGAATGAGACTAGTGCATAACAAGGTTTGTCCATTCAATGTCTTCTAAATTTAGCACAGGAGACTTCACCAGAAATTCGTTTATAGACTTGCCATCAAAGTGTGATTTCCTCAGGTATCACCGATACTGCTGCAATGCTTCCTTGAAAAGCACAAGCAAGCTTTGCTCGTCATGACTATCCAGATTGACCCTCGCCTAGTTACAACAATGTAATGTAAATCATTGATGTGTTCAATCATTAGAAAACAGGAAAATAATAACCATGAATAATAGCACTTACACGTAAGTTGGACAGGAAGATGTGAAAATGGTGTTTGTCTTCACAATAATCTTCCCATGATGGGAATATATGCACGTAGTCCCTAATAACATTGAAAGCATTGTCCTTTAAACTAGGAATAAATGGAATGGGGTTCCAATCTGCAGGAGTTGGCCGTCTCTGCAGTTGGGATAGGTCTTCGGCCGATGGACTTGCTGTACTTTTTGCTGGAGTGGGATTTTTCTGTGGTACAGCTGGTGCTATGGCAAATGAAATCGGTATACCTTTTGCTGGAGTGTAGGTCCTGTGTGGTGGGGCTAGTGGTGTGGCTAGTGAAGTATGGGTACAATCTGCTGGAGTCGGTCCTACGTTTTGTGTCACTGGTTGTACAGCCAATACAAGTGGGGTGCTGTCTGATTTCTCTGGCACCACCATGTTTTTCAAGGACTTTGCTGGTGCTCCTTCAGGTTCGGCAATCACCCTCTTCCTTTTTGATGTCTGATGCACAAGAACAGCATTTGAGTGGAAAAACATGGTATGATGATAGATGGAATATGTATTGATAATGGATGGGCATGGCATCTCGACATATATGATGAGTAAACTAAGCAGATGGCGGTGCAACAAAGTAGAATAAATGCAAGACAACATATGCAAGATACCCGCAATCAATAGAACATTGCCAAATTAGAATAGGCACCTTGATGGGTGAACAGGGCAGGCCATCTGCCTTTGACTCCTCGAGGTTAGAATAGTCATTAGGATCATATTCTGAACAAGAATCAACAGGTGGGGAGCGTATGAGTTTCATTGCATCCAGAATGGCACTCAATGCCTTGGTGCCAATTTTGTAAGTCATTGCAGTGTTTAGCTTCAAGAGTGGACTGCTGCTAGTGCGACACAAAGCAGATACACAGATCATAGTTTAGATATAACGGGAAAACCTTAAGCATCAGAGTAAAATCAGCAAAGTGGAACTTGCTGGAATATATGTGCTAGTATTGCCGGTACGGCTATAAAGGCTTCGGATACCAGCTCTCTTCAAGTGAAGGTGCGGTACTGTTAATATCAGTGTAACTCTCAAAGGCGACACAGCTCCCCGCATTTCCTTGCTATTCTTATAGGATTCAAGTGGGCAGGCCGCTACAAATCCTATTCCTATGTTTACAAGATCCTACAAATCAAAGAGGCTCAAAGTGTCCATCACAACCGACCGTATAGACCTCTACACTGCAAATGCCCCTGCTCATCTTCAGTACAAGGAACATACTGTACTACTATCATACTCCCTCCGTTCCAAAATATAAGTCTTGGTAGAGATTTCCACTATGCATCACATACAGATGTATCCAGATACATTTTAGAGTGTACATTCACTCATTTTGCTCCATATGTAGTCCATGGTGGAATCTATACAAAGACTTGTATTTAGGAACGGAGAGAGTAAATATTAAAGAAGAACGGAAGAGGAACATGGTAAAGAAGAGCAAGCAGATTTTGGATAATAAAATGTTGGTTGCGCAGTGCCCACACATGATGAACCAGAGCGCATTAAGAATGCAACTCCCAGCTGTCTCTCGACCATTTCAGGAGGTTGGATGAAGATCCTACGTCTCCTAACCCTTCTTCTTCCTCGTCTCTGATTCTTCTCATACAGAACACCGGACGGGCCGCCGGCCGGACCACCGGCCCCCACCGCCTGTGTTCCTCCCCCACCCCCACCCCACCCCCGCCCCAACCCCCACCTACGTCGAGTTCTCTTCGTTCGGCGAGGCCCCACAACCACCCAAGCCCCTTCGATCGCACCGGCGAACTCCGGCGAGCTCTGAAAAATCGACTGACCCAATTTTGAAATTTAGTCTACTGTGAATTAACTAGTGTGGAATATAAAAGGGGAAAACCATAAGCATTGGGAGTATAGTGTTGAGCGTGCCATGGCGGATCTGAAGGTGCAAACCGGACAAAGGCAACTTCGCAACCAAGACAAGAAATCAGAGTAAAGAAGTGGCGATCTATTTTCTTGCTGCGATAAATAAGTTGAGAAGATACGAAAGAGTACCGCCTCTGGTGCGGCGCCGTGAACGCATCTGCTGATAATTTGACGGTGTTGTGGTAGCGATGGCTGTCGGCAGCGTGGAAGCAGATCTAGGAGGGTAGACGGTGGCGGCGGAGTGCGGTGGATGAGACGGTCGTAGGAGTGGCGCCGGCAAGGTGGACGACGGCGGGGATGAAGCGAGAGGACGGGTTGCAAGGATCCCGGTCCGAAGCCGGGGATGAGAGAGGTCAATCTCTTGTAATGGACAATGGCGTCGGGGTATCAGCTCCAGCATGGTGGAGGAGGACAGCGGTGGATGTGGTGGCAGACGGAGGAGGGTGGGTTGGAGAGGGTGTTTTGGCGCCCACGGAGTATGAATGGGGAAAATGGAGGTAGAGAGGAAGGGGGAACCATGTATTCACGGCGCACTTGTTTCAAATGCGAGGAAATTTACAAACTTAGCCCCCGTTTAAAATTTCTACTACATCACAGCAACATTAGTCGGTTGGGGGTAGGACGGTAATCTCGCATACACCAAATATTTGCCGACGAGAGTTTGTTTTTGGCGCCCACCGTGTATGAATATGAATCCGGGAGGGAGTCGATTTCGGCCGAGGACACACTGTGTTTTGGCGCCCACCATGTATGAATCCGGGTGAGAGGCGGTTACGTCAAGTTTGGGTGAAATTACAAACCTGCCCCTATCGAAACCTATAGAAATCCATCAGATAGGCTTTGCGTGGCAGGGATAGGCAGTGGTGATTTCCATCTTGCAGATTTTGGTTTTGGGCGGTTACTGCGACTTTCCCCGCTTCGTTCAAATTTTGCAGAGTGCACGTTTACTGTGCCAACTCAATTCGAATCCCGTTTGTATTCTATTTTTTCGGGCGGGATCCATTTTCAATTGGAATTACATTCTATATACATCATTTTTTATATATATACTTTCAAAAGCACAACAAAGAATTCTGCTCCTTTATATGTATAATATGATTTACAAATACAACGATCTCGAAATCTAAAGGTTGAATTCGAAAAAATTTAACCAAATTATGTTCTACTAAAATGTATGGATCAGTAATATCTACATATTAAATAACATAGATGTGCGTGAATTCATATGAGTATGCATGTTTGATAGATCACTTTTGGTTTGAGTATGGATTGCATGTATCATCATCTCGAATTCAAATATTTGAATCCATTTTTTGTTCACTCCTTTCACGCCCATCTCTCTCGCATGCATGCTCCTTCAGGTAGCTATCACTCTCTTTTCTCCAGCTCACCCGCACGCTCACTTCATGTTTCTCCTATCCTCACAAACATGGTCTCTCGACGTCTCCCTTGAGAAGTGTCACACTCTCCCTATCATTATACATTACATGGTTTTCATTATCTCTCACATCTCTACTGTTCTGGTATCACTCGGTACGAAAGCTTTGTTTTTCACCGCCACACACACAGTCTCCACTCGTCTTTCACTTTGTCTTTCTCTCTATGGGATTCTCTCACACACCCTATATGTCTCTACATATGACTCATACCACTAAAATTACTCTCTCTCTCTCTCTCCTGTAGACACAACATTTTTGCCGTCTCCTTTTCATCTCCATCCCAGACTGACATTATTCATTTGTTTACCGATCAGACAACCCCGACTACCATCTCCTCTCTCTCTCTCACAGACACACACACAACTCCTTCTTCCACTCCCCCCCCCCCGACTACCGTCTCTCACACACACACACACAAAACTCTCGCTTTTGCACCCCGAATCGTATTTCTCTCACAAATATTTATCGACTAGCTAGCCTCTAGATAGGTTTATACACCCGCACACTCGTGCTTCCACCATTGCATACATGTCTCTCTCCCGCTCCTTGTATCTATGTAGATTTTTCTTCCCTTCTAGAGACACGCCCTCTCGATCGTGCACACACACACTATTGCCTCATTTTAAGCTGATACCTATCACACACACACTCCTTGTGTCTTGGTCACACATGCACTCCGTCCTCCTCCACTCTCCCTCTCTCTCACTCACACATGGGCTTTTTGCAACAACTAGCAAGATGCCCATGCGTTGCACGGAACATCAAGATGCATTTGTATGAGTAGTTTATCTTCTGGGGGAAAAGGATGAACGAGGGAAGGCCTTATTTGCAAATGTGGAGAGGGGTGTAGGTATCTTTTTGCAGAATTGCCATAGTTTCCTTCCTATCTGTTAGATATAGATCGAACGGCCTATATTGCAGGATGGCAGGCACACGATCATCACTGACAATGCTTTTTATAAGAGTAGGGATAAAAATAGAGTTGGTGATGATGGTGGGCCTGCCATCCTGCAATGTAGGTTGTCCGATTTATATCTGATGGATAGGAAGGAAAAATATGGCAATTTACCCGCACTCTTCACCACATTTGAAGATAAGGCCTTCCCTCGTTCATCCTTTTCTCCCACAAGATCTTGATGTTTCATGCAACGCACGGGCATCTTGCTAGTAAGAGTAGAAATTAGACATATACCACTTCTCGAATCTTGAAACCAACAACATTCCTCCCTTATCTCATCAAAACCGCCAAAGGGATATATTTTGAGTGAAACATAACATATTTTTAGTGATATACGTATTTCAAAACTAGACCTTTTTTCTATCAAATCGGTGAATATGTATTAATCTACTTTGATCGTGTGGCAACGCATTGGCACATTGCTAGTAGTTACTATAATTTTTTGGACACCAGACAAACGGTGGAGTACATATACGAAGAGAAGAGGCGCATGCACTCAGTCGGCCTCTCGCTGTCTCGCACACATGAGTGTTACGTAAAGGCGACATTAACAAATAAACCCTAAAACCCTAGGTGCACAATTGCTGCATTCGCGGGTACCGGGTACGTGGTGGAGCACCTTTGTATGAATAGTCAGCTCGCATGATAATTTGATCCGTAGGAGTTGATAGTCGGGACCATAGGTGAACGACTTGGAGCGCGGTGGCTCGCCAGTTGCCACAGATCGAGTAGCCATGTTTAAAATATCGTTTTTTAGCGGGGTTAATTTAATCTGCCTGCATGACTCTCCTCCCCCCATGCTCGTCCAATCCGTTGTGACCAGCAATATTTCCACCCCTTCGCTCCCCCGTAATTTACTCCAACAAATATGCCCACGTAGCTGTTACTTAACTGCAAGTGCATTGGGTCACTGACATATGGGCCCAACAGGGGTCTGGCCCACATGTCAGTGACACAACTGGACCTGCAGTTAAGTTAGTGCAGCTCAGTCCATATCTTACGTAGGTGTGCCATTGCTCGCTATAAATACTGCGCCTCCCACGACATCGCTATCTCCTCCCCCTCACGTTCACGTTCATCGCTATCTCCCCCCCACCCTCTCACGTCGACCACCATGGCATCGCCCCTCCCAAGCCCTAGGATCCCCTCGCTGCACCGCGCTGATGGTCACACGTCGCCGTTCCATTCCTCGCCGCCACTAGTCGAGGAGGACGCGTCGGTGTTCCACTCCTCACCGCCACTGGCCGAGGAGGACGCGTCGGCGTTCCGCTCCTCGCCACGACGCGTCGCTGTTCCGTTCCTCGCCTCCTGTCGGTGTCAAAACCGGCGGTTCTCGGGTAGGGGGTCCCGAACTGTGCGTCTAGGCTGGATGGTAATAGGAGGCAAGGGACACGAAGTTTTACCCAGGTTCAGGCCCTCTTGATGGAGGTAAAACCCTACGTCCTGCTTGATTAATATTGATGATATGGGTGTTACAAGAGTAGATCTACCACGAGATCAGAGAGGCTAAACCCTAGAAGCTAGCCTATGGTATGATTGTATGTTGTGATTGTTGTCCTACGGACTAAAACCCTTCGGTTTATATAGACACCGGAGAGGGTTAGGGTTACACAAGGTCGGTTACAAAGGAGGAGATATCCATATACGTATTGCCTAGCTTGCCTTCCACGCCAAGTAGAGTCCCATCCGGACACAAGACGAAGTCTTCAATCATGTATCTTCATAGTCTAACAGTCCGGCCAATGGAGATAGTCCGGCTGTCCGGAGACCCCCTAATCCAGGACTCCCTCAGTAGCCCCCGAACCAGGCTTCAATGACGACGAATCCGACGCGCAGTTGTCTTCGGCATTGCAAGGCGGGTTCCTTCTCCAAATTCTGTGTACCTGTCGAAATAATGTCCGGTTCCTTATGACGGTTTGTACTCCTTGGCTTCTACGCCCAATAATGGCCACTTTCCATGTGAAGAGCCAGGTGTTTTCACATCTACCCCCTAGCTATGTAAATGAGCCGCCTATTTAAAAAGGCAAGGATTCAGATCCAAATCACATCATCCTCCCTTACCGAGTCTTCATCGGAGCGTGCTCGACAGAGATCCATTCCACCATGGCCGGTCGACGCAGCTCCTCCTCTCACACCCCTAGTTCCAAGCCCGGAGATTGGGAGAGATGTTCCATCCCGCACAGCAAATTGGTGATGCTTTAGTCCAAGGGATTTCTTTCCCCAGCGTACCTGGTCCCGGTTCGAGCCGGGCTTGCCACCTACAATGGCGGAGAGCAAGCACAGAGCCGTCCCAATCCCTCCAAGGGAGAGCGGGTATGCCTTGTCCCTTATCTGGTAAGAGGGCTTGGATTCCCAATTCATCCGTTTCTCCGGGGGCTTCCGGAGTTCTATGGCCTCCAGCTGCACAACCTTACGCCTGCCTCCCTGCTGCATATCGCGGGATTCGTAGCCCTTTGCGAGTTATTTTTGGGCTGTGAGGCTCATTTCGCTTTGTGGAAGAAGTTGTTCTGCCTTGTGCCCCGTTCTAAGAAGGGATCAATATATCAAGTGGGCGGAGCCGAAGTGTGGCATATTGCTGGGACCGGATACCTATCCGGGACCCCAAAGAAGACGTTCGAAGACTGGCCTTCAGAATGGTTTTATATAGAAGATGTCCCCCTTCCGTACCCTACTCGGATCGGCCTTCCTGAGTCTGACAACGCCCCTTTGAAGAAGCGCCAGAGCTGGCGTCCATGGAGCCCTCCGGAGGAAGACGACCGAGACATTCTTTATCTGATGAGCCGGATAAGCTCTTTAGCTCGATTCGGATTGACCATGATCGAGGTCATGCCTATATGCAATATGCGGGGGTGCAGCCGCTCCAGTATAGAGGCCACCCCATGTGCGACTTCAACGGGGAGGACGACGCCACCCGCCACGGCCGCAAAGGCCGGGATTGGCTGCTGACCTAACAAAGATCTTGTCCACTTTGTACAAGGGAGAAGAGGAGGATTTCCTCCGTGTCAACCCGCAGGGCGGATTCTCTATGTACAATCCTTCGAGCTGGGTAAGCGGAGACTTTTTCTCGCCCATCCGTTTCGTATTCCCGTAGCTTAAGTATTCATTCAGGAGATTTCATCGCAGGAGCTGCGCCAGGCCGTAAAGGAGATAAACAGCCCTCCTCCACAGCCCGAGGACCCTGGACGGTCCCTTGACCCGGCCTCCCAGGAGGATCCGGACATATCTGTGGAGCTGATCGACGGGTTTTTTTACCAAGGGAGTAATGACAATACCTTGGTGTCCATTACGGCCGATTACCCTGGGCTAGTTCCAGCCTCACAGGTGATTGAGACCGAAATCCTAGCACTTAAAAAGGGATCCGTCCTTGTGCTCTCTCTTTTTTTTCTATTGCCGTATAACAGCCGTGTCTTGCAGGGGAGGTCCTTGGGGCAGAAGGCCGAGCCTGAGGCAACTAGCCAACAAGGGGCCGCTAGGCCAGGCAGGCTGAAAAGATCCGCAGTCCGGATTGAGGCACCGATGCAGCGGTATGGCACGCCATCTTTATTGCAAGACATTAGTTATAGAGGCATATTAACGCCCATGCCTTATGCCTTCTTTTCAGGAAAAAGAGCGCTCGCCGGACTATGCCCGGAGAGGCTACCAATCGCGCCTCCATAAGCCAGGCTCCAAGGCCGGACTCAGAGGTGGGAACGAGTACAAGGCGTGCGCCGGGTGCTCCTCCAACAAAGGATACGGATAGACTGTCCGCCACCCATTCCGAGGTGGAAAGTGCCATGAACCACAGGCATCGCCGGACTGTTCTTCGTGACGATTGTTTCTCCCAAGAGGCATTGGATGCCTTCAACTCGGGAGACGCGCACCTCCGTGCCGCTCAAAGTGGTCTAGCCAGAGCCACGGAGCAGTATGTAAAAGACATACGGGTGAGAAAATTTGATGATTATATATATCAGTAGCCCCTGAGACTTGAAACAGTTAGGATAACTAATTTAAGGATCATTTGTTATGTAGGTTCTTACAGAAAAGAATACTCAACTGTCCCAGGAGCTGGAAGAGTGCAAAGCCCAACTCCAGGCCGCAATGGCCGCAGCAGGGGAGCCCAAAGAGACCCCCTCTGGTATCATATCCATCAAATGATAAGTATCATATTAGAGTGCGGCTTTATATGCAGATCTGACGATAAAATTGCAGATGACGCTGGAGTGAATCCGGATAAGCAACAGCTCATACACCAGCTGAAGGCCAGTGAGAGCGTGCTTACAAGGGTGAGGCAGGAGAAGAATGATCTCCAAGATGCCAACACCAAGCTGGGCGTGGAACTAAAAGATGTTCGTGCCCAACTGTCGGACTCTGTTAAGGAGAATCGGCAGCTTCGATGCGGCATATTTAGTAAGTGCTTGAACAAACTTTGAAAAAGAGTTCGGTGAGGAAGCTGGCTGACAGAGTTATGTCTGTAGTATGCTAACAGGTCGTCCTGCCAAGGAGATGCCTAGTTCAACGGGTGATCTTCTTCCCGAGCTTGCACAGTTGCACGAACGAGTTCGGTAGGTGATGCAAGGTGTTGCCTAGGCCTTGTGGCCGTCCGTCTCCATACCCGAAGGCCTTGGAGAGCTTGCAGAAAATCTGAAGGGAGCACGGCGGCGTTTCTGATTATGGAAGATATCAGCCTGCCATTAGGGCGCTAGGGAAGCTTGGGCAATGGTGAAGACACGGTACACGAAGGCTGACCCGAACCACATGGCCGAAGTTGGACCTGTGGGGCCTGATGGCGAGGAGATCCCTATGAATTTAGTGTACGGCCAAGTAGAATTGGCCGCAAAGTATTCCCAACAGGACTGTAGACTAGACAGCTTATTGGAGGGCATTGAAGAGGAATTCAACCAGTCAAATTGACTATGTAATTTTAAAGTGACATATATGATGTCCTCTAGCCGGATTGTAGATCGTTTGTCATGGCGGACCTTTTCGCTTCAACCTCGGGACCCGACAGTCCGGAGTGTATCCGAATACCCTCTCGGTTATATAAGTATAACCAGGGCATGCGTGGAGACCAGGCGTAGGGGTCATTAGTGCTTTATCAGACAAGTGCCCAACTAGTTATGTTATATTACATGGGTAGTAAGAAACATCTTCCAGAGATAATAGTTCCGTTAAGGGTTCCTTTCCCTGGGTAGGCATGCCCTAAAGTGCATGTCCGGATTGCGACAAGAAGCGCAGTGAAAACGTCTGGGGGCAGATATGGATAATAAATAAAAGTCATCTTTTGTTCACGGACCGAATATTCTCTTAAGAACGCTAGCTTTCGGCTTCACCCAGTCTGAGGTACACGTCCGGCTGACCCGGCGGTAACAATCGCAGAGGTGCTCCCCTTATGCCCTAGCCGAATTAACGGGAACGTAGGGCATAAATACAAGAGCCAGGCAACCCAGCTTGGCCAAAACTTAAGTCATATCGATGCATATAATGGTGAAAAAAGGTACATGCAGAAGTATAACACATGTGTTGGGCGTTGGGCCTAGGTAAATAATTTAAGCTTCTGTGAGAGAAGCCCCCAGGTATGAAGAGTGTGGCTAGCGCATCTATGATGTATGAGTGAGGCACAAGGTGATCCTTGAAGGCCTAGGGAAATAAAAAGAAAGAAAGGGAAACAAGATAGATGATGCATATGCAGAAAATGGACGAAGTTAGGGGACTAACGTAAAGTCTGAAGCTAGGCATAGAATCTTCAGAGCCTGGCTGCGTTCCATGGGTTCGGCTAGAGTTGACTGGTCGATGCATCCCGCAGTCGGTACGCTCCACCGGTCAGAACTTGGTCGATAATGAAGGGACCTTCCCATTTGGGCTCGAGCTTGTTCTTTTTCTTATCCGGCAGCCGTAGAACTAGTTCGCCAACGTTATAAGTTTTGGCCCGTACTTCTCTGCTTTGGTATCTGCGAGCCTGCTGCTGGTAAAATGCGGAACGGGCTTTGGCTATGTTGCGCTCTTCCTCCAATGTGTCCAGACCGTCCTGCCGATCGAGCTCGGCTTCTCTTTCTTCGTACATGCGCACTCGAGGTGAGTCATGAATTATGTCATAGGGCAGGACTGCCTCTGCGCCGTACACCATAAAAAATGTTGTATATCTGGTACTATGATTCGGCGTGGTCCGCAGTCCCTAGAGTACGGAGTCGAGCTCCTCTACCCAGTGCGTATCGGACTCTGTTAGGGAGCGCACTAATCGAGGTTTAATGCCGCTCATTATAAGACCATTTGCTCGTTCGACTTGACCGTTGGTTTGTGGGTGATAGACTGAAGCGTAATCGAGGTTGATGCCCATTTTTCTGCACCAGAGTTTTACCTCGTCGGCCATGAACATTATTAGTGATGATGCTGTGGGGGACGCCATAACGGTGTACAACCACGAATATGAAATCTATCACCGGTCCGGATTCGACTATTTTTACCGGTTTAGCCTCTATCCATTTGGTGAATTTGTCCACCATGACCAATAAGTATTTTTTTTCTTGTGGGTTCCCCCTTTAAGGGGTCCGACCATGTCAAGCCCCCAGACCGTGAAGGGCCATGTAATGGGGATCGTTTGGAGGGCGGTGGGTGGCATGTGGCTTTGATTTGCAAAGAGCTGGCAACAGGTGCAGCGTTGGACCAAGTCCTGTGCATCTGCCCGGGCCGTTGGCCAATAAAATCATGTGCAGAAGGCCTTGCCTACAAGAGCCCGGGCTGCAGCGTGATGGCCACCGAGTCCGGCGTGAATTTCTGCCAAAAGATTCCGCCCTTCCTCTTCGGAGGTGCACCTTTGAAGGACTCCGGTAGCGCTTTTTTCATACAATTCTCCCTCATGGACCCTGTAGGCTTTGGATCGCCGCACTATGCAGCGTGCCTCATTGTGGTCCTCCGGAAGTTCCTGTCTAATTAGGTAGGCCAAGAATGGTTCTGTCCACGGGGCAATAATGGCCATTATTTCGTGGGCTGATTGTGTTATTTCGGTGGCGGAGCCTCCGATTGTGTCACAGAGTTCGGTATCGGGTATTTTGGCCGGGTCCGGACTGTTGTTACCGGTGTCCCCTTCCCATGCTACGGATGGCTTGAAAAGCCTTTCCAGAAAAATGTTGGGAGATACAGCGTCGCGTTTTGCGCCAATGCGGGCGAGGATATCCGCCGCCTGATTGTTTTCCCGAGCCACATGGTGAAATTCAAGCCCCTCGAACCGAGCTGGCATTTTTAGGACTGCATTGCGATAAGCGGCCATTTTTGGATCCTTGGCATCAAAGTCTCCATTTATTTGGGATATCACGAGGTTTGAATCCCCGTGCACCTCTAGGCGTTGAATGCCCATGGATACTGCCATCCGGAGACCATGTAGAAGGGCCTCATATTCGGCTGCGTTGTTGGAGTTCGTATACATTATCTATAGTACGTATTGAACGGTGTCTCCTGTTGGGGATGTCAAAACGATGCCAACCCCCAGACCAGCCAACATTTTGGAGCCGTCGAAGTGCATGATCCAGTTTGAATATGTGTCGTACTCTTTAGGGAGTTCGGCTTCCGTCCATTCAGCGACGAAGTCAGCCAAAACTTGCGATTTAATAGCTCGCCGTGGCTTGTAAGTTATGTCGAACGGGAGGAGCTCAATGGCCCATTTGGCAATCCGGCCCGTCGCGTCATGGTTGTTTATAATATCGTTAAGTGGTACTTCTGAGGCTACCGTTATCGAACACTCTTGAAAGTAGTGTCACAGCTTCCGGGATGCCATGAATACTGCGTACTCTATCTTTTGATAATGCGAGTACCGTGATTTGCATGGAGTAAGGACAGTGGACATGTAGTAAACCGGCTTTTGAAGGGGAAATTTGTGTCCGTCCACTTCTCGCTCGACGACAAGCGCTGCGCTTACTACTTGATGAGTTGCAATGTATAATAGCATTGGTTCACCAATGTTTGGCGCGGCCAGGAGTGGGTTTGTTGCCAATATGGCCTTTATTTCGTTGAGTCCGGCCGTGGCGGCATCCGTCCACTCAAAGTGTTCAGTGCGCTGGAGGAGGCGATAAAGGGGTAATGCCTTTTCTCCCAAGCGGGAGATAAAGCGGCTTAGAGCTGCCACGCATCCAGTTAATTTTTATATTTGTTTGAGGTCTGTTGGGGTATCCAACTGTGACAACGCTCGAATTTTGGGCGGATTAGCTTCAATACCTCTACTGGAGACAATGAATCCCAGGAGCTTTCCTACTGGTATGCCAAAAACACATTTTTCTGGATTGAGGTTGATGTCATATGTTCGGAGGTTGTCGAATGTGAGCCTCAAGTCGTCTACTAGAGTTTCGACATGCTTGGTTTTAATGAACACATCATCCACGTATGCCTCCACTGTTTTGCCGATCTGGTTTGCCAGGGATGTCTGAATCATGCGCCGATATGTTGCACCGGCGTTTTTTTAGCCCGAAGGGCATTGTGTTGAAGCAGAATGGGTCGTATGGTGTGATGAATGCTGTTGCGGTTTGGTCAGGCTCCGCCATTTTGATTTGATGGTAGCCGGAGTATGTGTCGAGGAAACACAATGAGTCGTGTCCTGCGGTAGCATCGATGATTTGATCAATGCGGGGAGGGGGACAGGATCCTTTGGGCAGGCCTTGTTAAGGTCCTTAAAATCGATGCACAAGCGCCAGGATTTGTCCTTCTTAGGTACCATCACCAGGTTTGCTAACCAGTCCGGATGTTTTATGTCTCTGATGAATCCGGCCTCCAATAGCTTGGCTAGTTCCTCTCCCATGGCTTGTCTTTTAGGTTCGGAGAAACGTCGAGGAGCCTGCTTGACTGGCTTTAATCCTTTTAGGATATTTAGGCTGTGTTCAGCCAGCCTGCGTGGGATCCCTGGCATGTCTGAAGGGTGCCAGGCAAAAATGTCCCAGTTCTCGCGTAGGAACTCTCTTAGTGCGGCGTCGACATCAGGGTTTAATTGTGCCCCGATGGAAGCTATTTTTGTAGGGTCCGTTGGATGGACTTGGAATTTGACTATTTCGTCCGCCGGCTTAAAGGAGGTGGACTTGGATCTTTTATCGAGTATCACATCGTCCCTGTTCACCGTGGAGCACAGCGCAGTTAGTTCTTCGGCCGCTAGGGCTTCGGATAGTGCCTCAAGGGCCAGTGCAGCTGTCTTATTTTCGGCGCGGAATGCTATGTCCGGATCACTAACAGGAGTGATGATTCCGTTGGGCCCGGGCATTTTGAGCTTCATGTACCCATAATGGGGTATCGCTTGGAAGATTGTAAACGCCTCCCGCCCTAGTAGAGCGTGGTATCCGCTGCTGAACGGGGCCACTTGGAATGTAATTTCTTCGGACCTGTAGTTATCCAGCGTGCCGAATACCACGTCTAGTGTGATTTTTCTAGCACAGCGTGCTTCCCGACTGGAGATGATTCCTCTAAAGGTTGTGTTGCTTTGCTTAATGCGGCTCCAGTATATTTCCATCTTTTGAAGAGTTTCCTCATAGATGAGGTTTAATCCGTTGCCGCCATCCATGAGTACCTTGGTGAGTCAAAAGCCGTCCACAATTGGACTGAGGACCAGTGCGGCTGGCACTAGGGCTGTTCGGAATTTAGGTTCGTCGCTGGCATTCAAGGTAATAGCCGTGTCGCTCCAAGGATTTGTTTCTGCTATGTGGCAGATTTCGGATGTGCTGCGGAGTGTTCGCTTCCGTCTATTATTTGACGTGAAGGTCTCAAAGACCGTTAAGACCATATTGTTGTTCTTGGGGTGGTGCTCTGTGGTTTTTGGGAGGAGTAGATCCTCGCCACTTTTGGCCACCTGCCGGAGTGTCCAGCATGCTCTAAGGCTATGCGTTGGTATTGCATCTGCTGTACTATGAATTTTGCAGGGTCCATTGAGCCATCCCTACAGTATGGTTCCTTGCCCCATAGAGGGCTTTTGCTTTTTGGTAGTTAACCCAGGTGTATTGTGATAATGCACCCTTTTATTTCGGACTGGGTTTGTATTCAGGGCCGGATTATCCCAAAATTGTATTTCGGTTTTCCAGGCGCTTTCCATCGCACAGTACTTTCGTACTATGGACACCAAGTCGGCAAAGCGTGTAATTTCGCGACGACTTATGGTGTTGAGGATTCCCTTGTCCATGCAATTATTGCAGAAGAATGAAATTGCGTCTTCCTCGCGGTAGTCTTTTATCCTGTTCTTGACCAGGAGGAATCTGGCCCAGTAATGGTGTACTGTTTCTTCAAGCTCTTGCCTAATTTGGGATAGATCGCGTATGTTTGGGTGGGTGGGTGGAATTGAATCCGAATCCTCACCCAATCTGAGGCTCGGTGGCCAAGGAGTTTCCGAACTCGAAGGATTGGATTATTGGATGTTTTCCGGTAAATCTAGCCCGCTGCCTGATTCTGGGTTCGGGCTTTGAGTGACATCCTCCCCTCCGCGGGTATCCGGCTTGGAGGGATCGGGAATCCGGACGTAGCCAGTCCTTAAGATAGATGAAGGGTTGCCGCATTGTTCTTCCACTACTGCAACGTGATGGGTGACATGGGGAGAGTTAATTTCTCTTAGATCGGGTTTAGGCCCAATCTGATCGTAGTCTGTAGCAACTCCCAGGGCGGCGATACGATCCAAGAGCTCGTTCAGGGAAGAGAGCTCCATTGGATCTAACTGCTCGGCGAGTTCCGAGTTGATGTGAAGATTGCTTTCGATGACCCGAGAAGTCATCGTCGGCGCAGCGGCCAAACATGCGGTCATAAGAAAACCACCTAGCCGGAGAGTTTGGCCGATAGCCAGAGATCCCTCAGTGATAGTTCCGTCTTTAAATACGGGACAAGACATCCTTCCTGGTGGCGATGGCACAGCGGAACTCTTAATGAAAGCACCAATGTCGGTGTCAAAACCGGCAGATCTCGGGTAGGGGGTCCGGAACTGTGCGTCTAGGCTGGATGGTAACAGCAGGCAAGGGACACGAAGTTTTACCCAGGTTCGGGCCCTCTTGATGGAGGTAAAACCCTACGTCCTACTTGATTAATATTGATGATATGGGTGTTACAAGAGTAGATCTACCACGAGATCAGAGAGGCTAAACCCTAGAAGCTAGCCTATCGTACGATTGTATGTTGTGATTGTTGTCCTACGGACTAAAACCCTTCGGTTTATATAGACACCGGAGAGGGTTAGGGTTACACAAGGTCGGTTACAAAGGAGGAGATATCCATATACGTATTGCCTAGCTTGCCTTCCACGCCAAGTAGAGTCCCATCCGGACACAAGACGAAGTCTTCAATCATGTATCTTCATAGTCTAACAGTCCGGCCAATGGAGATAGTCCGGCTGTCAGGAGACCCCCTAATCCAGGACTCCCTCAGTAGCCCCCGAACCAGGCTTCAATGACGACGAATCCGACGCGCAGTTGTCTTCGGCATTGCAAGGCGGGTTCCTTCTCCAAATTCTGTGTACCTGTCGAAATAATGTCCGGTTCCTTATGACGGTTTGTACTCCTTGGCTTCTACGCCCAATAATGGCCACTTTCCATGTGAAGAGCCAGGGTCGGTGTCAAACCCGGCAGATATTGGGTAGGGGGTCCCGAACTATGCGTCTAAGGCGGATGGTAACAGGAGGCAGGGGACACGATGTTTTACCCAGGTTCGGGCCCTATGTCCTGCTTGATTTATTCTTGATGATATGAGTATTACAAGAGTTGATCTACCACGAGATCGGAGAGGCTAAACCCTAGAAGCTAGCCTATGGTATGATTGTATGTTGTCCTACGGACTAAAACCCTCCGGTTTATATAGACACTGGAGGGGGTTAGGGTTACACAAGGTCGGTTACAAAGGAGGAGATATCCATATCCGTACTGCCTAGCTTGCCTTCCACGCCAAGTAGAGTCCCATCCGGACACGAGACGAAGTCTTCAATCCTGTATCGTCATAGTCTAACAGTCCGGCCAATGGAGATAGTCCGGCTTTCTGGAGACCCCCTAATCCAGGACTCCCTCCCCGCCACTAGTCGAGGAGGACACGTCGGTGTTACGCTCCTCGTTGCGACGAGTCAAGGTGGACGTGTCGGCGTTCCCAATCTCGCCAGCACGCGTGCCAGAGGACGCGTCGGCTCCCCGCTACGAGGAGAACGCCGCGCTGCCCACCGAGCACCCCAGCCTTGAGGAGCTTTGCAAAGAAATGGATGTCGCCTTGTGGGAGGCTTTGCCTCCAGTAGAGCGCGCCAAAATAGAGGCGGAGAAGAAGGCCGAGGAAGAGAAGCGCACCGTGGAACAAGCTGCTTGGGAGGCCTATGTTGCGTCCGAGAGAGTCGGGCAATTGGCTCTTTGGCAGAAGGCTCGTGCGAGGGCCGTGAGGGTGGCGGAGGACGCCTGTGCCGATGCCATGAGTGCAGTCGGGCCCAAGCGCCTCATCTACGCTTGGCGGTACGTGGACCGGGTGCATGCTTCCAGCAAGGAGGAGTACCTGTTGGCGCCGGATCACCACACCGGTGACATTGCGCTCGCCTGCCGGCAAGCCGCCAATCAGCACCTCGCGAGTTGTGAGGCTGAGGAAGAGGTGTTGTGTCAGCGCGCTGGGAAACGGCTGCGCACCAGGGCACTCGTGGCGCGCCGCAAGCGCTCCTCCAAGCGTCGTGGCTTTTAGGAGGAGTATATTTTTTGTTTCGTAAGGCGATCTCATTAGTTTTGGGACGCAAATGATAAATCCCGAACGTTCAGGAATTTTTAGTGTCCTTAATTAAGTATGTAAAAGGGAAAGTTTGGAAACCTTGTGTATTCGTACGCATTTTGCAAGTACGTGCATATAGCACAAACTTTACTATATACTATCGCACTACACGTCTCTCTCGATATATGCTTGCAGACTGTGCTACTCCCTCCGTCCAAGTCAATAAGTCATCTTTGGTTGTGCACCGTGACCAAGAAGGAGGGAATACTTATACACCTAGACGGAGGGAGTACTACTATTACTTATGTACGTGCATGCATAAGGCCCCGCGTTGGAAAGGTGCATGCATGCAAGCATTTCATTGATTGTATTGAAAGCTATTGTTGTTGGTGCCATGGCTGGAAAGTTAATACACTTCATGTGTGCTTTTTCATTGGCTGCATGCATGTGAGAGAATGCATTGGGAGTGGAATGGAAGAATTAATGTGAGAAAATTACTATGTGTCTTAGTCTAAGAGAAGTTGTCTTCAGGCCTAATAAACCCGGGCGGAGGGAGTACGTGCAAATGCACGTTTTAACATTACGATGCGGTTTTTGTAAAAGTAGAAAAACAGCACTAGTCAAGCTTGTGAAACGATTCAATGCAAAACAAATGCAAAAATGCTCGTTTGATTGTTTACTTTTAGCATCCTTCTCTGTGGTTATTTCTCTGTCGTACTTTGTACGAAGTATCTCACTAGTTGGAAAGGCATGCAAATTCTCAAACCGCTTCCTACACCCTGTATCGAATTTTTTGCCTAACAAGTTGTGTCGTGCAATTGGAATTCCAACTTGAGTACTACTACTAGTAGGAGTACCAGGGGCCAGTTCTTTTAGGCTTCTAGATTAGTAATCCCATAACTACTACCTCCGTCCTGGTTTATTGGTCCCCATTGTAATCTGTGTCAAATTTTGATCATAAATTTAACTAATGAAATGTTAGTGCATGTCACATGCACTACTCCATCCGTCTAGGTGAGTAAGTCATCTTAGGCTGTGCACCGTGACCGAGGAGAAAACGAGAAATGTTAATGTTTATTTGCTAATTAATAGTATTGCATGCAATGAACTAACCACTGCATGTCGTGTTTGATATCTCAAGTCATTAAAAGCATGCACACTCTTTATCTCTTATTGGTTGATATGTCAAGAAATAAGAAACTAGGTAGAAGTTAATGCACCATGCCTAAGTGTTTTGGGATTATTTGGTTTTTGTAAGATGACTTACACACCTAGACGGAGGGATTACAATGGTGAGGAATAAACTAGTTAAATCTTTGGTCAAAATTTAGCACAAATTACAATGGTGAGGAATAAACCAGGATGGGGTAGTAGTTTAGAAGCCTAAATAAATGAGTGAGGTGCCTTATTGTTACTCTCCACTTTGACTAGTCTTGTGGGAAAAGCTGGGGAAGCCGCCAAAAGAACTGGCCCTAGGAGTAGTAGCTAGGGATCGAATGTGCGAGATGAACCGGAGAAAGTAAATGCAGAGAGATGAAATGCAAAAAAGATGGAGGGATGTGATGGTTGCTTGTCCGTTTATTTTACCAGGCCACTTATTACTGGGAGTGGTTGGGTTTTGTGATATGACAGCTTTACTGTCGCGCCACGAGCGGGGTGAGAGGTGAGACTCCCGTGCAGCGCCGCCCTCTACACTTGTACTACATCGGTCGTGGTTTATTAGTCCCCCATTGAATTTGACTAAAGATTTAACTAACAAAATGTTAGTGCATGTCAACAAAAACTATATCATTGGATTCGTATTTGAACATAGTTTTGAATGATGTAATTTTAGGTGACATGCATCAGCATTTATCGTACTATATATAATATTAGTTCAATTTTTGGTCGTACTAATCTATAGTAGTAAGGTGCCCAAAACTTGCATCCAAAACTTGTGAAGAAATAACACTTATTGTGCTTTGCAAGAAATGATCTTTAAGAATTAGTTTTTGAGTATCGATTGTTATACATGTTGGCTACAGATGACATGGCACTTTCTTATAGTCAATAGTTGTCTATACTATTAAGTAATATTAGCCATGCCCTTATACACCTAGATGGAGGGATTAAATCAGGATGACTTGCAAGCGGGCAGAGGAGATGTAAGAAATGGTTCATCGTAAGTCTTTCACCAGTACTGTAGTAAAAATTCATACATGGAAGATTCTAGACTAAACCATAAACGGATACACTTTTATTCATGCGCGATACTCCAATAGAGCAAGATCCTGCATGGAAGTCTCCACATGCTTAGACAGCGGATTACATTGAGCGATTTTGAACAGGAAGGACAGAAACACATACGGTGCAATGGGAGCAGCACCGTTGGCGTTGACGTTGTCGCACATGTCCAAACACCATGTAGACACGATCTTTGAGCACGGTTCGTAGTCGTTCCATGCTCGGGCATTGAAGTTTGTAACTATTTTAGATTAGAATATACTACTCCTCCGGTGCTAGTAGTAGAGCAGAGTCCTACTCTACTACTCTACTCAAGCAAGTCAGGGCATAGCACTGTAGGGAGTACCAGTACTGTGATCACTCAAGCAAGTTGTCTGGCATCGACATGACCCTACGTTGCTGGTATGTGTCTCGTAAGTCAAGCGGCATGCTATAGTCATCATCACCTGTCCACTTCCCGCAGCACATATTCGCTTCTCCATCTTTGTCCACACATAATCTCGTCCAATCTTCCATCCTCGCTAAGGTGCCTCCCCCCCCCTTGTCTGAAATCCAAGCACTAACAATGGCAGAACTAAGCAGCATCCGCCGAAAGAGTGGCTGGAATTCGCTCCCCACAGAGGTAATCAAGCTCATTGTTTCGCGTGTGGACAATCTCAGTACCATGCCGCTCGCCACGTGCTCGTCGGGGCTGTACCGTTTACTCAAAGCCCTCAGGATGGAGCTTTTTAAGCCAGCTCCTTGCTTGCCGATGCCGCCTGATCTTTAGAAACGGCGTGTCACGCAGCATAACGATCGTAGGGTGGCAAGCATCAACCCCCTTGACTGCGATCCAATCCCCGTCAGCCTCAACTACATTAACGGTATGTACTGGGTCGGCATGAACACGTCTTGGATGGTACTCGTCGATGGTTGCGACAGCTGGATGCTCGTGGATGCTCATGGAGGTCTTCACTCTTCTGGCCTGCTTGCTGCTTCTGTTGCACCCCCAGCCCTGGTTGCTGCTGCTGTTTTCAATGTACAATCAGTAGTATATTTCGTCTGTTGGTTGAATAAATGTGTTGTTAGAACGATAAACACAATTTTTTGGAAGTCGTTGCACGGTTCAATCCTTTAGTGCCCCGTACAGTACGTAGCTGTAACGCCCCGGACACACCCGCCGGTGGTCGTTACTCCTGGCGGGGTCTAGACTAGTCCCACAGATCAATACTAGTCTTTTCTGCGCACTTTGTCCTCACTCGTGTGCACCCGGGAGCAACTTCCCGGTCAGTCACACATCCTGACACTACTCCAAGCTGAGCACGCTTAACTTTGGAGTTCTTTCCAAATGGGCTTCCAGAAAAGAAGGAATTCCTAATTGATATAGGAGTCTATCATCCCTAATAAGCCAGGCCATCACATACACCCCCACTCAGAGGAACCGACGTCCTCGTCGGGCCACAGGAACGTTCCCTCTTGGCACATACGTCTGTGCATTCAGTCTGGTACATGTACCATGTCGTGTGCCACGACGGGTCACAAACGTCATGAACAACATGACTGTGCACCTGGCCGCAAACATCCGTGTAACCGCGAGGGTCGGCTCTGATACCAACTTGTGACGCCCCAGACACACCCGCCGGTGGTCGTAACTCCTGGCGGGATCTAGACTGGCCCCACAGATCAATACTAGTCTTTTCTACGCACTTTGTCCTCACTCGTGTGCACCCGGGAGCAACTTCCCGGTCGGTCACCCATCCTGACACTACTCCAAGCTGAGCACGCTTAACTTTGGAGTTCTGTCCAAATGGGCTTCCGGAAAAGAAGGAATTCCTTATTGATATTAGTAGTCTATCATCCCTAATAAGCCAGGCCATCACATTAGCGCATACTATTTTTCGTATGGAACACATTTTCCACTTGTTGACAACATGCAACCCACTGATGAAGGCCCAATAGAGAAGCCCATAATTAACTAGAAGGGAGGCTCTCACATGAATCCAGCCCAGGTTCATGCTCATGGTCCCCTAAACATAAATAAGTAAATAAATAAATAAAGCAAAATGCTCATGCACCAGTTCTTTGGGAAAATAGGTAGCCCAGTATTTCTTTTTGAAGAATACCCAAGCTAGGCCTATTTGTTTTCTCCGAATTACTGGGCTGCAAATCTTTCAAGACGAGGAGGGATGCATTCCGGCCTGGCTTAAGAGTATGGTCAATGTCTGTTAAAAGTAATATCAAAAGGGGTAGAAAATTCCAAAAAAAAATATAGCAAATGGGATATAAGTTTCTTTTTTTGTTTTTGTTCTTCACTGATATCTTATACACATTTCATTGGATTTAACATGACATAGTACTAATTTATTTTTAAATTTGTTTTAGTATTGCTATTAATTTTTGGATTAAGAATATTTCGTTCCCCAGCAAAAATTTGCGATTTTTTTCAAAATTTCCCGCATATTTAGTTAATTTTTTGACCCTGGTACTGACCAGAAAATGGCCAGCAATTCGAAAAATGGAAAACGGGCTACAATAAATTCCATATGAATTAGAAAATGAGTAAAAATTATAAAAATAATGGCAAATGGGTTGTACATGCCACAGATTTCGAGGCTGACTTGTTTACGCAAGGCTTTGTCAGTGAACACAAGATTCTCGCAGCAGTGACTGTTGGATGTCCATCCAACGGCCAACGTGCTTCTTCAATCTCTGATCTTCCTGCTCCAGCCACCTAAACTAGCCGGCAGGACTGCCTGCTCCCTCCTCTTGTGGCCTGTGATGCCTTGCAGGCTTCCCCGGCCCACCCTACTCCCTCCGCTGGCCTGGCCGCACGCAATCAACTGCCTCCTTATTACGCGAAAAAAATGATTCCTCCCACTGACAGCTGGGGCGCACCGGTTGGGAGGCTGACCTGTGGGCCCACTAAGTTGACGCGTATGCAGGGCTTGTCAACTTAGTCAACAAACGATTCTAGGAGCAGTAACCATTGGATTTGAATCGAACGGTCCTGCTGCTTCTTCAATCGCTGCTCTTCTTGCACCAGCCGCCCAAACCAGCGCCGGGGAGACCGCCTGCTCCTGCCTCCAGTGGCCGGCTGTGCTACCGTTGAGGCCTCATCGCCCCCTACTACTCCCACCGCTAGCCAGGCCCTGCGGCGACGGCAGCCTCACACCGCAGCCGAACCAGTGAACCCTCGTACTCCTCTTCGCGTGGGCATCCACTGTCGTGTCATCCCCGGCTCCGCGTCGTCCCCTTCCTAGGCCTCGCCGTCGTCCACCGCCTTGGTGCTCTCGGCGCGGCGTGGTCAACGTGGTCAACAACATTCTATCGGAAGAGTACTGTACGTGGAGAGGCTGACAGCTCGGTCCACGGCCATAGCCCAGTTTTTTTTTGTGATTTTCCAAGTAAGTCACTTTGTCAGGCCTGTTGGGCTGCAAATCTTTCAAGATGAGGAGAGCTTTCATTCGGTTGGCCGAGAAAATGGCCCATCAATAATGAGAAATGGGCTATACATTTTTAAAACACATCAAACCGGCAATTAGTTTCAAATATATTTTTTTCATTTTGAGATTTTATATTACACTAATTTTTATGCATGGAGAATTTGTTGGATTTTATATTGATATACATTTATTTTTAAAATCAGTTTGAATGTGAGTCGAAATTTCGGGATTAAAAACAGTTCGGACCGCACCGAAATATGCAAAATTTCATATAATTTTTTAACCGTGGCCACAATATGGGCTGTAATGCTAACAAAAAGAATATGGGCTCCAAAAAAACCTTAATAATTAGAAAATGGGTTGTAAATTATTAGAAATAATGGCAGATGGGTTGTATGTTGTTTTCCACAGATTTGAGGCTTTCCTAAAAAAAGGTTGACGCAAAAGCAGTGACTATTGGATGGCCATCCAACGGCCGTCGTGCTTCTTCAATCTCCGCTCTTCCTGCTCCAGCCGCTCAAACAAGCGCCGGCGGGACTGCCAGCTCCCTCCTCCCCGCGGTCGGCTGTGCTGCCGCGCAGGCCTCACCGCTCCACCGTACTCCCATCACTCGCCTAGCCATCCCTCTACTCACCCACACCTGCTGTTATTCTCCGGCGACGGCAGACGAACCAGTAAACCCTCGTACAGTCATACTCCCCTCCGCGTGGGAAACAACTGCCGAGTCTTCCCTGCCTCTGTGTCGTTCCCTTCCTAGGCCTCACCGTCGTCCACCGCCCTGGTGCTCTCGGTGCGGCCTGGTCAACGTGGTCAATGACCGACATGCATCTGAAGTGGGCTGTACGTGGAGAGGCCGACAGCTGGGTCCACGGCCACAAGCAAGGAAATGCCTCCTTATTACGCGCAAAACAATGATTCCTCCACCTGACATCAGGGACCCACCGAAAGGGCCTTTGTATTTCGCGAAAAAACGTTACCGTTGCTGACAGCTCGGACCCACCAGCTATATCTTCGCATGCAAGGAAGTGCCTCCTTATTACGCACAAAAAAATGAATACTCCCCCTGTTAGCTGGGGCCCAGTATAGTGGCAGGCTGACTTGTGGGCCTACTAAGTTGACGGGGATGGAGGGCTTTGTCAACTTAGTGAATATGCACGATTCTAGCTCCAGTGACCGCACGATGTCCATCCAACGGCCGTAGTGCTTCTTCAACCTCTGGCCTTCTTGCTCCAGCCGCCCAAACTAGCGCCGGTCGTGCCTCGTGCTCCTACCTCCCGTGGCCGGCTGCGATGCGGCGGAGGCCTCACCGCCCCCTACTACTCCCACCACTGGCCAGGCCATCCCTCTACTCACCCACACCCCCTATTATTCTGCGGCGATGGCAGCCTCACACCACAGAGAACCAGTGAACCCTCGTACTCCTCTACGCGTGGACATCCACTGCCGCGTCTTCCCCGGCTCTACGTCGTCCCCTTCCTAGGCCTCACCGTCGTCCACCGCCCTGGTGCTCTCGGCGCGACGTGGTCAACATGGTCAATGAACGGCTTCCATCGGATGTGGACTGTACGTGGAGAGGCTGACAGCTGGGTCCACGGCCGCAGCAAGGAGCCTCCTTATTACGTGCAAAATAATTATTCCTCCACCTGATAGAGGGGACCCACCGGACGGGCCACCGTATTTCACGAAAAAATGTTTCCCCCCTGACTGCTGGGACCCACCAGCTACATCTTCGCACGCAAGGAAGTGCCTGACAGTCGGGACCCACCTGGTCGAAGCATATGTAGCGTAGTCATTCTGGTCGCGAACGTGTATGTACATATATACTGGTGGATGTAGAGGCGCGCACGTAGCATGTACACGTACGTACAGCGGCCAGGGTGCAAGAAAGAAAATACGGCCACATATGTGTACATACGGGCGGGGTCTCGAATGCCTACTCGCGCATACGTACGGCCAGGGCTCGTGTACATGGCTGGGTCGGAACGGAGAAACTGCGTCGTCGTGTTCATGGGGAGGCAACGGAATGCGTCCTGTTCATGGGGAGGCAACGGAATGCGTCGTGTTCATGGGGAGGTAATGGAATGCATCGTGTTCATGGGGAGGCAACAGAATGCGTCGTGTTCATCAGGAGGCAACGGAACGCGTGGGAGCCAACCAGCTGGGTCGGAACAGAATGCATGGTCGTGTTCATCGGGAGGGCTTGGACGGAACAGGCGATGGAAACGAGGCATGTCATACCGCAGAACGGAGGAAACGACCTTGTGTTCGACCGACCATGTTCGAAACGGGATCCTGTTGATCAGGAGGGGTGTGGCGTACCGCAAAACAGAGGAAACGGACCTCCTACGGTCGAAACGGGGATCCTGTTGATTGGGAGGGGTGTGGCGTACCGCAAAACGGACGAAACAGACCTCCTACGGTCGAAACAGGGGTCCTGTTGATCGGGAGGGGTGTGGCGTACCGCAAAATGGACGAAACGGACCTCCTGCGATCGAAACGAGGGTCCTGTTCATCGAGAGGGGTGTGGCATACCGCAAAACGGGACTCCATGGGATACTGTTCATCTCCACCGTCGACCTCCTCCAGCCTCCACGGGCTACCGTCGACCTCCTCCAGCCTCCACGGACTCCTGTTCATCCAGCCTCCACCGCGCGCTACTCCACCGGCTACTATTCAACCACCCATCAACCGTCTACTGTTCATCCAGCCCTCCACACCACGGGGTCCTGTTCAACCACCCCTCCACGGGCACTCCTCCACAGTCTATTGTTCATCCAGCCCTCCACACCACGGGGTCCTGTTCATCCAGAGGCAACGCCACCGCTCACTGTTCATCCAACCCCCCCCCCCCCACCACCCGCAACGCTCTGTGACACTCCAAAATTTTAATTTGGTTTTTATCAAAAAAAAACCTTGTTGGATTTTTAAAAGAGAGCTTTTAAAAATTTCTTTTCCAGAAATCCTTCCTCTTAAAAACTTCCTTTCCTTTGGCAAGGATTTTCTTTTCCCTTTCAAATTTGGTGTTGAAGTTTTTGGGAGCTTTTCCTTCTGGTTGTTACCCTCTCAAACTTATTTATTTTCAAAAAGAAAATAAAGAAACCCTAGGAGTTTTGGGACTTCTTTCTTTTTGAATCCACCCATGGTTTTACCATGTCTCCTATAGTAAAACTTCTCAAAACCCCTCCCTCCACCTTTGGACAATCTAACTTCTCTATCTCAACAAATCCAAACAAGTTTTGGATTTTATTTCAATTATTTTTATCTCCCAAAACTTTTCTGCCATTCATTTTGAGCCTAAGTGATTTTCAAAGCAAGTACCATTTTGCCTTTGAATCTTTATCCCAAACCAACTTCCCTGGATTGTCTTTAGTAACCACAACCTAGAACCATCTTGATCCACTCTTATTCTTTTCAAAAATTTCAAATTTCACTCACTGCAAGTTTGGACCAGATTTGCCAAATTTGGTGAAATTCATATCTACACTCCTCCAAAAATTCCACCAAAAATCATGCAGCCTACTGGAGCAATGAGAAGCCACTCCACCAAATTTCAGCTCTAGGAAAATCCCTAGATGCCAGAAACATTCTGTCGAACACCTGAGCTGCACTGTTCCTTGCATTTTCAAAAAAAATCAGAAAAGTTCAGAGCGCAGCGTCGTTTCTTCATCAGGCTTCGGTCACGCGTTCACAGTGCCCTCGGCTGGATGCTCGCAGCCCCTCCCTCTTGTCCGGAGCTTCACACGCGTGCTTGGCCGGTTCCTAGCGTCGGTGGCTCGCTGGCCCACCCCCGCCGTCGTCTTCTGCGGCGTCGGGACCTCCCGTGGCGGCCGACAGAAGGCACACCACGGCAGAATGCCGTTCAGCGCCGCCCAAGCCATCTGGTAGCTCCGCGTGGCCATCTCCCTTGCCAGCGCACGCGTACAGCACCGCCGCCGTGGCCTGGCACGCGCAGGGCGCGCTCCCTGCCGCCGACGTGCCGCACGGCCGTTCCGTTGGGACAGGCCGTAAAACCCCCTCCCATGCTGAGCTGGACCCTGGAATGGCACCACTACTCCACCTAGGTGATACCCAAGCTCCTAATCCCACTGCCCAACCGCAGCGCCGCCGTAATCGCTCGCCGGACTTATCCCGTTCACGGCAACCGCCTCGGGCCGGCTATATATAACGCCCCCAAGCTCCCTCTCGCCCCCCGCACACCTCCAGCACCTCACTGGACCCCGACCAGCAACTAGAAGAGCCTCGAGGGGCCCTTCTTCCTTGACTCCGGCCGCCTCGCTCTGCCTCGGCCTCCAGCTCGATTCACTCCGGTGAGGCCACCTCCGGCGCCCAAACCTCGTCCGTAGCCTTCTCTAGCACCCAGTGAGCTAACCCCCTCCTCAATTTAATCCTTGCAGCCCTCCTCGGCGAGTTCCATCAACGCCCGAACCACCGTCCGCCGGAGTTGAGGCCACCGTCGACGTGGTGCTCACCGGCGACCACCACCACCACCCATAGACGCGGAAGGGTGCACTGATCACGAAGGTACCCTCCAATCCCCCTGCCTCGCCGTGGATCGCCGCCGGCGACCACCGCGGCTCTCGGGCACCGGCGAAGTCTGCCACCCCGTTTGAAAGTTTAAACCCGACGGGTGGGGCCGCCCCGTCAGATTTCTTTTCTTTTCAAAGCGTTTTCTGAAACGCCTTCTGCCAAATGCGCTTTCCCTCTGGGCTGGCGTAGTTTCTGCCGAAGCGTTTTCTGTTTTTATAAACTAGCCCTTGGAAACTTTCTGATTCATTACAGATGAGTCCCTGGATTAAAACCCTTATGACTTTTTAACAGAAAGGAATTTTTGAGTGATTCTTTTTCTGTCCTCTTTAGATTTTTGTCTAGTTTTTTATCATATTTATTTGAAAAAAAAATTGGTATAATTTTTGTGCACCTCACGGTATTCACGATAGCGCGTATATTTTCTTTATACCATAGATACCGAAGGAGGTGACGGAACCGCAAACTTCACCGAGCTAGGCTCCGACTACTCCGAACCAGGCAAGCATGTTTGAACTTTTGATATGATGAGTGTCTTGGCATGTCTTGCATTTAGTTAGTTTCATGGCATGTTGATGAGCATACCGATGAACGTTATTTCTATGAAATGTTGAGGTAAGTGAGTTCGATGATCCATAAGTGGATGGATGTGAGTATGCATGGCCATGTGTTGGCATGAGGATGGGTAAGATGGCAGTGTTGTAGCATGCCAGTCTTATGCCAGACTATGTGACTGCAGTGTCAAACCGTATCGGTCCAGTTCCTCCCATTTCCTTCCCTGTACTACCACATGTTTTCCGCAAGGAATATGGCTTAGTAAGTTGCAAACCGCTTTCCTGGTACACACCAAAAGGAGAGGCCGGGATGATGGTTCCATGGCCCTGGATTAAAGCCAGTCATCCGGTCAGGGGGCATGGGTGTTTCCGGTTGGGACCGAGAGGGGGGCACCCCTTAGAGCGCGCGTATATAAATTTGATCCCATGCTATTCGAGATTGTGATCTCCCCGTCTCAAAATTTTTCTTGGACGATGTCTAGGGTGATTCCTAGCATCGAGAGGTAGGATGGGTGTGTACTGGTTAGCTGTGTTTTCTTCCGAAATACCGTAAACGGAACTAGTCCTTCGTGACTACGGAAATCCGTTGGCTGTGGGAAAATTTTTGTACAACCTCTGCAGAGTCATATATTCCTTGAATCATCTATTCTATGTCCAAGTTCAGTATCATCTTATCCTGACAAGTGCCAGTTTTGATGACAGAGACTCCGGTGAATCACATGAGTGCTAGGTCCGGTTAAATGATTATTCCTGTGGATGGACTAACCCGTTTATTTTCATGAATTGAATGTTGATTATGAGTATTATTTACTTGTGAATAAAAGCCCTTTATGTGATGTCGCTCAGACGTCCGACTGTGGCATTTCTTTTAAAGCCCTTTATGTGATGTCGCTCAGACGTCCGACTGTGGCATTTATTTTAAAGCCCTTTATGTGATGTCGCTCAGACGTCCGACTGTGGCATTTCTTTTAAAGCCCTTTCTGCGATGTCGCTCAGACGTCTGACTGTGGCATTTCTTTTAAAGCCCTTTCTGCGATGTCGCTCAGACGTCCGACTGTGGCATTTCTTTTAAAGCCCTTTATGTGATGTCGCTCAGACGTCCGACTATGGCATTTCTTTTAAAGCCCTTTCTGCGATGTCGCTCAGACGTCCGACTGTGGCATCATTTCCTTCTATTTATTTGTTCACCTTTCGAGGCGTCGCTTCAGACACCCGATCGGTTTTCATTTATGTTTTGTTGGGATTTCAGGCGGACTACCGCCGTTTCCCTTTTTACTTACTTCGTTATGCTAATTTTTGAATATACATTGGTGAATTAATCGTGACGCATTCATGCATGCATTTGTTATATCTTACGTCCGAACTATCTTGCGAGTACTTTCAAAGTACTCACTGGCTTGTTGATTTGGCCAGATGCTGACGAAGGCGATCTCATGGATGAGGAGTTCGATAGCGAGTCCGACGCCTAGAGGAATCCCAGTCAGTCTCGTGCGACCCTGGATTTGGTCACAGTATTATATCCGCTTCCGCTACCAAATAAATTCATCGAGCCCCACCTCGACGCTCGATGAGATGCCAGTTTTAGAGTCATGTATCTCACTCCCCGCTGTGTTTTTCCACCACCGCCCTATCCTCGAGTCAGTAGTATGCCTCCACACCACTATGCCATGTCCGCCATTATGTATAATTATTGGCGTTCTTGTAATAATTTGGTTGAGCAACCGTAGCTCGATCCTGTAATATATTTTATGCTACTGGCTTATTGTATCAAGAATTTGTCTACCGGTAAGGGGAATTTTTCTCATACTGGACTCAAAAGATCGGTTTCTCAATAAATATTTTTATTGGAAAACCGGTCGTGACACGCTCACTGTTCATCCAATTGACCGGCTTCAGTTAGCAGTAGTAGCGAAGGAATCGCTCGATCGGATTCAGTTAACAGCCATCGATCGATTGCTCGGGTTCAGTAACGCGTAGCCTGCAGTGCAATCGCTCAGGTTCAGTTAAATCCCAACGGCTCGCTCGGGTTTAGTTAGAGCCAACGCCTCGCACACACGCGCGTACATGTACGAGAGAAACGCGCATCGCTCGGCCCCCGACCTCCCACCGTAACCGGGAACTCCCCAAAATTTTCCTCCCCCTCGCTTCTACCACAGTTTTTTCCGTCATGGACGGCCCAAAGAATGTCATGCAGCTACGTCTCCGGCCCGCCCAGGATGAAAAGCCCATTTTCTGTCATGATTTTTTGTCATAGAAGTAGGAGCCCACCACATCTATGATGATACCGGGTTTTGTCACAATTATCATCATAGAAGTGTCATATGTATGACAGAAAAAAAATTGTTTGGCCAAAAATGTCACGAATGTGTCTTTTTTTGTAGTGTGGTGCGCAACTGCCTGCCATTGGTCATCAAGATCAAAGTGCGCTCAGTGTTTGTGCCATACCATATGGTTGCAAAGAATTGTGCAACCAACTCTGCATCGAAATCATAGTTGAAGGTCATGAGGGGCACGATGTTGAGCTGTTCACAGAGGGTACGAGCTTCTCCAAAGTATGACAGGTACTTCTCCATGTGTGTCAGGTTGATTGACTTGGTCTTCACAAACAGGTTCTTCCTTGCCTTGAGCCGATCAAAGTACACAAGTGATTGATCCTTGTTCCAGAACGGTGATCCAACAAGAGAGGAATCCTGAGGAAGGAGGTAGGTGTTTTGCTCACGGTATTGCCAATACTCATTTTGCTTCAATTCAGCAGTCGTCTCGACCAGTTCCTTCTTCTTACAAGCAGTTGACTTGACATTGGATTTTCCCTATTCCTGGCAGACTAACGACGAGTAGGCAGCGGTGTGGGGGCAAACTCTTCTTCATCTTCGGAATACACAATGCTGGCATGATAGGTGCACCCACGCTTGGATGGGGGATTCACATTCTTGCGACGAACCTTGGAGCTACTACCACCTGAAGAGACACAAAACCACAAGGGAAAACATGAATACAAACTATGCATAAGCCACGGAGAAACAAAAGTGAGAACAGCAGGATTAGCTGAGCATTCTGGAGTTGGGGGCCTCTAGCGGTAGTACCGGGGAACTGGGGCGGTAGTACCGCCCGAGCGATATTACCGCTCTAGGAACGGATGCACGAAATCCCCAGATCTGGTAGTACCAAAGGTCACAAATTCAAAAATGCTCAACTAAAACTTCAATCCTCTTATCTAGCAGTCATTCAACCTCCTACTCAAGCCTGATTTAGCCAAAAATCCAGAAACCAACATGCATTGCCCTAGAAACCTCGATTCAAAGGATAGAACCGTAGGACCAACGAATGGGGGCAATATTGTGTTGCATGGCAAGAGGATGTGGTGGGAAAGGATTCCACCGGATGGAATCGTTGAAGACGGCACCAGCCGGAGCGGCTGGCAGGGCTGTTCTTCATCACCTAAGAGAGAGGGAGAGAGAGACGTGGGGGAGAGTGAAAGGGTATGGGGGAGTTAGAACTCCCCCTGCTCGATACTTACCCCCCACAACGTCCCGCTAAGCGGTAGTACCGCTAGGGGCAGTGGTAGTACCGCCCCGATACTACAGCTGGGCAGGAGGCCCAGTAGTACCGCTCGAGCAGTAGTACCGCTGGACAGAATGGTAGTACCACTCCCTCACAGCGGTAGTACCACCGGCAGGGAGAGAGAACAGCCCAGAACAAGAAAAATGGCTTATGCACGACTAGGGTGGTTGAAGCATAGAGATAGGCTTGGGATGGGGACTCAAAAAGGACAGCACAGGGAAGAGATACTCCCAGTTCGAAAAACCAATAAACCAAGAGCAACTTGGAGTAACTCAAAGCACAAACAACACCCTAAGGAAACTACTCGAACAAGCACCTCTCAAAGGAGGGCGGTGGCCGAGGCCACCTATGTTTGAGTCAATTGGTATGGCACCACGAAGATTTTAACCTTGGGCCCATGACCAAAACTCATCTTTGAAGCACAAGTACCATCAACAATGGCGAATGTGAAAGAGTTGATCAATTTATGCATAATGGGGGGAGGGAGAGTTCATTGAGAGAACAATACTCCCCCTATGTCCATGCCTACATCTAAACAAGACAACATGATGAGTGTGGTGGGGTGTGCAAAGGTTCAAGCCACATTGCTAAAATCAATGATATTTAGCTCATGCCTTAACTCGCGAAATCTTGCTTCATCCAACGGCTTCGTGAAAATATCTGCAAGGTTATCATGAGTGTTGACATAGTTGAGCTCAATCCCTCCTCGCCTAATATGATCCCGGATGAAGTGATACGAATCTCAATATGCTTCATCTTGAAGTGTTGCACCGGGTTGAGAGAGATCTTGATGGCACTTTCATTGTCACACCAAAGAGGCACTTTGTCACAAATGACATTGTAATCCTTTAAAGTTTGCCTCATCCATAGAAGTTGAGCACAACAACTATCGGTGGCCACATACTCCACTTCGGTGGAGGAGAGAGACACACAACTTTGCTTCTTAGAAGACCAACTCACCAAAGAGCAACCAAGAAATTGGCACCCTCCGGAAGTTGACTTCCTATCCAATTTGTCTCCGCCCAATCCGAGTCCCAAAAGCCCACAAGGTTGAAGTTTGCTCCTCTAGGGTACCATAAGCCAAAGTTTCGGATATGAGCCAAATATCGAAAGATTCGCTTGACTGCCACATAGTGGCTTTCCTTAGGTGAGGCTTGAAACCGTGCACAAATTCCCACACTCAACATGATATCCGGTCTAGATGCACAAAGCTAAGCAAGGAGTCAACCATAGAACGATATACCTTTTGATCCACCGCTTTACCATTGGGATCAATGTCAAGTTCTCATTTGACGGGCATTGGAGTAGAAGCCGGTTTGACATCACTTAGCTTGAATCTCTTGAGCATGTCTTGAGTGTATTTGGCTTGGTTGATTAAGGTTCCTTCTCTTCTTTGTTTGATTTCGAACCCTAGAAAGAACTTCAACTCTCCCATCATGGACATCTTGAACTTTGAGTTCATGAGTGCGACAAACTCCTCATTGAAAGCTTTGTTAGGAGAACCAAAGATAATATCATCTGTTGGGTTTCATAGTAATTTCAAAAAAATTCCTACGCACACGCAAGATCATGTGATGCATAGCAACGAGAGGGGAGAGTGTTGTCTATGTACCCATGCAGACCGACTGCGGAAGCGTTGACGCAACGTAGAGGAAGTAGTCGTACGTCTTCACGATCCAACCGATCAAGCACCAAAACTACGGCACCTCCGAGTTCGAGCACACGTTCAGCTCAATGATGATCCCCGGACTCCGATCCAGCAAAGTATCGGGGAAGAGTTCTGTCAGCACGACGGCGTGGTGACAATCTTGATGTGCTACAGCAGCAGGGCTTCGCCTAAACTCTGCTACAGTATTATCGAGGACTATGGTGGCTAGGGGCACCGCACACGGCTAAGGAATAGATCACGTGGATCAACTTGTGTGTTTCTGGGGTGCCTCTGCCTTAGTATATAAAGGAGCCAAGGGGGAGGGGGGCGCCGGCCAGGAGGAGGGCGCAGGAGGAGTCCTACTCCTTCCGGGAGTAGGACTCCCCCCCCCCCAATCCTAGTTGGACTAGGATTCCCCGAGGGGGAAAGAGGGAGAGGGGGGGCGGCTACCTTCTCCTAGTCCTAATAGGACTAGGGGAGAGGGAAGGTGCGCAGCCACCTTGGGCTGCCCCTTTCTCCTTTCCACTAAAGCCCATTATGGCCCATATGGCTCCCGGGGGGTTCCGGTAACCTCCCGGTACTCCGGTAAAATCCCGATTTCACCCGGAACACTTCCGATATCCAAACATAGGCTTCCAATATATCAATCTTTACGTCTCGACCATTTCGAGACTCCTCGTCATGTCCGTGATCACATCCGGGACTCCGAACAACCTTCGGTACATCAAAATGCATAAACTCATAATATAACTGTCATCGTAACCTTAAGCGTGCGGACCCTACGGGTTCGAGAACAATGTAGACATGACCGAGACACGTCTCCGGTCAATAACCAATAGCGGGACCTGGATGCCCATATTGGCTCCTACATATTCTACAAAGATCTTTATCGGTCAGACCGCATAACAACATACGTTGTTCCCTTTGTCATCGGTATGTTACTTGCCCGAGATTCGATCGTCGGTATCCAATACCTAGTTCAATCTCGTTACCGGCAAGTCTCTTTACTCGTTCCGTAATAAATCATCCCGCAACTAACTCATTTAGTTGCAATGATTGCAAGGCTTAAGTGATGTGCATTACCGAGAGGGCCCGGAGATACCTCTCCGACAATCGGAGTGACAAAACCTAATCTCGAAATACGCCAACCCAACATGTACCTTTGGAGACACCTGTAGTACTCCTTTATAATCACCCAGTTATGTTGTGATGTTTGGTAGTACCCAAAGTGTTCCTTCGGTAAACGGGAGTTGCATAATCTCATAGTTATAGGAACATGTATAAGTCATGAAGAAAGCAATAGCAACATACTAAACGATCGGGTGCTAAGCTAATGGAATGGGTCATGTCAATCAGATCATTCAACTAATGATGTGACCTCGTTAATCAAATAACAACTCTTTGTTCATGGTTAGGAAACATAACCATCTTTGATTAACGAGCTAGTCAAGTAGAGGCATACTAGTGACACTCTGTTTGTCTATGTATTCACACATGTATTATGTTTTCGGTTAATACAATTCTAGCATGAATACTAAACATTTATCGTGATATAAGGAAATAAATAATAACTTTATTATTGCCTCTAGGGCATATTTCCTTCAGTCTCCCACTTGCACTAGAGTCAATAATCTAGATTACACTGTAATGATTCTAACACCCATGGAGCTTTGGTGCTGATCATGTTTTGCTCGTGGAAGAGGCTTAGTCAACGGGTCTGCAACATTCAGATCCGTATGTATCTTGCAAATCTCTATGTCTCCCACCTCGACTAGATCCCGGATGGAATTGAAGCGTCTCTTGATGTGCTTGGTCCTTTTGTGAAATCTGGATTCCTTTGCCAAGGCAATTGCACCAGTATTGTCACAAAAGATTTTCATTGGACCCGATGCACTAGGTATGACACCTAGATCGGATATGAACTCCTTCATCCAAACTCCTTCGTTTGCTGCTTCCGAAGCAGCTATGTACTCCGCTTCACATGTAGATCCCGCTACGACGCTTTGTTTAGAACTGCACCAACTGACAGCTCCACCATTTAATGTAAACACGTATCCGGTCTACGATTTAGAATCGTCCGGATCAGTGTCAAAGCTTGCATCAACGTAACCTTTTACGGTGAGCTCTTTGTCACCTCCATATACGAGAAACATATCCTTAGTCCTTTTCAGGTATTTCAGGATGTTCTTGACCGCTGTCCAGTGATCCACTCCTGGATTACTTTGGTACCTCCTTGCTAAACTTATAGCAAGGCACACATCAGGTCTGGTACACAGCATTGCATACATGATAGAGCCTATGGCTGAAGCATAGGGAACATCTTTCATTTTCTCTCTATCTTTTGCAGTGGTCGGGCATTGAGTCTGACTCAACTTCACACCTTGTAACACAGGCAAGAACCCTTTCTTTGCTTGATCCATTTTGAACTTCTTCAAAATCTTGTCAAGGTATGTGCTTTGTGAAAGTCCAATTAAGCGTCTTGATCTATCTCTATAGATTTTTATGCCTAATATGTAAGCAGCTTCACCGAGGTCTTTCATTGAAAAACTCTTATTCAAGTATCCCTTTATGCTATCCAGAAATTCTATATCATTTCCAATCAGTAATATGTTATCCACATATAATATCAGAAATGCTACAGAGCTCCCACTCACTTTCTTGTAAATACAGGCTTCTCCGAAAGTCTGTATAAAACCAAATGCTTTGATCACACTATCAAAACGTTTATTCCAACTCCGAGAGGCTTGCACCAGTCCATAAATGGATCGCTGGAGCTTGCACACTTTGTTAGCTCCCTTTGGATCGACAAAACCTTCCGGCTGCATCATATACAACTCTTCTTCCAGAAATCCATTCAGGAATGCAGTTTTGACATCCATCTGCCAAATTTCATAATCATAAAATGCGGCTATTGCTAACATGATTCGGACAGACTTAAGCATCGCTACGGGTGAGAAGGTCTCATCGTAGTCAACCCCTTGAACTTGTCGAAAACCTTTTGCGACAAGTCGAGCTTTGTAGACAGTAACATTACCATCAGCGTCAGTCTTCTTCTTGAAGATCCATTTATTCTCAATTGCTTGCCGATCATCGGGCAAGTCAACCAAAGTCCATACTTTGTTCTCATACATGGATCCCATCTCAGATTTCATGGCTTCAAGCCACTTTGCAGAATCTGGGCTCACCATCGCTTCTTCATAGTTCATAGGTTGATCATGATCTAGTAGCATGACTTCCAGAACAGGATTACCCTACCACTCTGGTGCGGATCTCGCTCTGGTCGATCTACGAGGTTCAATAGTATCTTGACCTGAAGTTTCATGATCAACATCATTAGCTTCCTCACTAATTGGTATAGATGTCGCAGAAACAGTTTTCTGTGATGTATTATTTTCCAATAAGGGAGCAGGTACAGTTACCTCGTCAAGTTCTACTTTCCTCCCACTCACTTCTTTCGAGAGAAACTCCTTCTCTAGAAAGGATCCATTCTTAGCAACGAATGTCTTGCCTTCGGATCTGTGATAGAAGGTGTACCCAACAGTCTCCTTTGGGTATCCTATGAAGACACATTTCTCCGATTTGGGTTCGAGCTTATCAGGTTGAAGCTTTTTCACATAAGCATCGCAGCCCCAAACTTTAAGAAACGACAACTTTGGTTTCTTGCCAAACCATAGTTCATAAGGCGTCGTCTCAACGGATTTTGATGGTTCCCTATTTAACGTGAACGCGGCCGTCTCTAAAGCATAACCCCAAAACGATAGCGGTAAATCAGTAAGAGACATCATAGATCGCAGCATATCTAGTAAAGTACGATTACGACGTTCGGACACACCATTACGCTGTGGTGTTCCGGGTGGCGTGAGCTGTGAAACTATTCCACAATTTTTCAAATGTAAACCAAACTCGTAACTCAAATATTCTCCTCCACGATCAGATCGTAGAAACTTTATTTTCTTGTTACGATGATTTTCAACTTCACTCTGAAATTCTTTGAACTTTTCAAATGTTTCAGACTTATGCTTCATTAAGTAGATATACCCATATCTGCTTAAATCATCTGTGAAGGTGAGAAAATAACGATATCCACCACGAGCCTCAACATTCATCGGACCACATACATCTGTATGTATGATTTCCAACAAATCTGTTGCTCTCTCCATAGTACCGGAGAACGGTGTTTTAGTCATCTTGCCCATGAGGCACGGTTCACAAGTACCAAGTGATTCATAATCAAGTGGTTCCAAAAGTCCATCAGTATGGAGTTTCTTCATGCGCTTTACACCGATATGACCTAAACGACAGTGCCACAAATAAGTTGCACTTTCATTATCAACTCTGCATCTTTTGGCTTCAACATTATAAATATGTGTATCACTACTATCGAGATTCATAAAAAATAGACCACTCTTCAAAGGTGCATGGCCATAAAAGATATTACTCATATAAATAGAACAACCATTATTCTCTGATTTAAATGAATAACCGTCTCGCATTAAACAAGATCCAGATATAATGTTCATGCTCAACGCTGGCACCAAATAACAATTATTTAGGTCTAATATTAATCCCGAAGGTAGATGTAGAGGTAGCGTGCCGACCGCGATCACATCAACTTTGGAACTGTTTCCCACGCGCATCGTCACCTCGTCCTTTGCCAGTGCCCGCTTATTCCGTAGTCCCTGTTTCGAGTTGCAAATATTAGCAACAAAACCAGTATCAAATACCCAGGTGCTACTGCGAGCTCTAGTAAGGTACACATCAATAACATGTATATCACATATACCTTTGTTCACCTTGCCATCCTTCTTATCCGCCAAATACTTGGGGCAGTTCCGCTTCCAGTGACCAGTCTGCTTACAGTAGAAGCACTCAGTTTCAGGCTTAGGTCCAGACTTGGGTTTCTTCTCCTGAGCAGCAACTTGTTTGCCGTTCTTATTGAAGTTCCCCTTCTTCTTCCCTTTGCCCTTTTTCTTGAAACTAGTGGTCTTGTTAACCATCATTACTTGATGCTCCTTCTTGATTTCTATCTCCGCAGCTTTCAGCATCGCGAAGAGCTCGGGAATAGTCTTGTTCATCCCTTGCATATTATAGTTCATCACGAAGCTCTTGTAGCTTGGTGGCAGTGATTGGAGAATTCTGTCAATGACGCAATCATCTGGAAGATTAACTCCCATCTGAATCAAGTGATTATTATACCCAGACATTTTGAGTATATGCTCACTGACAGAACTGTTCTCCTCCATCTTGCAGCTATAGAACTTATTGGAGACTTCATATCTCTCAATCCGGGCATTTGCTTGAAATATTAACTTCAACTCCTGGAACATCTCATATGCTCCATGACGTTCAAAACGTCATTGAAGTCCCGATTCTAAGCCGTGAAGCATGGCACACTGAACTATCGGGTAGTCATCGGCTATGCTCTGCCAGACGTTCATAACATCTGGTGTTGCTCCAGCAGCAGGCCTGGCACCCAGTGGTGCTTCCAGGATGTAATTCTTCTGTGCAGCAATGAGGATAATCCTCAAGTTACGGACCCAGTCCGTGTAATTGCTACCATCATCTTTCAACTTTGCTTTCTCAAGGAACGCATTAAAATTCAACGGAACAACAGCACGAGCCATCTATCTACAATCAACATAAACAAGCAAGATACTATCAGGTACTAAGTTCATGATAAGTTTTAAGTTCAATTAATCAAATTACTTAAGAACTCCCACTTAGATAGACATCCCTCTAATCTTCTAAGTGATTACGTGATCCAAATCAACTAAACCATAACCGATCATCACGTGAGATGGAGTAGTTTTCAATGGTGAACATCGTTATGTTGATCATATCTACTATATGATTCACGCTCGACCTTTCGGTCTCCGTGTTCCGAGGCCATATCTGCATATGCTAGGCTCGTCAAGTTTAACCTGAGTATTCTGCATGTGCAAAACTGGCTTGCACCCGTTGTAGATGGACGTAGAGCTTATCACACCCGATCATCACATGGTGTCTGGGCACGACGAACTTTGGAAACGGTGCATACTCAGGGAGAACACATCTTGATTATTTTGTGAGAGATCATCTTATAATGCTACCGTCAATCAAAGCAAGATAAGATGCATAAAAGGATAAACATCACATGCAATCAATATAAGTGATATGATATGGCCATCATCATCTTGTGCTTGTGATCTCCATCTCCGAAGCACCGTTATGATCACCATCGTCATCGGCGTGACACCTTGATCTCCATCGTAGCATCGTTGTCGTCTCGCCAATCTTATGCTTCCACGACTATCACTACCGCTTAGTAATAAAGTAAAGCATTACATCGCGATTTCATTGCATACGATAAAGCGACAACCATATGGCTCCTGCCAGTTGCCGATTACTCGGTTACAAAACATGATCATCTCATACAATAAAATTCAGCATCATGCCTTGACCATATCACATCACAACATGCCCTGCAAAAACAAGTTAGACGTCCTCTACTTTGTTGTTGCAAGTTTTACGTGGCTGCTACGGGCTTAAGTAAGAACCAATCTCACCTACGCATCAAAAACCACAACGATAGTTTGTCAAATAGACTCCGTTTTAACCTTCGCAAGGACCGGGCATAGCCATACTTGGTTCAACTAAAGTTGGAGAGACAGTCGCCCACAAGCCACCTGTGTGCAAAGCACGTCGGGGGAACCGGTCTCGCGTAAGTGTACGCGTAAGGTTGGTCCGGGTCGTCTCGTCCAACAATACCGCCGAACCAAAGTATGACATGCTGGTAGGCAGTATGACTTATATCGCCCACAACTTACATCGTGCATATAACATCAACATAAATAACCTAGGCTCGGATGCCACTGTTGGGTTGCGTAGTAATTTCAAAAAAATTCCTACACACACGCAAGATCATGTGATGCATAGCAACGAGAGGGGAGAGTGTTGTCTACGTACCCACGCAGACCGACTGCGGAAGCGTTGACGCAACGTAGAGGAAGTAGTCGTACGTCTTCACGATCCAACCGATCAAGCACCGAAACTACGGCACCTCCGAGTTCGAGCACATGTTCAGCTCGATGACGATCCCCGGACTCCGATCCAGCAAAGTATCGGGGAAGAGTTCTGTCAGCACGACGGCGTGGTGACAATCTTGATGTGCTACAACAGCAGGGCTTCGCCTAAACTCCGCTACAATATTATCGAGGACTATGGTGGCTGGGGGCACCGCACACGGCTAAGGAATAGATCACGTGGATCAACTTGTGTGTTTCTGGGGTGCCTCTGCCGCAGTATATAAAGGAGCCAAGGGGGAGGGGGGCGCCGGCCAGGAGGAGGGCGCAGGAGGAGTCCTACTCCTTCCGGGAGTAGGACTCCCCCCCCCCCAATCCTTGTCCTAATAGGACTAGGGGAGGGGGAAGGTGCGCAGCCACCTTGGGCTGCCCCTTTCTCCTTTCCACTAAATCCCATTATGGCCCATATGGCTCCCGGGGGGTTCCGGTAACCTCCCGGTACTCCGGTAAAATCCCGATTTCACCCGGAACACTTCCGATATCCAAACATAGGCTTCCAATATATCAATCTTTACGTCTCGACCATTTCGTGACTCCTCGTCATGTCCGTGATCACATCCGGGACTCTGAACAACCTTCGGTACATCAAAATGCATAAACTCATAATATAACTGTCATCGTAACCTTAAGCGTGCGGACCCTACGGGTTCGAGAACAATGTAGACATGACCGAGACACGTCTCCGGTCAATAACCAATAGCGGGACCTGGATGCCCATATTGGCTCCTACATATTCTACGAAGATCTTTATCGGTCAGACCGCATAACAACATACGTTGTTCCCTTTGTCATCGGTATGTTACTTGCCCGAGATTCTATCGTCGGTATCCAATACCTAGTTCAATCTCGTTACCGGCAAGTCTCTTTACTCATTCCGTAATACATCATCCCGCAACTAACTCATTTAGTTGCAATGCTTGCAAGGCTTAAGTGATGTGCATTATCGAGAGGGCCCAGAGATACCTCTCCGACAATCGGAGTGACAAAACCTAATCTCGAATACGCCAACCCAACATGTACCTTTGGAGACACCTGTAGTACTCCTTTATAATCACCCAGTTACGTTGTGACGTTTGGTAGTACCCAAAGTGTTCCTCCGATAAACGGGAGTTGCATAATCTCATAGTTATAGGAACATGTATAAGTCATGAAGAAAGCAATAGCAACATACTAAACGATCGGGTGCTAAGCTAATGGAATGGGTCATGTCAATCAGATCATTCAACTAATGATGTGACCTCATTAATCAAATAACAACTCTTTGTTCATGGTTAGGAAACATAACCATCTTTGGTTAACGAGCTAGTCAAGTAGAGGCATACTAGTGACACTCTGTTTGTCTATGTATTCACACGTGCGTTTCTGGTTAATACAATTCTAGCATGAATACTAAACATTTATCATGATATAAGGAAATAAATAATAACTTTATTATTACCTCTAGGGCATATTTCCTTCATCATCAACATATAGTTGGCATACAAACAACTCCCCTTTGACCTCCTTAGTAAAAAGAGTTCGGTCGATTTTCCCAATTTCAAACCCACGATCTTGCAACAACTCGGTAAGGTGCTCATACCATGCACGCGGGGCTTGTTTAAGGCCATAGAGTGCCTTATCGAGTTGGTACACATGATTGGGGAACTCGGGATCCTCAAACCCCGGGGGTTGTTTGACATACAAGAACTCATTAATAGGACCATTAAGAAAAGCACTCTTCACATCCATTTTTTGCAACTTGAAGTTATGATGAGAAGCATAAGCAATCAACAAATGAATAGATTCAAGGCGGGCAACGGGAGCAAAGGTTTCACTATAGTCGATACCCTTGACTTGGGAGTAGCCTTGTGCCACCAAACAAGCCTTGTTGCAAACGATAATCCCATGAGCATCTTGCTTTTTCTTGAATATCCACTTGGTTCCAATAACATTATGGTTCTCCTTTGGCCTTGGCACCAATCTACACACCTTGTTGTGCTCGAAGTTGTTGAGTTCTTCATGCATGGCATTAAGCCAATCCGGGTCCTCCAGCGCCTCGTAGACCTTTTGGGGTTCAACACAAGAAACAAACATGTGATGTTCACAATAGTTTAATAATCGTCTACGAGTGATTACCCCCTTTCTTAAGCTTCCAAGCACATTCTTCATGAGATGATCTTTGGTAGTGAGCTTGGACACAATTTTGGCAGCACGACGCTCCAATTCCTCCTCAAGAGAGAGTTGAGGAGAGGTAACTTGATCATCTTGAGCGTCGTCTTGAGCTTGTTCTTGATCTTGAGCTTGCTCTTGATCTTGGACTTGCTCAGTGGTAAGAACTTGACCTTGCGCATCACTTGGTGGTTTACCACCATCTTGGGGTTAATCTTGCCCTTGATCTTGTTCATTTGGTTGAGGGCCTTCACTTTGTTCTTCGGAAGCGTGTGGGTCTTGGGTTGGTGATGGTTCCACTTGACTGGAACATTGTCCTTCTCCTTCAGCCACAAGGGGTTCCTCAATGGGTCGGATATAGCCAACACCCATTCTTCTTATGGCTTGGGGAGGAATTTCATCACCTACATCACAAGTACCACTTTGCTCCACTTGGGAGCCATTATTCTCATCAAACTCCATGTTACACGTCTCATCAATGAGTCTGGTAGACTTGTTGAGGACACGGTAAGCATGAGAGTTTGTAGCCTAACTAACAAATATGCCCTCATGAGCTCTAGCCTCAAATTTAGACAAACGAACACCTTTCTTGAGAATGAAACACTTACAACTGAACACCCGGAAGTACTTGAGGTTGGGCTTGTTGCCGGTGAGTATCTCATATGGAGTCTTGTTCAAGCCTTTGCGGAGATAGAGCCGATTGGATGCATGACAAGCGGTGTTGATGGCTTCGGCCCAAAAGTTGCATGGATACTTGAACTCCGCCATCATAGTTCTTTCCGCGTCCATCAAGGTCCGGTTCTTCCTCTCTGCTACACCATTTTGTTGAGGGGTGTAAGGTGCGGAATATTGATGCTTGATCCCCTCATCACTAAGAAACTCATCCAAGGTGTAGTTCTTGAACTCGGTGCCGTTGACACTTCTTATCGTCAAGATCTTTGCATTGTGTTGATGTTGAGCTTCATTTGCAAAGTCGATGACGGTTTGTTGGGTCTCACTCTTCCTCTTGAAGAAATATACCCAGGTGTATATTGAATAATCATCCATAATCATCGAACAATAATTTCTACCCCCGATATTATCAAAGGATGGAGGCCCAAAGAGATCCATGCGAAGGAGCTCCAAGGGCCTCTTCGAGTAGATGATAGTCGTGGGTGAGCCTTCTCATGTAACTTTTGATACAAGCACTGCAAGCAAGATCTTTGGTAAAACTAACATTTGTTAGTCCACAGACATGGTTCCCCTTGAGAAGACTTTGCAAAGATATCATATTGACGTGGGCTAAAAGGCGATGCCAAAGCCATCCCATGTCAACTTTAGCCATTAGGCATGTCGCGGTCTTAGTGGGTTGTTTCGAAAAGTTAATCACATAAAGACCATTCTCGACATGCCCAACAAAGGCTACTTTAAGAGTCTTGCTCCACAAGAGGGTCACGATATCAATATCAAAGAAGGTGGCAAAGCCCATGAGTGCAAGTTGATGAACAGAAAGTAAGTTATATGCAAGGGACTCAGCAAGCATGACTTTCTCGATCGTGAGATCATGAGAAATGACAACCTTGCCAAGACCCAATACCTTATAAGATGAGGCATCACCCCACTCGACATTGGTGGGCATAGGTGAAACCTTGTGCACGTCCACCACCAAGTCCTTTCTTCTAGTCATATGATTTGTGGCTCCACTATCAAGCAACCATGATCCCCCACTAGAAGCAAACACCTACAAGAGATCAATGCATGGTTTTAGGTACCCATTTTGTAATGGGTCCTTTGATGTTAGTAACAAGGGTCTTAGGAACCCAAATAGTCCATTCAATGTACGCATAAGAAGAACCAACAATTTTGGCATAAACATGCCCATCACTAGCGCGGCATAACACATAAGAAGGGTTAAAGTCGCCGGCTTTGTTGGAAGGAGTGACATTGCCCTTCTTGACACCACCACCCTTCACATTGTTCTTCTTCTCCTTAGAAGCACCCTCTCCCTCCTTCACAAAAGTTTGCTTGAGAGGAGGAGGTCGTTTGGCCTTGTCATTCTTCTTCTTATTCTTGGACTTGGGTGCAAACCCAATTCCCTCCTTGCCCACAACTTCCTTTTGATTGCTCAAAAGGTTGTTGAGGTTCTTCTCACCTTGTATGCAAGACACAAGGCCTTTCTCAAGTTTCTCCTTCAACTTGGAATTCTCCTCCACAAGATGCACATGCTCGCAACAAGGGTTAGTAGCATTTGCATTATCAATTAAAACCATATGAGGAAAAGTGGCTTTCTCCTTGGTTAGCTTCACTTGGAGTTGATCATGAGACTCTTTGAGGCTAGCATGTGCACTCTTCAAGGCCTTGTGAGCCTTGTCAAGTATATCAAACTCCTCCTTGAGTATAGCATGGTCAACCCCAAGTTTGGCCTTCTCGGAATTGAGCACACGAGAAACAACAAGAGCATGATCAAGATCTTTCTTTAATTTCGCATGATCATTGTTTTGTGACTCCTCAAGAGACAAACGATGACCATGCTCTTCCTCAAGCGCATTAGATAGATCTAATATGTCATCGGCATAATCATGACTATGCCCTTCCATCTTAGAGATGGTGTCTTCTTGAGCCTCGATCATGTCATTGGTTTCACCAAGTTGTTCCAAGAGAGCAACGAAGTGCTTCTTGGATTTACCCCTGAGCTTACTCATAAAAGACTCAAACTCATTTTCCTCCTCCTTCGTCCCCTCACTTTCATCAATGCAATCCATCAAGGAAGTATTAGTAGTGATGGTAGTTTTGATGTTGGGGGTTACCTTGTTGGTGGCTATAGCCATGAGGCACTTGGCGGTGATGTTCTCGTTGGGTGAATCGAAGAGGGACACCCATGGAGTTGTTGTAATGGAAACGGAGGCCATGGCAACTGAGGGAGTCCTGGATTAGGGGGTCTCCGGACAGCCGGACTATATCCTTTGGCCGGACTGCTGGACTATGAAGATACAAGATTGAAGACTTCGTCTCGTGTCCGGATGGGACTCTACTTGGCGTGGAAGGCAAGCTAGGCAGTACGGATATGGATATCTCCTCCTTTGTAACCGACCTTGTGTAACCCTAACCCCCTCCAGTGTCTATATAAACCGGAGGGTTTTAGTCCGTAGGACAACATACAATCATACCATAGGCTAGCTTCTAGGGTTTAGCCTCTCCGATCTCGTGGTAGATCAACTCTTGTAATACTCATATCATCAAGAATAAATCAAGCAGGACATAGGGCCCGAACCTGGGTAAAACATCGTGTCCCCTGCCTCCTGTTACCATCCGCCTTAGACGCACAGTTCGGGACCCCCTACCCAATATCTGCCGGATTTGACACCGACATTGGTGCTTTCATTGAGAGTTCCTCTGTTTCCTCGCCGTTAGGCTTGATGGCTCCTACTATCATCGATAGCGATGTAGTCCAGGGTGAGACTTTTCTCCCCGGACAGATCTTTGTGTTCGGCGGCTTCGCACTGCGGGCCAACTCGCTTGGCCATCTGGAGCAGATCGAAAGTTACGCCCCTGGCCACCAGGTCAGGTTTGGAAGCTTAAACTACACGGCCGATATCCGCGGAGACTTGATCTTCAATGGATTCGAGCCCCTGCCTTGTGTGCCACGCGGTCACGATGAGTACGATTTAGCTCTACCATCGGACCGTATTCAGGAGATCGCACCGGCAGCCGCTCCGAGCCTCAATTCGGAGCCAGTTGCGCCATCCATGGACGGGTGGATAGACCCCGTCACGGAGGCCGTATCCTCAGCGGCGATTGAGCCGAATATCGACCTTACCCTTCACGAGAGCTGTGTTGCCAAACTGCCGGATCCTTCTCCAGCCACGGGCTCCGAACCGCCTGCGCCCGTTCCTGTCGAATCCGATTGGGCACCGATCATGGAGTTTACCTCCGCGGATATTTTTTAGCACTCGCCCTTTGGCGACATACTGAACTCATTAAGGTCTCTCTCCTTGTCAGGAGAGTCCTGGCCGAACTACGTCCGGTAGGATTGGGATGCGGATGACGAAGAAATTCGCCGCCCACCCACCACCCACTTAGTAGCCACTGTCGATGACTTAACCGACATGCTCTACTTCGACTCCGAGGGCATCGACGGTATGGATTACGATGCGGGAGGCGAAGAGGAACCACTACCCATAGGGCACTGGACGCCCACTTCGTCACATGACCTATACATGGTGGACACACCCAAAGAAAACAACGGCGAGGAACGGAAGGACGCAGCGAAGGGTTGTTCCCTCGAGAAGCAGTCAAAGCGGCGGCGTAAACGCCACTCCAAATCCCGCCTCGGCAGAAATAACAATCATATAGACCCAACGATAGAGTAGGGTGCACCATTGCCAGACCAGGGCAACACGGGAAATCAAACTGAACAACCCGACTCCGTCGAAGATAATTGTCCGGATGACATCACACCGGACAAGCGCCAGGAGCAACATAATGCCCACCAAAGGCTTGTTGCCACGGCGAGGAGTCTGAAAAAACAGAAGCAAAGGCTCAAGGCTGCACAAGACAAACTCAAAATCAAATGGAGTGAAGTACTCAACACTGCAGCGAAGTACGGCAGTAATCGCCACACCAAGAGCTATCCGAAGCGAAAGTTGCTAACTGAATTTGATGAGGAGGCCTTAGATCCTCCACAATTAAAAAATAATACGGCCATCCGGTTGGATAGATGACCTCATAGCCAACATAAAACGGCAATCGGCGCCGCACATAAACCAGTACGCGATCCGTGTAAGGGCTCGCATCAAAAGGACGGCGCAACCAGATCCATCTATGGACCACGCAGGCGCGCTCCAACATACAATGCAACACAACAAACATCCGAACACCATGGTACACCCAAATACAGGGGTGTCGCACACCCTCTATGTTTCACCGACGAGGTGCTGGATAATTTCCAGAGGGATTCAACACGTAAACATAGAGGCGTACGACGGAACAACAGACCCTGGGGTCTGGATTGAGGACTACATCCTCCATATCCATATGGCTCGAGGAGATGATCTCCACGACATCAAGTACTTACCCCTCAAGCTCAAAGGGCCAGCTCGGCACTGGCTTAAAAGCCTCCCCAAAAACTCCATCGGAAGCTGGGAAGAGCTCGAAGACGCCTTTCGGGCAAATTTTCAAGGGACATATGTCCGACCACCGGATGCAGACGATTTAAGTCATATAACTCAACAGCTCGGTGAGTCAGCCTGAAAACTTTGGAACAGGTTCCTCACTAAAAAGAACCAAATAGTTGACTGTCTGGACACCGAAGCCTTAGCATCCTTCAAGCATAGCGTTTGAGGCGAATGGCTTGCCAGTCACCTCGATCAAGAAAAGCCGAGAACAATGGCAGCATTAACAAACCTCATGACCCGTTTTGCGTGGGCGAGGACAGCTGGTTAGCCCGATGTAGCACCAGCGACCCAAGTACATCCGAAGTCACGGATGGTAACGAGAAATCACGATGCAGCAAGAATAAGCGCCGGAATAAAGAAGACAGCCCGAAGAGCATGGCGGTAAATGCCGGATTTAGAAGCTCTCGACCAGGGCAGCAGAAGCCGCCCTCCAAAGGCAACAGAGATGAATTGTCCAGCCTAAACAAAATTCTGGACCAAATATGTCAGATCCATAGCACCCCTGATAAACCTGCAAATCATACCCACAGAGAATGTTGGGTCTTCAAACAGTCCGGCAAGCTCAATGCCGAACACAAGGGGCAGGATACACCAAGTGAAGACGAGGAAGAGCCTCGCAAGCAAAGCACAGGGGAACAGAAGAAATTCCCACCAGAAGTCAAAACAGTCGACGTGTTACACGTGATCAAAGGGAGAAACAAAGCGGCACCTTTAGAGGAACATGCCCCAGGGCCTATCACCGCGGAGCTCCACCACTGGTCGTCCCAACCGATCACTTTCGACCATCGGGATTACTCGGCAAGTATCCGGCGTGCAGGATGGGCTGCCTCGGTGTTAGATCCAATAATTGACGGATACCACTTCACCCGAGTCCTGATGGACGGCGGCAGTAGTTTAAATCTGATATATCAGGACACAGTCCGCAAAATGGGGATAGACCCAACAAAAATTTACCGCAGCAATGCTACCTTTAAAGGAGTAACGCCAGGCCCGGAGGCTCACTGCAGGGGCTCCCTGCTACTATAGGTAATATTCGGCTTCCTCGATAACTTCCGCAGCGAAAATTTAACTTTCCACGTCGCTCTGTTCCAAAGTGGCTATCAAGCACTACTCGGACACGAAGCTTTCGCTCGCTTTAACGCAATACCGCATTACGCTTCCCTCAAGCTCAAGATGCCCGGTCCACGCGGCATCATTACAGTAAATGGAAATATTGAGCGCTCCTTGCGCGCCGAAGACGGTGCGGCCGCCTTGGCCGCCGTACACTAAACGGCCTCACCAACTCAAGCATTCGACAGGTCGTTAAGATCACGGACACGGCTAGACGAGTCCGGCTCAGCTATATGTAATTAATATAGGTTTGATGGCTATAGCCCTATTACAATACAAGGGGCTCAACACGCGCGCAAAAGTGGCAACAAGGCTCACCCTTACTCATTTTCAACTATATATTGTTTATTTAGTATAACTTAACTTTTGCACGACAACTTTTCAATTAAGTTCCTCTCTTTTTCAGATGACCATCATGCTACACCCGTCCAGGATACGGCACAACGGAGACACAGGCGCAGACGTGCAGCAGGGACCCGTTCCAAGGATTCTTTGTATATTAAGACCCTGCGTAAACCTTTTTTACTGTCTCTTGTTGATTTACATCCCTCTGATTCTCAATACAACCGAGAAGGAAGCTGACGTCTTGGCATGTGGCCACGCCAGAATAATGCACGTACCTAGACACCAGGGGCTTATTACAAAGGGTTCTGTTTAGACCCGGTTTACACCACAAAGACCGAATACCTTAGGGAGTGTTCGGCGTCGCGAGTTTGGCCTTATATGCATCAGCTCTGAATCATGTCTTTGGTCAAATATTGGGTTTGCCCAGCTCCTGTGTTTTGCTTCCTTACGTTCCGCTCTATCGGCTAAGGCGGCACCAGGAGAACTACTGCGATTGTGCCCTGGTTCATCCGGACAAGCACCTCAGTAGAGAAAGCCGAAAACTGACTGTCATGATATAGCGTGAGACTGGTCAACCACTCGATGACCTATTGGAATCTTTGGGATTCCTCCGCATTAACGAAGGGCCGTTTCCTGGCCGGGCATGTACGCACCCCGAATCCGGACGAGTGCGGAGCCACCAGGGGCTATATAGTAGCCCCACTATCAAACTCCGATGGCTAAGTGAGAGTGTTAAAGCATTATAGTCAGGTTGCCTAGTTCGCTGCGCTATCACCTCCTTATTAGGACCAAGACGTTGGATGAAGTGTGAATACGCGTCTTCTGTGAACACCCCCGCATTCTATGCGTGGGGACTGAAGCCGACGACTGCAATCTCTCAGGTTATATACATGTATACATAAACGGCCGCACAGGAGGCATCACAATACTTTCGGGCAAAAGTATAAATACAGCCTTGATAGATTCAATAAAACGTTGTTTTTACAATGGGAATACATGTCACTCAAACATAACATTCTTCGAGCACTGGGCCTCTATCGTACGAGCGCCCTCAAGAACTTCTTCAAAATAGTGCTCGGCAGCCACTCGGCCTGTGGCCGAACCCTGCGCCGCGACAGTGGTGGCATCCATCTCCGCCCAGTATGTTTTGACACGGGCAAGGGCCATCCGCGAGCCTTCTATGCACGCCGACCTCTTCATTGCATTAATGTGTGGCACCGCACCAAGGAAGTGCTGCACCAAGCTAAAATAGTTGTTCGGCTTTCGCCTTTCCGGCCACAGATTATCCACGACAGACCTCATGGCGAGTCCGGACAATCTATTGAGTTCGGCCCATTCGGCAAGCTGATCAGTCAATGGAAGCGGACGCTCTAGAACGTTAAATTGCGACCAGAACAGCTTGTCCACTTCACGATCTGTTTGATCTCAGAAGTATTCGGCCGCATCGATAGCGCTCACCGCCAAGTCCAGATATGCGTCGGCCGAACTCCACAGCCGATCCAGAGGGGCATACCGCGTATCGCCGAACTTCCTCCGCAGCATAAAGGGCTTCCCAGCCACAATATTCCTGGCTTCACGCAGTTCCTCCTTCTTTGCTCTCGTTGCAGAGCGGGTGTCTTTGGTCGCCATTGTGGCCTTTTCGAGGTCCGTAGCCTTTGCCCGACTTTCTTCTTCAAGAAACTGGCAGCGGTCGGCAGTGTCTTTTAACTTCACAGCCATTTTCTCTTTGCTCTCGCTATGCGCGGCCTTCTCGGCTCTCAACTCTTCGGCCGCCTTCAACGCAGCTGCATTACTACTCCTTGCTTGCTCCTTGGCTCGGGCAAGCTCCGCACGCAGGGCCTCCACGGTGGCAGCTCCATCTGCAGTCACAACATATTAAAGATACTGGCATCACGCCGCCCTTACTATGTGACATTCACTATAAACATCACCTACTATGTGCCTCACCAAGCCGCTTGTTAACAAGCTCGATATCGGCATTCGCCGCATCCAGTCGCCGTTTTAGTTCGGCAACCCCATCAGTCCGGCTAGCCACCAGAGCTTCAGACACCTGCACATAACGGCAGTCTGGTTATTACATGGGACTACGATCCTCTGTTCGCCGCCGTTCTCGACGACAACCAGAGTCTCAGGGGCTACTATCTACATAGGGCGCACCTAAAAATGTGCGGTACTACCACAAATGCATATCATTCCACGTACCTCAAAGCCCGTCAGTAGACTCATAAAGGCTTCATGCAACCCGTTTTCTGCGGACGAAATCCTTTCAATCACCATACACATTAATGTACGGTGCTCTTCTGAGATAGTCGCTCGCTCTAGTAGACCCTTCGGTACGTCCGACCGCATACCAAGTGGTGCCAGACTCTTTTGATTGCTCTCTTCAAGAGCCAGATACTGAGGGCTTCGGGTGACCATGGGATTACCTTCTGGCCTTGCTGGATCCGGAGAAAATCTTCATGACGACACTTCAAGGTCACCCGCTTCTTGAGCCAGGGAGTCCGGGGGAGGCGTTTCGCTCTCCATCATCTCCGGAAGAAGATCCCCCGAAGACGAGCTCTGCTGAGAAGGGCTCAGATCCGAACTGCAAGATAGATGCTTCGGTTATCTTCCTCAGAAGTAAGGTAGTATATCTTCACTATTAAGTACTTTTTGATTACTTATAGCTCGTTAGAGGGCTGATCCTCGCATGGACTTTGTGCGGCAAGAGCACCCTCAGAGGCGGGACCCTCTGGTGGAGTTTTCTTCTCCCGTTTGGAAACCTTGGTTTCCGGGTCATCAGAGGTAGTCCTCTTCCTCCCCCGAGGCGAGGGAATGTCAGATTCCTTCCCTTCGTTATCCTCCCTCACGGAAGCGCTCGTTCCCTCGGTTGGAATAGGTAACGGAGGGGGCCCGCTTTCGCCCTCTTTATTCCCCCCTTCATCTTCCTTTGAGGGTACCAGGCAAGGTGCTGGCTCGAGCATCTTTTCCAGCACTGGATTGTCCAAGCCTTCGGGAAGGGGGACCGAACACCGGATCATCTTCGCCTTTGTTATCCAGTCCTGGTCAAAAAGCGATTCTTCAGAATAACGTCATGATAAATGAAAGACAGTGTGTTCGGCTAGAGGATTACTTACTTGGGCCGCGGTGCGGTTGCTGCTCAGGCCCACGTCCTCGGAGGTGTCCGGACACTCTATTTGGGGTCCAAAGAATGACTTGTACATCTCCTCGTGCATCAGGCCGAGGAAATTCTGAATAGCATGCGGTCCTTCTAGGTTGAATTCCCACAAGCGGAGGGGCCGGCGTTTGCAAGTCTGGACTTGACGAACCAGCATGACTTGCACTACCATAACCAAACTAAAATCTCCCTCGAAGAGATCCCGGATGCGGCTCTGCAGTATGGGCACATCCTTGGCTGGACCCTAGCTCAGCCCCCTACTGATCCATGACATCAGTTGTGGTGGAGGGCCCGAGCGAAAGGCGGGGGAAGCTACCCACTTGGCACTTCTAGGAGTGGTGATGTAGAACCACTCCCGTTGCCATAATCCGGACACCTCTGGAAAGGAACCTTTTGGCCACGGAGCTCCAGCAATCTTGCTTATTAATGCACCCCCGCACGCTGCATACTGCCCCTCAACCGTCTTCGGCTTCATATCAAAGGTCTTGAGCCACAGGTCGAAGTGAGGGGTAATGCGGAGGAAGGCCTCACATACGACAATAAATTCCGAGATGTGGAGAAAGGAATCCGGGGCTAGGTCGTGGAAATCAAGCCCGTAATAAAACATCAAACCCCTAACGAAGGGATCCAGAGTGAGGCCTAGTCCTCGAAGGAAGTGGGAGATGAGCACGACGTCTTCGTTGGGTTCAGGAGTAGGGACGACCTGCCCTCGGGCGGGCAGCCGATGTGAGACTTCGGCGGTCAGGTATCTTGCCTCCCTCAACTTCTTGATGTCTCTTCCGTGACGGAGGAGGGCATCCACCGGCCCTGGAGGCTGGATCCAGACATGATTAAAGATCCGAAGCACCTGACCTGGGCTTTGAGTGTTAGAACTAGAGGCAGGGGAAGGATTCGATTGAGCGTGGGAGGGAAAAAGTAAAAGCCTTGACCCTTTATAAAGGGGGTGAATATCAAGCGTCCTCCTTATGGCCATTTGGGACTTGCCTAAAATCTCAGAGTCCTAGGTGCGGTTGGGTTACCCACACCCGTATTGATAAGAATCCCGTAATAAGGGGGACACGATCTCTTCTTTGACAAGACGTGTCAAGAAACTGCCTCGCGTTATGTGCGGGGCTAGTTAAAGAAAAACGGTTCGAATAATCACCAGGCCATGGCATGATGTCATGTTGCCAAAATGTGTCAGCAGATTAGATTTGTGGAAATATTATTCTCTCTACGGTGGTATGTGGAACTTATTTTGTAGTGTCGGACACTATCCTTGTATTCAAATTCTTTTGTGGTGTATTCGGAGAAGGAACCCGCCTTGCAATGCCGAAGACAATACTGCGCGCCGGACTCATCGTCGTTGAAGCCTGGTTCAGGGGCTACTGAGGGAGTCCTGGATTAGGGGGTCTCCGGACAGCCGGACTATATCCTTTGGCCGGACTGTTGGACTATGAAGATACAAGATTGAAGACTTCGTCTCGTGTCCGGATGGAACTCTACTTGGCTTGGAAGGCAAGCTAGGCAGTACGGATATGGATATCTCCTCCATTGTAACCGACCTTGTGTAACCCTAACCCCCTCCGGTGTCTATATAAACCAGAGGGTTTTAGTACGTAGGACAACATACAATCATACCATAGGCTAGCTTCTAGGGTTTAGCCTCTCCGATCTTGTGGTAGATCAACTCTTGTAATACTCATATCATCAAGAATAAATCAAGCAGGACGTAGGGTTTTACCTCCACCAAGAGGGCCCGAACCTGCGTAAAACATCGTGTCCCCTGCCTCCTGTTACCATCCGCCTTAGACGCACAGTTCGGGACCCCCTACCCGAGATCCGCCGGTTTTGACACCGACAGCAACAGTCTCACCATCTTCATCATCATCATCCTCATTGTACTCTTCTTGTGCCACCAACCCCTTGGCAGGAGTCTTCTTGGTGAAGTTGTTCTTGTTGGGGAAGGACTTGGCCTTGTATTTTCGGATAAGCTTGCCACCATTGTATTCCCTCTTCTCGTACGGGCACTCCGCAACAAAGTGGATCACATTTACACAATTATAGCATGTTCTCACATGTTTCTTGCCCTTTGCGCCACTTGAGTTGTTCTTGTTGAAGTTGGGCCTTTAGTTCTTCTTGCTCCAAAATTGCCGCGAAGCGAGAGCCATGTGCTCATGATAGGCATATTTGGTATCTTCGTGGCAACACTCCTATACTTCATGTTCACCCTCTTCTTCCACACTAGCCTTGGCCTTCAAAGCAAGGTTGAGATTATTTTCTCGTTGAGAATGCAACACCACATTATCGGTGGTCTTGTCCAAGATCCTCATTGCAACAAACTCATCCAACACTTCACTTGAGGACAAGGCGTGAAAGTCCGGGCTTTGACGGATGACGGAGGACATGGCCTTATGGTACGGCATCATGGCCTTGAGAAACTTGTGCTTGATCCAATTGTCATCCGTATCCTTGCTCCCATGATCTCGGAGTGAGATGGGGAGAGTGGTTAATCTTCGGTAAAGCTCTCGAGCTTCTTCATCTTCAATCATTGCAAACTCATCAGCTTCATCTTGCACCACTTAAAAGTTTGAGCGTTGAATGCTTGCGCTTCCCTTGTAAATGGAGACAACATGTTTTCATGCTTCCTTGGCCACGGTGAAAGGTCGGAGGTGCGCAATATCTTCGAGTGGAATTGCTTCTTGGAGAATGAAAAGAGCGGACTCGTTGAATTGATGATCCGTGGCTTCTCTAGGAGTGAAGTTGCTTGGGTCGTGCGGGTAGAAACCTTGCTCAATAATTCTCCAAAGATTAGTAGAACTATGATTTAAATGACGTTTAAAGCGATACACCCAAGAGGCAAAATCCTCATTTTTCACAAGCTTAGGAGGAGGACCAACATGATTCATATGCGTGGAGGGAACTGGTCCACAATAATTAAGAGGAGGCTCAACATGGCAAAAGATGCCATTTCCACTTCTACCACAAGTCAAAGGAACTTGATCAATAGTAGCTTCCCCCTTGTTGGAGTTAGCATCCGTCACCTTGTTAGTGGGATCGACCACTTCCAACGGTGCGGTGGATAGTTTAAGACCATCAAGAAAATTCTTGAGCATGCCTTTGACCTCGGTCATCATGGAGGTTTTCAATGTGTCCAAAGCCACATTGAACTCCTCACGAGAGACCGAGGATCCCCCATCGGCCGTAGACAAAGTGGGATTCGCACCGGGGTGCTCCTCCACCTCGTCTGTGGTGTCAACCATACTCTTCGGACGGAAAAGTCCTTAATAAAGAGACGAGGCTCTGATACCAATTGAAAGGATCGATATAGTTGACTAGAGGGGGGCGGTGAATAGGCAACTAACCATTTTTATCTTTTCTTGGCAAAATTAAACTTAGTATCAAAATAGGTTGTCTAGATGTGCAACTAGGTGAGCAACCTATATGATGCAACAACAACAAGCACACAAGCAAGCAAGGGATACAACACAATAAAAGATTGCACAAGTAAAGGTAAGAGATAGCCAAGAGTGGAGCCGGTGGAGACGAGGATGTGTTATCGAAGTTCCTTCCCTTTGAGAGGAAGTACGTCTCCGTTGGAGCGGTGTGAAGGCACAATGCTCCCCAAGAAGCCACTAGGGCCACCGTATTCTCCTCACGCCCTCACACAATGTGATATGCCATGATTCCACTATTGGTCCCATTGAAGGCGGTGACCGAAACTTTACAAACAAGGTTGGGGCTCTCTCCACAACCGAATTGGAGGGTCCCAACGAAACCATGGAGCTTCACCACAATTGAATATGGCTCCAAGGTGACCTCAACCGTCCAGGGTGCTCAAACACCCAAGAGTAACAAGATCTGCAAGGGATTAGTGGGGGGATCAAATTTCTCTTGGTGGAAGTGTAGATCGGGGCCTTCTCAACCAATCCCTAGAAAATCCATAAGTTTAATTGCCTAGGGAGAGAGATCGGGCAAGAATGAGCTTTTGAAAGGCAATGGAGCTTGGGGGAAGGGGTCAACCCTAGGAAGAAGAAGACCCCCCCCCCTTATATAGGGGAACAAAATCCAACCGTTTTTTGCCCTGTGCCCGCAGCTAAGCGGTACTACCACTCCTAGGAGCAGTACTACCATGCACAAGCCTAAAATACACAGAGTGTATTTACGGCAGTGTTGCCGGAGCGGTACTACCATTGACCCTAGCAGTACTACCGTCGGGGGTGTTTAGACTTGGAGGGGCAGCAGTAGTAGAGGGTGCCAGGGCGGCAGTACCGTGCGAAGCGGTACTATCGTTCTAGTGCCTCTTTACTACCGCTTAGTGCAAAGTGGGAACAGGAGCTTGCACAGAGGAAAACCCCGCAAGCGGTAGTGGACATGGTAGTATGGGCTGTAGTACCGCCGGAGCGGTACTACCGCACTACTACCGCCCTACTATCGTGAATTGCAGACCGACAACAGAACGTTGCACGCTCGGGGAAACCCTAAGCGGTAGTGCCATGGAAGTACACAGCGGTACTACCGCATAAGCGGTACTACCGCTGGCAAGATGCTGAAATACCACAGAAAACATGGAAAAGCTCCAAAGAAGGGAAAGGAGGTTGTGGGTGCATATGGGGTTGTGTAGATGTTGATTCCACCCACACCTTTCCAAAGCGGACACCCTCTTAATAGTATGGCTTTCCTACGACTCAAATCCACCGAAAAGAAACATAGAGAACCGCCGTCTTCGATAGGCCCCGAGGGGCATCGAATCGTCTAGTGCCTAGACATGAGATATCTGAAATGCTCAATGCACACGATTAGTCCGCAAAATGCATTGTCATCAATCACCAAAACTACTTAGGGAGAAATATGCCCTTACAATAGGTGTCTAGAACTTGCAAGACAGGATCAAGAACACAAATATCTTCATGAAAACATAATAGGTTCAGATCTGAAATCATGGCACTCGGGCCCTAGTGACAAGCATTAAGCATAGCAAAGTCATACCAACATCAATCACAGAATGTAGTGGATAATAGGGATCAAACCCTAACAAAACTAACTCGATTACATGATAAATCTCATCCAACCCATCACCGCCCAGCAAGCCTAAATTACTCACGCACGGCGGTGAGCATCATGAAATTGGTGATGGAGGAAGGTTGGTGACGATGATGATGGCAACGAATCCCCCTCTCCGAAGCCCCAAACGGACTCCAGATCAGCCCTCCCCATGAAGAACAGGACGGCGGCGGCTCCGTATTGTTAAACATGATGAACCCTTCTCTTTGATTTTTTTTCTCCCCAAACGTGAATATATGGAGTTGGAGTTGAGGTCGGAGGAGCTCCAGGGGGCCCACAAGCCCGCAGGGCACACCCCAGGGCTTGCGGGCTCTGGGTGCCCCCCTCTGGATAATTCTTGCGCCAACATTTTTTATATATTCCAAAAATATTCTTCGTAAATTTTCAGGCCATCCCGAGAACTTTTGTTTCTGCACAAAAATAGCACCATGGCAATTCTGCTGAAAACAACGTCTGTCCAGGTTAGTTCCATTCAAATCATGCAAATTAGAGTCCAAAACAAGGGCAAAAGAGTTTGGAAAAGTAGGTATGATGGAGACGTATCAACTCCCCCAAGCTTAACCCATTGCTTGTCCTCAAGCAATTCAGTTGATAAACTGAAAGTGACAAATAAAAACTTTTACAAACTCTGTTTGATCTTGTTGTTGCAAATATGTATAGCCAACATTCAGGTTTTCAGCAAGGATTATTAACTAACCATATTCACAGTAACATTTAGGTCTCACATTTACTCATATCAATGGCATAATCAACTAGTGAGCAATAATAATAAATCTCGGATGACAACACTTTTTCAAAACAATCATGATATGATCTGACAAAATGGTATCTCGCTAGCCCTTTCTAAGACCGCAAAACATAAATGCAGAGCACCCCTAAAGATCAAGGACTAACTAGACATTATAATTCATGGCAAAAGAGATCCAGTCACACTCATACTCAATATCAATTAATAGAAAAGCATACAAATGACAGTGGTTCTCTCTAACTGGTGCTTTTATAAGAGGATGATGACTCAGCAATAGAAGTAAATAGATAGGCCCTTCACAGAGGGAAGCAGGGATTTGTAGGGGTGCCAGAGCTCGAGCTTTTAAAACAGAGATGAATATAATTTTGAGAGGTATGCTTTCATTGTCAACATAACAACCAAGAGATCTCACTATCTTCCATGCTAGATACATTATAGGCGGTTCCCAAACAGAATGGTAAAGTTTTTACTCCCCCTCCACCAACAAGCACACTCCACAGCTGATCCGAAACAACGGGTACCATCCATACCAACAACAATCTTGTGGGAGTTTTCTTTGAAGTTACATTTTGATTTGATTTTGAGCATGGAACTGGCATCCCGAATACCAGCCACTTTCTCATGAATGACAAGTGAATAAACACTCATCGTGAGAATAACCCACCTAGCATGAAAGATACTGACAACCCCAAGTCGCTACATGAGCGATTCGGGGGTACAAAACAGATTATTATTTGAAGGTTTAGAGTTTGGCACATGCAAATTTACTTGGAACGACAGGTAAATACCGCATATAGGTAGGTATGGTGGACTCATATGGAACAACTTTGGGTTTAAGGAAGTGGAGGCACAAGAAGTATTCCCTCTTAGTACAAGTGAAGGCTAGCAAAAGATTGAGGAGCGACCAACTAGAGAGAGATAATGGTCATAAACACGCATTGAGACTAACCAATATTGAGTGGAAGCATGAGTAGGATATAAATCACCACGAACATAAATATCGTGGAGGCTATGTTATTTTTGTTTCAACTACATGCGTGAACATGTGTCAAGTCAAGCCACTCGAATCATTCAAAGGAGGATATCATCCTATCATACTACATCACAACCATTTTAAAAGCATGTTGGCACGCAAGGTAAAGCATTCTCAACTCCTAGCTAATTAAGCATGGCATGAGTAACTATAATCTCTAATTGTCATTGCAAACATGTTTCATTCATAATGGGCAGAATCAAGAACGATGAACTAATCATATTTACAAAAATAAAATAGGTCGAGTTCGTACCAGCTTTTCTCCATCTCAATCATTTCGTCATATATCCTCATTATTGCCTTTCACTTGCACGACCGAATGGTGTGGATAATAATTAGAGTGTATGTGCATTGGACTAAGCTGGGATTGATACGTCTCCGACGTATCTATAAATTTTTATTGTTCCATGCTATTATATTATCTATTTTGGATGTTTTATGCATTAATATGCTGTTTTATATGATTTTTTGGAATAACCTATTAACCTAGAGCCCAGTGCGAGTTTCTGGTTTTTTCCTTGTTTTAGAGTTTCGCAGAAAAGGAATACCAAATGGAATGAAACTTTCATGATAATTTTTCTTGGACCAGAAGACATCCAGAGGGCTTGGAGTGCACGTCAGGAAAGCCACGAGGAGGCCACAAGGTTGGAGGGCGCGCCCCCACCCTTGTGGGCCCCTTGTGACTCCACCGACCTATTTCTTCCACCTATATATTCTCAAATATCCCGAAACCTTCGAGGGGAGCCATGAAACCACTTTTCCATCTCCCCAACCTTCTATACCCATGAGATCCCGTCTAGGGGCCTTTTCCGGCATCCTGCTGGAGGGGGATTCGATCATGGAGGGCTTCTACATGAACACCATTACCTCTCCGATGAAGCGTGAGTAGTTTAACATAGGCCTATGGGTCCATAGCTAGTAGCTAGTTGGCTTCTTCTCTCTCTTTGATTATCAATACAAAGTTCTCATCGATGTTCTTGGAGATCTATTCGATGTAATACTTTTTTGCGGTGTTTTTGCCGAGATCCGATGAATTGTGCATTTATGATCAGCTTATCTATGAATATTATTCTCCTCTGAATTCTTATATGCATGATTTGATATCTTTGCAAGTATCTTCGAACTATCGATTTGGTTTGGCCAACTAGATTGGTTTTTCTTGCAATGGGAGAAGTGCTTAACTTTGGGTTCAATCTTGCGGTGCTCGATCCTAGTGACAGAAGGGGAACCGACATGTATTGTATTGTTTCCATCGAGGATAACAAGATGGGGTTTTCATCATTTTGCTTGAGTTAATTCCTCTACATCATGTCATCCTTCTTAATGCATTACTCTGTTCTTATGAACTTAATACTCTAGATGCATGGTGGATAGCGGTCGATGTGTGGAGTAATAGTAGTAGATGTAGAATCGTTTCGGTCTACTTGACACGGACATGATGCCTACATTCATGATCATTGCCTTAGATATCATCATAACTTTGCACTTTTCTATCAATTGCTCGGCAGTAATTTGTTCACCCACCGTAATATGGTCTATCTTGAGAGAAGCCTCTAGTGAAACCTATGGCCCGGGGTCTATTTTCCATCATATAAGTTTCCGATCTACAATTTTAGTTTCCTATTTACTTTATTTGCAATCTTTTACTTTCCATTCCATAAACCAAAAATACCAAAAATATCACTTTACCATTTATCCATCTATATCAGATCTCACTTTGAAAATAACCATGAAGGGATTGACAACCTTGTCGCGTTGGGTGCAAGTTGGTGTTTGTTTGTGCAGGTATTCGGTGGCTTGTCGCGTTCTCTCCTACTGGATTAATACCTTGGTTCTCAAAACTGAGGGAAATACTTACTCAACTTTGATGCATCACCCTTTCCTCTTCAAGGGAAAAACCAAGGCAAGCTTTAGAGTTAGCAAGGATCTGCAAACATTTATTCAAAGGAGAAGACAAGGTAATATGGGCTCTCTGTTAGATCAACAACAGTGCATATGAGAGCCACTCATCATTTTCATCGTGGTCTTCTCCTCGCGACCCAAAGAAACAGAAAACAATTTCAAAGAAACACACTTTTTTTAGTTTTTGTTTTTCTGAAGAAAGCAAAACAAGAAAGAGAAAAACTATTTACACTGGAAAGCTCCCAACAAGCAAAAGAAGAATGAGAAATCTTTTTGGGTTTTCTTTTAATACTACTACTGTCGGTGTCAAAACCGGTGGATCTCGGGTAGGGGGTCCCGAACTGTGCGTCTAGGCCGGATGGTAATAGGAGGCAGGGGACACGATGTTTTACCCAGGTTCGGGCCCTCTTGATGGAGGTAAAACCCTACGTCCTGCTTGATTGATAATGATGATATGGGTAGTACAAGAGTAGATCTACCATGAGATCAGAGAGGCTAAACCCTAGAAGCTAGCCTATGGTATAATTGTATGTTATGGTTGTTGTCCTACGGACTAAAACCCTTCGGTTTATATAGACACCAGAGAGGGTTAGGGTTACACAAGGTCAGTTACAAAGGAGGAGATATCCATATCCGTATTGCCTAGCTTGCCTTCCACGCCAAGTAGAGTCCCATCCGGGCACGAGACGAAGTCTTCAATCTTGTATCTTCATAGTCCATCAGTCCGGCCAATGGAGATAGTCCGGCTATCCGGAGACCCCCTAATCCAGGACTCCCTCAGCAGCCCCTGAACCAGGCTTCAATGACGATGAGTCCGGTGCGCAGTATTGTCTTCGGCATTGCAAGGTGGGTTCCTTCTCTGAATACATCACAGAAGAATTTGAATACGAGGGTAGTGTCCGACCCTGCAAAATAAGTTCCACATACCGCCGTAGAGAGAATAATATTTTCACAAATCCAATTTGCTGACTCGTTTTGGCATCATGACGTTGTGTCATGGCCCGGCGATTATTTGAACCATTTTTCTTCAACCAGCTCCACACATAACGCGAGGCGGTTTCTTGACACGTCTTGTCGAAGCGGAGATCATGTTCCCCCAATTACGGGATTCTCATTAATGCGGTCGTGGGTAACCCAACCGTGTCTAGGACTCCTAGATTATAGGCAAGTCCTAAACGGCTACGGAGAGGACGCTTGATATTCACCCTCTTTATAAAGGGACAAGGTTTTCGCTTTTTCCCTCTCGTGCTCAATCGAACCCTTCCCCCGCCTCAAGTTCTAACACCCAAAGCCTAGGTTAGGTGCTCCGGATCTTCAATCATGTCCGGAACTAGCCTTCAAGGCTGATGGATGCCCTCCTCCGTTACGGAAGAGGACATTAAGAAATTGAGGGAGGCCAGATACCTGACCGCCGAGGTTGCGCATCGGCTTCCTGCTCGAGGGCAGACCGTCCCTACTCCCGAACCCAACGAGAATGTCGTGTTCGTCTCCCACTTCCTCCGAGGTCTAGGCCTCACTCTGGATCCCTTCGTCTGGGGTTTGATGTTCTATTACGGGCTAGATTTCCACGATCTAGCTCTGGACTCCTTTCTCCACATCTCGACATTTATTGTCGTGTGTGAGGCCTTCCTCCGTGTTACCCCTCACTTCGGCCTGTGGCTCAAGACCTTTGAAGTAAAGCTGAAGATGATCGAGGGGCAACATGCAGCGTGCAGAGGTGCATCAATAGGCAAGATGGCAGGAGCTCCATGGCCGAAAGGTTCCTTTCCAGAGGTGTCCGAATTATGGCAATGGGAGTGGTTTTACGTCACGGCTCCCAGAACTGCCAAGTGGGCGGCTGCCCCCGCTTTCCGCTTGGGCCCCCCACCACAACTGATGTCATGGATTAGCAGAGGTCTAAGCTGGGGTCCGGCCAAGGACGTGCCTATGCTGCAAAGCCGCATCCGAGATCTCTTCGAGGGAGATTTTAATTTGGTTGTGGTAATACAAGTTATGCTGGTTCGTCAAGTCCAGCCTTGCAAACGTCGGCCCCTTCGCTTGTGGGAGTTCAACCCAGAGGGACCGCGTGCCATTCAAAGTTTCCTCGGCCTGACGCACGAGGAGATGTACAAGTCATTCTTCGGACCTCAAGTAGAGTGTCCGGATATTACCGACTACGTGGGCCTGAGCAGTAACCGCGCCGCCGAACAAGTAAGAAATTCTCTGGCCGAACACACTGTCTTTTATTCGTTATGAAGTTATTTCTGAGAGTTTGCTTTTTGACCAGGACTGGCTAACAAAGGCGAAGATGATTCGGTGTTTGGCCCCCCTCCCTGAGGGTTTGGAAAATCCGGTATTGGAAAAGATGCTCGAGGTCGCACCTTGCTCGGGACCCTCAAAGGAAGATACGGGGGGATAATACGAGCAGACGCGGTCCCCCACCGCTACCCGTTCCAACCGAGGGAATGAGCATCTCCATGGAGGAGGATAACTGGGGGAGGAGAAGGACTGCTTTTGAGGATCCGGAAGCCGAAGCCTCCAAACGGGAGAAGAAGTCTCCCACAGAGGGTCCTGCCTCGGGGGGTGCTTTTGCTACACAAAGTCCGCGGGGGGATCAGCCCTCCAACGAGTCATAAGTGATCCAAAATACTTTAATAGTAAAGGTGTGCTATCTTTTTTCTGAGAAAATAACCACCGCATATGTCTTGTAGTTCGGGCCTTAGCCCCTCTCAGCTAAGCTCGTCTTCGGGGGATCTTCTTCCAGAGATGATGGAGAGCGAAACGCCTCCCCCGGACTCCTCCGCTCAAGAAGCGGGCGACCCCGAAGTGTTTTCACGGAGGGCCTCTCCGGATCTAGTGAGGCCAGAAGACAAACCCATAGACCCCCAAAGTCCCCAGCGTCCGTCTCCTGAAGAGAGCAGACAAAAGAGTCCGGCACCGTCTGGTATGCGGTCGGACGTTCTAAGGGAGCTGGTGGGGCGAGCGGCCATCTCAGAAGAACACCGTACGCTGATGGGTACGGTGATGGAGAGAATTTCGTCCGCCGAAAGCCTTTATGAGTCTACTGACAGGCTTTGAGGTACGTGAGATAATATGTGATAGTACTGCACATGTTAGGTGTGCCCTGTGTAGATAGTAGCCCCTGAGACTCTGGTTGTCGTCGAGAACGGCGGCGAACAGAGGATCATATTCCTAGGCAATAACCAGACTGCCCCTATGTGCAGGTGGTGGAAGTTCCGGTGGCTAGCCGGACTAGTGAGTTTGCCAAATTAAAACGGCAACTGGATGCGGCAGACGCCGACATCGAGCTTGTTAACAAGAGGCTTGACGAGGCACATGGTAAGTGTTATTATCTGGTGAACGTCACATAGTAAGAGCAGCATGATGCCAGTATATTTAATATGTTGTGACTGCAGATGGAGCTGCCACCGTGGAAACCTTGCGGGCAGAACTTGCCCGAGCCAAGGAACAAGAGAGGATTAGTAATGTGGCTGCTTTGAAGGCGGCCAAAGAGTTGAAAGCCGAGAAGGTCACGCATTGCGAGAGCCAAGAGAAGATGGCCAAGATGGTCATAGAATTAAAAGACATTGTCGACCATTGCCGGGTCCTTGAGAAAGAAAACCGAGCGAAGGCAACGGACCTTGAGAAGGCCACGATGGCGGACAAAGACACCCGTTCTGTTATGAGAGCGAAGAAGGAGGAGCTGCGGGAAACTGGGGATATTGCGGCTGGGAAACCCTTCATGTTACGGAGGAAGTTCACAGATCCATGGTATGCCCCGCTGGATCGGCTGTGGAGTTCGGCAGATGCGTATATGGATTTGGCGGTGAGCGCTGCCGATGCGGCCAAGTACTTCCAAGGTCAGACAGATCGTGAAGTGGACAAGCTGTTCTGGTCGCAATTCAACGTTCCAGAGCGTCCGCTTTCATTGACTGACCAGCTAGCCAAGTGGGCCGAACTGAATTGGTTGTCCGGACTCGCCATGAGGTCTGTTGTGGATCAGCTATGGCCGGAAAAGCCAAAGCCGAACAGCTATTTCAGCTTAGTGCAGCAGTTCCTTGGTGCGGTGCCACGCATTAATGCGATGAAGTGGTCGGCGTGCATAGAAGGCTCACGGATGGCCCTTGCCCGTGTTAAAGCATACTAGGCGGAGATGGAAGCTACCACTGTTGCGGCGCAGGGTTCGGCCATAGGCCGAGTGGCTGCCGAGCACTATTTCGAGGAGGTTCTTGAGGGTGCTCATTTGATAGAGGCCCAGTGGTCGAACAATATTATGTTTGAGTGATATGTATTCTCATTGTAAACACAATGCTTTTATGAAATTTTATAAGGCTATGTTTATATTTTTGCCTGAAAGTAGTATGATGCCTCCTGTGCGGCCGTTTATGTATACATGTGTATAACCTGAAAGATTGCAGTCGTCGGCTTCAACCCCCACGCATATAATGCGGAGGTGCTCGCGAAAAATGTGTGTTCACACTTAACCCAACGTCTTGGTCCTATTAAGGAGGTGATAGCGTAGCGAACGAGGCAACCGGACTATAATGTTTTAACACTTTCACTTAGCCATAGGAGTTTGACAGTGGGGCTACTAGATAGCCCCTGGTGGCTCCGCACTCTCCCAAACGCGGGGTGCGTACATGCCTGGCCGGAAAACGGCCCTTCGTTAAGGAGGAGGAATTCTAACATTCCAATAGGTCATCGAGTGGTTGACTAGTCTCACGCTATATCATGACAGTCAGTTTTTGGCTTTCTCTACTGAGATGCTCGTCCGGATGAACCAGGGCACAATCGCAGTAGTTCTCCTGGTGCTACCTTAGCCGATAAAGCGGAACGTAAGGCACCAAAACACAGGAGCCGGGCAAACCCAACATTTGACCAAAGACAATGATTCGGAGCTGATGCATATAAGGCCAAACTCGCGACGCCGAACACTCCCTAAGGTATTTGGTCTTTCTGGTATAAACCGGGCCTAAATAGTGCCCTTTGTAAGAAGCCCCTTGTGTCCAGGTACGTGCATTATTCTGACGTGGCCACATGCCAAGACGTCAGCATCCTTCTCAACTGTGCTGAGAATTCGGTGGATGTGTATCAACAAGAGACAGTAAAAAAGGTTTATGCAGGGTCTTAATCTAAAAAGAATCCTTGGAGCGGGTCCCTGCTGCATGTCTGTGCATGTGTCTCCATTGTGTTGTATCCTGGACGGGTGTAGCACGATGATCATCTGTAAAAGAGAGGAACTTAGGTGAAAAAGTTGTCGTGCAAAAAGATAGTTTTTAAAGAAACCATGTATAATTCAAGATGAGTAAAAATTGCCACTTGTTTGCGCGCGTTGAGCCCCTTGTATTTGTAATAGGGGTGTGACCATTGATCCGGTATGAATTACATATAGCTGCGCCGGACTCGTCTAACCGTGTCCGAGGTCTTGACGACCTGTTAAATGCTTTAGTTGGTGAGGCCGTTTTTAGTGTGCGGCTGCCAAGGCAGCTGCACTCTCTTCGGCGCGCAAAGATCGCTTAATACTTCCGTTCACTGTAATGATGCCACGTGTGCCGGGCATCTTGAGTGTGAGGGAAGCGTAGTGCGGTATTGCATTAAAGCGAGCGAAAGCTCCTCGTCCGAGTAGTGCTTGATAGCCACTTTGGAACGGAGCAATGTGGAAGGTTAAATGCTCGCTACAGAAGTTATCGGGGAAGCCGAATATAACCTTTAGTAGCAGGGAGCCCGTGCAATGAGCCCCTGGGCCTGGCGTTACTCCTTTAAAGGTAGTATTGCTATGGCAAATTTTTGTTGGGTCTATCCCCATTTCGTGGATTGTATCCTCGTATATCAGGTTTAGACTGCTGCCACCGTCCATCAGGACTCGTGTGAAGTGGTATCCGTCAATTATTGGGTATAATACCAGGGCAGCCCATCCTGCACGCGGGATACTTGCTGAGTAATCATGATGGTCGAAAGTGATCGGTTGAGACGACCAGTGGCAGGACTCCGCGGAGATAGGCCCTTGGGCATATTTTTCTGGGAGTGCCGTTTTGTTTCTTCCCTTGATCACGTGTAACACGTTTACTGTTTTGACTTCTGGTGGAAATTTCTTTTGTTCCCCAGTGTCTTGCTTGAGAGGCTTATCCTCGTCTTCGCTTGGTGCATCCTCCCCCTTGTGTACGGCGTTGAGCTTGTCGGACTGCTTAAAGACCCAACATTCTCTGTGAGTATAATTAGCGGGTTTACCAGGGGTGCTATGGATCTGACATATTTGGTCCAGAATTTTGTATAGGCTGGACAGTTCGTCTCTGGTGCCTTTAGAGGGTGGCTTTTGCTTACCTGGCCGAGAGCTTTTGAATCCGGCGTTTACTGCCGTGCTCTTCGTGTTGTCTTCTTTATTTCGGTGCTTGTTATTGCTGTTGCACCGTGATTTCCCGTTTCCATCTCTAACTTCAGATGTACTAGGGTCGCTAGTGCTGCATCTGGCTACCCAGCTGTCCTCACCCGCGCAAAAGCGGGTCAGGAGGCTTGTTAATGCTGCCATTGTTCTCGGCTTTTCTTGGCCGAGATGTCTGGCAAGCCATTCGTCACGGACGTTTTCCAAAAAATCTGCCAAGGCTTCAGCGTCCGGACAGTCGACAAGTTGGTTCTTTTTAGTAAGAAACATGTTCCAAAGTTTTCGGGCTGACTCTCCGGGTTGTTGAGTTATATGACTCAAATCGTCCGCGTCCGGAGGTCGGACATAAGTCCCTTGAAAATTTGCCCGAAAAGCGTCTTCGAGCTCTTCCCAGCTTCCAATGGAGTTTTCGGGGAGGCTTTTAAGCCAGTGACGAGCTGCCCCTTTGAGCTTGAGGGGTAAGTACTTGATGGCGTGGAGATCGTCTCCTCGAGCCATATGGATATGGAGGATATAGTCCTCAATCCAGACCCCAGGGTCTGTTGTTCCGTCGTATGCCTCTATGTTTACGGGTTTGAATCCCTCTGGAAATTCATGGTCCAGCACCTCGGCGGTGAAACATAGGGGGTGTGTGGCACCCCTGTATCTGGGTGTACCGCGTTGTTCAGATGTTTGTTGTGTTACATCGTATGCTGGGGCGCGCTTGCGTGGTCCATAGATGGATCTGGTTGCGCCGTCCTTTTGGTGCGAGCCCTCGCGTGGATCGCGTATTGGCTTGTGAGTGGCGTTGTTTGCCGCTCAATGTTGGCCGTGAGGTCGTCTATCCGGCCAGGTGGCTGTTTTGATTTTTGGATGTGGGGGGTCTGAGGCCTCCTCATCGAATTCAGGTAGCAACTTCCGTTTTGGGTAGCTCTTGGTGGGGCGATTGTCGCCGTACTTCGCTGTTGTGTTGAGTACTTTACTCCATCTGATTTGGAGTGTGTCCTGTGCAGCCTTGAGCCTTTGCTTCTGCTTTTTCAGACTCCTCGTGGTGGCAACAAGCCTTTGACGGGCATTCTGCTGCTCTGGGTGCCTGTCCGGCGTTATGTCGTCCGGACTATTATCTTTGATAGAATTAGTTTGTTCGGTTTGATTCTCTGTATTGCCGTAGTCCGGCAGTGGTTCGCCCTGCTCCAACGCTGGGTCTGTATGATCGTTATTTCTGCCGAGGCGGGATTTGGTGCGGTGCTTGCACCGCCGCTTTGAATGCTTCTCGAGGGAACAAGCCTTCGGTGCGTCCTTCCGTTCCTCGTCGTCTTCTTTTGGTGTGTCCACCATGTATATGTCATATGATGAGGTGGACGTCCAGCGCCCTGTGGGCGGTGGTTCCTCTTCGCCTCCCGCATCGTCGTCCATACCGTTGATGTCTTCGGAGTCGAATTCGAGCATGTCGGTTGAGTCATCGACAGTGGCTATTAAGTGGGTGGTGGGTGGGCGTCGAATTTCTTCGTCATCCGCGTCCCAATCCTGTTGGCCATAATCCGGCCAGGGCTCTCCTAACAAAGAGAGAGACCTTAGTGAATTCAGAATGTCGCCGAAGGGCGAGTGCCGAAAGATATCCGCGGCGGTGAATTCCATGATCGGCGCCCAATCGGATTCGATTGGCAGGTGCGCGGGCGGTTCGGAGTCAGGAAAAGAGTCCGGCACCTTGGAGTCATGGGCTGCGCAGAGGATTATGCTGGTGTTCGGCTCGATCGCTATTGACACTGCAGCCCCTGAGGCGGTGTCTAACCACCCGTCCTCGATTAGCGCAGTTGGCTCCGAACTAAGGGTCAAAGCTGATGCGGGTGCGGCCTCTGGGGTACTGTTCGGCGGCAGAGCTAGGTCATACCCATCGCGACAGTGCGGCGCGCCCGGCTGTGGCTCGAATCCGTCGAAGATCAAGTCTCCGCGGATTTCGGCCGTGTAGTTCAAACTTCCAATTCTGACTTGATGGCCAGGGGCGTAGCTTTCAATCTGCTCCAGATGGCCAAGCGAATTAGCCAACAGTGCAAAGCCGCTGAATACGACGATCTGTCTAGGGAGAAAAGTCTCACCCTGGACCGCATCACTATCGATGATAGTAGGAGCCATCATGCCTAACGGCGACGATACAGCGGAACTCTCAATGAAATCACCAATGTCGATGATAGTAGGAGCCATCAAGCCTAACAAGGCCTAGGGTTCATACTTTCACTAGTGCAAGTTCTCTCAACAATAATAACATAACTGGATCACATAACTATCCCTCAACATGCAACAAAGAGTCACTCCAAAGTCACTAATAGCGGAGAACAAACGAAGAGATTATGGTAGGGTACGAAACCACCTCAAAGTTATTCTTTCCAATCAATCCATTGGGCTATTCCTATAAGTGTCACAAACAGCCCTAGAGTTCGTACTAGAATAACACCTTAAGACACAAATCAACCAAAACCCTAATGTCACCTAGATACTCCAATGTCACCTCAAGTATCCGTGGGTATGATTATACGATACGCATCACACAATCTCAGATTCATCTATTCGACCAACACATAGAACCTCAAAGAGTGCCCCAAACTTTCTACCGGAGAATCAAGACGAAAAATGCCAACCCCTATGCATAAGTTCATGGGCGGAACCCGCAAGTTGATCACCAAAAAATACATCAAGTGAATCACGTGATATCCCATTTTCACCACAGATACACACGGCAAGACATACATCAAGTGTTCTCAAATCATTAAAGACTCAATCCGATAAGATAACTTCAAAGGGAAAACTCAATCCATTACAAGAGAGTAGAGGGGGAGAAACATCATAGGATCCAACTATAATAGCAAATCTCGGGATACATCAAGATCGTATCACCTCAAGAACACAAGAGAGAGAGAGAGATCAAACACATAGCTACTGGTACATACCCTCAGCCCCGAGGGAGAACTAATCCCTCCTCGTCATGGAGAGCATCGGGATGATGAAGATGGCCACCGGAGAGAGATTTCCCCCTCCGGCAGGGTGCCGGTACGAGTCTAGATTGGTTTTCGGTGGCTACGGAGGCTTCTGGCGGAGGAACTCCCGATCTATTGTGCTCCCCGATCGTTTTAGGGTATATGGATATATATAGGCGGAAGAAATACATCAGGGGATCCACGAGGGGCCCACGGGGGTGGAGGGCGCGCCAGGGGGTGGGCGCGCCCCCCTGCCTCATGGCTTCCACGTTGATCCCCTGACGTGCACTCCAAGTCTCATGTATTGCTTTCTTTCCAAAAATAACTTTTCCGAAGGTTTCATTCCGTTTGGACTCCATTTGATATTCCTTTTCTTCAAAACCCTAAAACAAGGAAAAAAACAGAAACTGGCACTGGGCTCTAAGTTAATAGGTTAGTCCCAAAAATCATATAAAATAGCATATAAATGCATATAAAACATCCAAGGTTGATTACTGCTCGTCCTCGAGTAGGTAAATGATAAAAATAGAATTTTTGATGTGGAATGCTACCTAACATATTCATCATGTATTTCTCTTTATTGTAGCAAGAATATTCAGATCCATAAGATTCAAGACAAAAGTTTAATATTGACATAAAAATAATAATACTTCAAGCATACTAACAAAGCAATTATGTCTTCTCAAAATAATATGGCCAAAGAAAGCTATCCCTACAAAATCATATAGTCTGGCTATGCTCCATCTTCACCACACAAAATATTTAAATCATGTACAACCCCGATGACAAGCCATGCAATTATTTCATACTTTTGATGTTCTCAAACTTTTTCAATCTTCACGCAATACATGAGCGTGAGCCATGGACATAGCACTATAGGTGGAATAGAATGGTGGTTGTGGAGAAGACAAAAAGGAGAAGATAGTCTCACATCAACTAGGCATATCAACGGGCTATGGAGATGCCCATCAATAGATATCAATGTGAGTGAGTAGGGATTGCCATGCAACGGATGCACTAGAGCTATAAATGTATGAAAGCTCAACAAAAGAAACTAGTGGGTGTGCATCCAACTCGCTTGCTCACGAAGACCTAGGGCATTTTGAGGAAGCCCATCATTGGAATATACAAGCCAAGTTCTATAATGAAAGATTCCCACTAGTATGAAAGTGACAACATAGGAGACTCTCTATCATGAAGATCATGGTGCTACTTTGAAGCACAAGTGTCGTAAAAGGATAGTAGCATTGCCCCTTCTCTCTTTTTCTCTCATTTTTTATTTTTTTATTTGGACCTTTTCTCCCTTTTTTATGGCCTCTTTTTTTATTTGGGCCTTTTCTCTTTTTTTTATGGCCTCTTTTTTTTATTTAGTCCGGAGTCTCATCCCGACTTCTGGGGGAATCATGGTCTCCATCACCCTTTCCTCACTGGGACAATGCTCTAATAATGATGGTCATCACACTTTTATTTACTTACAACTCAAGAATTACAACTCGATACTTAGAACAAGATATGACTCTATATGAATGCCTCCAGTGGTGTACCGGGATGTGCAATGACTCATGAGTGACATGTATGAAAGAATTATGAACGATGGCTTTGCCACAAATACAATGTCAACTACATGATCATGCATAGCAATATGACAATGATGGAGCGTGTCATAATAAACGAAACGATGGAGAGTTGCATGGCAATATATCTCGGAATGGCTATGGAAATGCCATAATAGGTAGGTATGGTGGCTGTTTTGAGGAAGGTATATGGTAGGTGTATGATACGGCAAAAAGTGCGCAGTATTAGAGAGGCTAGCAATGGTGGAAGGGTGAGAGTGCGTATGATCCATGGACTCAACATTAGTCATAAAGAACACATATACTTATTGCAAAAATCTACAAGTTATCAAAGCAAAGTATTATGCACATGCTCCTAGGGGGATAGATTTGTAGGAAAAGATCATCGCTCATCCCCGACCGCCACTCATAAGGAAGACAATCAATAAATAAATCATGCTCCGACTTCATCACATAACGGTTCACCATACATGCATGCTACGGGAATCACAAACTTCAACACAAGTATTTCTCAAATTCACAACTACTCACTAGCATGACTCTAATATTACCATCCTCATATCTCAAAACAATCATCAAGTATCAAACTTCTCATAGTATTCAATGCACTTTATATGAAAGTTTTTATTATATCCCTCTTGGATGCCCATCATATTAGGACTAAATTCATAACCAAAGAAAATTACCATGCTGTTTAGGACTCTCAAAATAATATAAGTGAAGAATGAGAGTTCATCTATTTCTATAAAATAAAACCACCACCGTGCTCTAAAAAGATATAAGAGAAGCACTAGAGCAAATGACAAACTACTCCAAAAGATAAAAGTGAAGATCAATGAGTAGTCAAATAATTATGCAACTATGTGAAGACTCTCTAACATTTAAGGATTTCAGATCTTGGTATTCTATTCAAACAGCAAGAAAAACTAAATAAAATAAAAGGACGCTCCAAGCAAAACACATATCATGTGGTGAATAAAAATATAGCTCCAAGTAAAGTTACCGATGAACAAAGACGAAAGAGGGGATGCCTTCCGGGGCATCCCCAAGCTTAGGCTTTTGGTTGTCCTTACGGGGGCTATTAACTGGCCTCCCAAACTAAATCCTCGATATTTTGCTCTTACATTAGAGCTGAGGTTTAATGATCATGCTTAGCATGACAACCCAAAGAAAGGAACCGATAGCGGGACTATTTTCTTTGGAAGACATTTCTTCTGTTAAACAGTAATATAACTCTCTGTGTACCTTTGTTTATAAAACCGTATGGCCAGATTGCCTTGTTTGTTGTAAATCTTTGCCCTCATAAAGGTTTTATAAAGTAGGACAAACACTCCTCGGCTACTGGCCGAGGAGGTGGAAGCCGATGGTCGGTCAACAAAGTTTTGTACAATGCGGATCTGAGCATTAATGACGTAAAGTACTTGGATACATAGAGTCATTACACATAATTTGTGATTTTCCTATGGATATTGATCCTTAATTCGGCCACCCGTGCCCGCATTAAGGCTCGGGGGCTACTGGGCTTCGGGCTTATTATTTACAAATATTAAAGGGGCACATCGATCCCCTGATCTGGTGTTGCCACCCGTCCAGTGTCTCGGGGGCTACTGCATTGCTTGTCCAATACAGAAAATTTTATGCGCAATATAGTTTTCGAGGAGATTTTGATCCTCAGGTTGGTCGGCCACACCCAACCTGGGTCTCGAGGACTGAGCACACCGCTTTTAGTGTCCTGAAGTATTCTGCCGAGTTTGGACTTGATCCTCAGGCCGATTTTGCAAATCAACCTGAGTCTCAGCGGGTACTAGGATCAGCGGTCTTACGTCATCCTTCAGGTGCATCTCGGGTTTTAGACCGATACACACCTTGAGGGCTACTGGCTATATATCTCGGCAGAGAATAAATTGCACCAATAAAAAATATTCACAAAAATCAACCCATATTCGGGGTGGTGCACCACCTCGGAAGCAGTCTGGCATAAAGCTCGGGCGCTAGTGGCTGGCTCCATAGAGGGAATTTCCGGCATTAAGCTCGGCTAAACTCCTTCAAACTTTTTTGAACCAAGGTGATATGACACCTCGGATATAGTCCGGCGTTGGAGCTCGGATACAGTTCGGCGTTGGAGCTCGGATACATAGTCCGGCGTTGGAGCTCGGATACATTCCGGTATTAGAGCTGGGAAGCGGTCCGGCATTGGTGCTCGGCTGCAAAAGATACCTCGAATACAGTCCGGCGTTAGAGCTCGAACGCTAGAGGACACTGCCTCCCGGGAACAACTTCAAACCCGAGGTGTGGCATAAAAATAATAAGGCATTGATAAAGGCCAGAAACTTAAAGGGGCTCCTCGGATACCCGGTGTATAAACTCGTCGAATGCATTTCGGCGATCCTTAAGATCGAAGATGAGAAGATTTGTTGAACCAGTTTTCAAGACCGACGACCGAAGATGAAGAACAGTTCGGAAGAATCGAGGAGCATCCCTAACTTGAAGACTGGTTCAGGGGGCTACTGACGGTGTCCTGGACTAGGCGGTACTCAACACGTCATCTCCCGATCTGATAGATTGGGCCGAGGACCCCCGTGGCCTTATACTCATGGGCCATTTCAGAAAGCTGCCGCATACAAGGAAGATTCCACAAAGACTTGGCGATCAAGACAAGGACTTCTCCCCACCGGCGTATTCGGCTAGGACTCTTGTTAACCTAGGCCTTTGGTGCATTATATAAACCAGGGCCAGGCTAGTCGATAGGAGACACAACTTCATCATACAACAATCATACCATAGGCTAGCTTCTAGGGTTTAGCCTCCTTGATCTCGTGGTAGATATACTCTTGTACTACCCATATCATCAATATTAATCAAGCAGGACGTAGGGTTTTACCTCCATCAAGAGGGCCCGAACCTGGGTAAAACACCGTGTTCCTTGCCTCCTGTTACCGTCCGGCCTACACGCACAGTTTGGGACCCCCTACCCGAGATCCGCCGGTTTTGACACCGACAGTTGCCTTGGGCATCCCCAAGCTTAGGCTCTTGCCACTCCTTATTCCATAGTCCATCAAATCTTTACCCAAAACTTGAAAACTTCACAACACAAAACTTAACAGAAAACTCGTAAGCTCCGTTAGCGAAAGAAAACAAAACACCACTTCGAGGTACTGTAATGAACTCATTATTTATTTATATTGGTGTTAAACCTAATTTATTCCAACTTATCTATGGTTTATAAACTATTTTACTAGCCATAGATTCATCAAAATAAGCAAACAACACACGAAAAACAGAATCTGTCAAAAACAGAACAGTCTGTAGTAATCTGTAACTAATGCAAACTTATGGAACCCCAAAAATTCTAAAATAAATTGCTGGACGTGAGGAATTTATCTATTAATCATCTTCAAAAAGAATTAACTAAATATCACTCTCCAATAAAAACTGGCAGCAATTCTCGTGAGCGCTAAAGTTTCTGTTTTTTACAGCAAGATCAACAAGACTTTCCCCAAGTCTTCCCAACGGTTCTACTTGGAACAAACACTAATTAAACACAAAAAACACAACAATAACATAGCATAGATAAATTATTTATTACTAAACAGGAACAAAAAGCAAGGAACACAAATAAAGTTGGGTTGCCTCCCAACAAGCGCTATCGTTTAACGCCCCTAGCTAGGCATGATGATTTCAATGATGCTCACATAAAAGATAAGAACTGAAACATAAACAGAGAATCATGAAGAATATGACTAGCACATTTAGGTCTAACATACTTCCTATGCATAGGGATTTTGTGAGCAAACAACTTATGGGAACAAGAATCAACTTGCATAGGAAGGTGAAACAAGCATAACTTCAAGATTTTAAGCACATACAGAGGAAACTTGATATTATTGCAACTCCTACAAGCATATATTCCTCCCTAATAATAATTTTCAGTAGCATCATGAATGATTTCAACAATATAACCAGCACCTAAAGCATTCTTTTCATGATCTACAAGCATAGAAATTTTATTACTCTCCACACAAGCAAAATTCTTCTCATTCATAATAGTGGGAGCAAACACAACAAAATAACTATCATGTGAGGCATAATCCAATTGAAAACTAAAATCATGATGACAAGTTTCATGGTTATAATTATTCTTTATATATACATGTCATCACAATAATCATCATTGTTCTCATAATCAATTGGAACCTCTTCCAAAATAGTGGATTCATCACTAAATAAAGTCATGACCTCTCCAAATCCACTTTCATCAATATAATCATCATAAATAGGAGGCATGCTATCATCAAAATAAACTTTCTCATCAAAACTTGGGGGACTAAAAATATCATCTTCATCAAACATAGCATCCCCAAGCTTGTGCGTTTGCATACCATTAGCATCATGGATATTCAAAGAATTCATACTAACAACATTGCAATCATGCTCACCATCCAAAGATTTAGTGCCAAACATTCTAATGCATTCTTCTTCTAACACTTTGGCACAATTATCGGAATCCTTATTTTCATGAAAGACATTAAAAAGATGAAGCATATGAGGTATCCTCAATTCCATTTTTTGTAGTTTTCTTTTATAAACTAAACTAGTGATAAAACAAGAAACTAAAAGACTTGATTGCAAGATCTAAAGATATACCTTCAAGCGCTAACCTCCCCGGCAACGGCGCCAGAAAAGAGCTTAGTTGACGGGGTGTTAGTGCCGCTTTCCTCGCCCCCCCGGCAATGGCGCCAGAAAAGAGCTTGAAGTCTACTACACAACCTTCTTCTTGTAGACGTTGTTGGGCCTCCAAGTGCAGAGGTTTGTAGGACAGTAGAAAATTTCTCTCAAGTGGATGACCTAAGGTTTATCAATCCGTAGGAGGCGCGGGATGAAGATGGTCTCTCTTAAGCAACCCTGCAACCAAATAACAAAGAGTCTCTTGTGTCCCCAACACACCCAATACAATGGTAAATTGTATAGGTGCACTAGTTCGGCGAAGAGATGGTGATACAAGTGGTATATGGATGGTAGATAAAGGTATTTGTAATCTGAAAATATAAAAACAGCAAGGTAACTAATGATAAAAGTGAGCGTAAATGGTATTGCAATGCGTTGAAACAAGGCCTAGGGTTCATACTTTCAGTAGTGCAAGTTCTCTCAACAATAATAACATAATTGGATCACATAACTATCCCTCAACATGCAACAAAGAGTCACTCCAAAGTCACTAATAGCGGAGAACAAACGAAGAGATTATGGTAGGGTACGAAACCACCTCAAAGTTATTCTTTCCAATCAATCTGTTGGGCTATTCCTATAAGTGTCACAAACAGCTCTAGAGTTCGTACTAGAATAACACCTTAAGACACAAATCAACCAAAACCCTAATGTCACCTAGATACTCCAATGTCACCTCAAGTATCCGCGGGTACGATTATATGATATGCATCACATAATCTCAGATTCATCTATTCAACCAACACATAGAACCTCAAAGAGTGCCCCAAAGTTTCTACCGGAGACTCAAGACGAAAATGTGTGCCAACCCCTATGCATAAGTTCATGGGCGGAACCCGCAAGTTGATCACCAAAACATACATCAAGTGAATCACGTGATATCCCATTGTCACCACAGATACGCACGGCAAGACATACATCAAGTGTTCTCAAATCATTAAAGACTCAATCCGATAAGATAACTTCAAAGGGAAAAATCAATCCATTACAAGAGAGTAGAGGGGGAGAAACATCATAGGATCCAACTATAATAGCAAAGCTCACGATACATCAAGATCATATCACTTCAAGAACACGAGAGAGAGAGAGAGAGAGAGAGAGAGAGATCAAACACATAGCTACTGGTACATACCCTCATCCCCGAGGGAGAACTACTCCCTCCTCATCATGGAGAGCACCGGGATGATGAAGATGGCCACCGGAGAGAGATTGCCCCCTCCGGTAGGGTGCCGGAACGGGTCTAGATTGGTTTTCGGTGGCTAGGGAGGCTTCTAGCGGTGGAACTCCCGATCTATTGTGCTCCCCGATTGTTTTAGGGTATATGGATATATATATATAGACAGAAGAAATACATCAAGGGAGCCACAAGGGGCCCACGAGGGTGGAGGGCGTGCCCAGGGGGTGGGCGCGCCCCCCTGCCTCGTGGCTTCCTAGTTGATCCCCTGACGTGCACTCCAAGTCTCCTGTATTGCTTTCTTTCCAAAAATAACTTTTCCGAAGGTTTCATTCCTTTTGGACTCTGTTTGATATTCCTTTTCTTCAAAACCCTAAAACAAGGAAAAAACAGAAACTGACACTGGGCTCTAGGTTAGTAGGTTAGTCCCAAAAATCATATAAAATAGCATATAAATGCATATAAAACATCCAAGGTAGATAATATAATAGCATGGAACAATCAAAAATTATAGATACGTTGGAGACATATCAGCCGACTCCTCGCCCGAAGTGGAAAAAGTCTTTAAGGACTTGAGACCTCTCGAACAGCGACCAGCTCTCGCCTTATCATGACAGTCAGTTTTCGGCTTTCTCTACTGAGGTGCTCATCCGGAAGAACCGGGACACAAACGCAGTAGTTCTCCCAGCGCTACCTTAGCTAATATAGCGGAACGTAAGGTACCAAAACATGGGAGCCGGGCAAACCCAACTATTAACCCAAGACATGATTCGGAGCTGATGCATATAATGTTATAAGTTCGGGGTGCCGCACTGTCGAAAGTGTTCAGACTTCTCACGCCGTATTATGGGGTAAACGAAAGCCCCTAGTGTACTAACTGTACCAGAATGTACGTGTGCAAGTTGTCGTAAATGACCATATAAGAAAAAAGGGATGGATAATGCAATAATAGACTAATGCTATGCATTGTTATTTAAATAATACGTCGAAGCGTACTGATACAAGTAGTGCAATAAGCAAAAAATAGGACTATTTGACATGTCCTATCCAAGGGCAAGCTGCGTATGGGTAGTAAAAAGCGGGTATGTCGATTGTTATTAGAGACCACCTAGGGGTTCCCTTGTACGTCTTAGCTTCTTGCCTCCTTGGTTGTTCCATCCCGTAATGTGTCCGGCAATCATACTACCGGAAAGGACTTCTAGAGAGTAAGGTCCTGAAAGAGAAAAAATGATAAAGGTATGCAGCCCTAGGGCAGTTAAGCCGCATTGTGGGACGTGCCCCCGCCTGTGCCCATGGTATTTTCAGTGCGTAATTATGTACGCGCGGCACGGATTTCATCGCTTGACTGGGACTAGGACGGGGGCCGAATTGCTAGGAGAGCTCTCAACGTGCCAGGCGATCCTGTTGCAGGTTACTCCGGACTCGCTTGACGGTGTCCGGGGGCTGTATCACCGAATTGGCGGTTTGCCTTAAAAGGCTGCTTTGTGCTTCTACTGCGAGGGCCACAGTGTGCTCTTCCGTGCGGAGTGAGTGTTCTGTGTTTCCATTGACTGTTATGACCCCTCCTAGGTCCTGGCATCTTGAGCTTGAGGTATGCGTAATGCGGTACCGCACTGAATTTTGCAAATGTGGTTTGCCCGAGCAGTGCGTGATAGCCACTGCGGAACGGGACGATATCGAAGATTAACTCCTTGCTTCGGAAGTTGTCCAGAGATCCGAAGACCACTTCCAGTGTGATTGAGCCCGTGCAATGGGCCTCTACACCTGGGATGATGCCCTTAAAGGTGGTTTTGGTGGGTTTGATCCTCGAGGGATCTATACCCATTTTGCACATTGTATCCTGATAGAGCAGGATCAGGCTGCTGCCGCCGTCCATAAGGACTCGAGTGAGGTGCAATCCATCGATGATGGGGTATAGGACCAATGCGGCGGATCCGCCATGACGGATACTAGTGGGATGGTCCCTGCGATCGAAGGTGATCGGACAAGAGGACCATGGGTTGAACTTTGGGGCGACGGGCTCCATCGCATAGACATCCCTTAGTGCACGCTTCCATTCCCTCTTGGGAATGTGGGTTGCGTATATCATGTTCACCGTCTTCACTTGTGGGGGGAACCTCTTCTGTCCTCCCATGTTCGGCGGCCGGGGCTCCTCCTTGTCCTCACTATGCAGCCCCGTGTCCTTGTTTTCGGCATTCAACTTGCCGGCCTGCTTGAACACCCAGCATTCTCTATTGGTTTGATTGGCTGGCATATCGGGGGTGCCGTGGATTTGACACGAGCGATCAAGTATGCGATCCAAACTGGACGGGCCCTGAGTACTTCTTTTGAATGGCTTTTTCCGCTGACCGGATCTAGAGCCTCTGAATCCGGCATTGACTGTCGTATCATCGGCGTTATTGCCCTTGTTGCGACGCTTGTGTCTGTTACGACGTGGTCTGCCGTTGGCATCTTTAGTATCCGAAGTGTCCAGATTCCTTGATGTGTTGTTGCTGCGAGCCAGCCAGCTATCCTCGCCCGCGCAAAAGCGGGTCATGAGTGTCGTGAGGGCTGCCATAGACTTCGGCTTCTCCTGCCCGAGGTGCCGGGCGAGCCACTCGTCACGGATGTTATGCTTGAATGCCGCTAAGGCCTCTACATCCAGACAGTCGACAATTTGGTTTTTCTTAGTTAGGAACCGTGTCCAGAATTGCCTGGCTAATTCCCCTGGCTGCTGAGTTATATGGCTCAAGTCATCAGCATCTGGTGGTCGCACATAAGTGCCCTGGAAGTTATCAAGGAATGTATCTTCCAAATCCTCCCAACTGCCGACGGAGTCTGCTGGCAAGCTATTCAGCCAATGCTGGGCTGGTCCTTTGAGTTTTAGTGGGAGGTACTTGATGGCATGTAGATCATCACCGCGAGCCATGTGGATGTGGAGGAGGAAATCCTCAATCCATACAGCGGGATCTGTTGTACCATCATTTGATTCAATATTTACGGGTTTAAAACCCTCCGGGAATTCGTGATCCATAACTTCAACAATGAAGCATAGGGGGTGTGCGGCGCCTCTGTGTCGGGCTATATCACGACGCAGTTCATATGAGTCTTGTCTGCTGTGTTCGGCTCAGTCGGATTTGCTTTTAGTGTATCCGGCATGACGATCATCGTCGCGTGTTGGTGCGCTCCCCCGTGATCCGTAGATCGATCTTGCATGTTTTGCCTTGTTTTCCAATACGTCTTGCAGGTCCCGCATGTTGCCCCGGGCCTTGGTATTTTTGTTTGATTGGCGGTGGGGTGCGAGCTGGACTTCGGGCTGAAATGCCTCTCTGTCTCGGCCACGAGGTGGCCCGTCAGCCGGATCAAACGCCGGTGATGAAGGTTTCAATGCTTCCTCCTCGAGGTGAGGTAGCAACTTGCGCTTTGGGTAACTCTTGGAGGGGCGCTCGAGTTCATATTCCTCGGCCGCAAGGACTTCGTTCCATCTGTCTGCTAGCAAATCTTGATCAGCTCGAAGCTGTTGTTGCTTTTTCTTCAAGCTATTTGCTGTGGCCATAAGCCGGTGCTTGAAGCGCTCCTGCTCGACGGGATCCTCAGGCACGATAAATTCTTCGTCGCCGAGGCTCACCTCGTCTTCGGAGAGAGGCATGTAATTGTCCTCCTCTGATTCTCCATCTGCTGCCCGCTCTGGAGGGCTAGCTTGTTCACCCTCCCGCTCTAAATCGTGCTGGAGGGGATTGTTGTCGTCTTCGGCACTATCTGGAGTGTTATTGTCTCTTGTGCCGGTATCACTACTTTTGCTATGGCGGGACTTAGAGCGGCGCCGCTGACGTCGGCGCTTGGGTTGCTTCTTGGAGGGGTCATCCTCCGCTGTCTCATCGCCATTGCCATCTTTGGGGGTGTCTACCATGTATATATATATCATATGATGAGGTGGCGGTCCAGTGCCCTGTGGGCGGTGGTTCCTATTCGTCTCCTGCATCCTCGTCCATACCGTCGATGTCTTCGGAGTCGAAGTCGAGCATGTCGGTTAAATCATCGACAGTGACTACTAAGTGGGTGGTGGGTGGGGAGCGAATTTCTTCGTCGTCCGCATCCCATTCTAGCCGGACATAGTTCGGCCAAGGTTCTCCTGACAAGGAGAGAGACCTTAATGAATTTAGCACGTCGCCGAAAGGTGAGTGCTGAAAGATATCAGCCGAGGTGAACTCCATGATCGGCGCCCAATCGGATTCGATAGGCATGGGCGCAGGCGGCTCGGAGTCCATGGTCGGAGACGAATCCAGTGGTTCGGCAACATGACTCTCGTAAGGGGTGAAGTTGGTATCCGGCTCCATCGCCACTGAGAGTGCGGCCTCCATGGCGGGGTCTATCCACCCGTCCTCGGATGGCGCAATTTGCTCCGGATTGAGGGCCGGAGTAGTTGCAGGTGTGATCTCCTGAACACTGTCCGACGGCAGAGTTACATCATGCTCATCGTGATTGTGCGGCGCACCTGACATGGGCTCGAATCCATCGAAGATCAAGTCTCCACGGATGTCGGCAGTGTAGTTTAAGTTCCCGAACCTGGCTTGATGGCCAGGGGCGTAGCTCTCGATCTGCTCCAGATGGCCAAGCGAGTTGGCCCGCAGTGCGAAGCCGCTGAATACGAAGATCTGTCCGGGGAGGAAAACCTCACCCTGGACCGCATCGTTACCGATGATCGAAGGAGCCATCAAGCCTTACGGGGACAGCACAATGGAACTCTCAATGAAAGCACCAATGTCGGTGTCAAAACCAGCGGATCTCGGGTAGGGGGTCCCGAACTGTGCGTCTAAGGCGGATGGTAATAGGAGGTGGGGGACACGATGTTTACCCAGGTTCGGACCCTCTCGATGGAGGTAATACCCTACTTCCTGCTTGATTGATCTTGATGATATGAGTATTACAAGAATTGATCTACCACGAGATCGTAGAGGCTAAACCCTAGAAGCTAGCCTATGGTATGATTGTTGTTGTCCTACGGACTAAACCCTCTGGTTTATATCGACACCGGAGGGGGCTAGGGTTACACAGAGTCGGTTACAAGGGAGGAGATCTACATATCTGTATTGCCAAGCTTGCCTTCCATGCCAAGGAGAGTCCCATCCGGACACGGGACAAAGTCTTCAATCTTGTATCTTCATAGTCCAACAGTCCGGCCAAAGGATATAGTCCGGCTGTCCGGAGACCCCCTAATCCAGGACTCCCTCAAGAACCAAGCAACACAACGTAAACAACCCCTGCACACATGTAACAAATCCTCGCAACCCGACGTGTTAAAGGGGTTGTCAATCCCTTCGGGGGTACCATGCCTCAAGATAGGCAAACGGACGTGAGATAAATTTGTAGTAGATTGATAGATCGAACGTAATAAAATAAATAAGGGAAAATGCAGCAAAGTATTTTTGGGTTTTTGGATTAATAGATATGAAAATAAAAGTAAATAAAAATAGATCGCAAAGGAAGATAATATGAGAAAGAAGACCCAGGGGTCGTAGGTTTCACTAGTGGCTTCTCTCGAGAAAAATAGCAAAGCGGTGGGTGAACAAATTACTGTTGGACAATTGATAGAACCTCAAATAATTATGACGATATCCAGGTAATGATCATTATATAGGCATCACGTCCAAGATTAGTAGACTGACTCCTGCCTGCATCTACTACTATTACTCCACACATCGACCGCTATCCAGCATGCATCTAGTGTATTAAGTTCATGGAGAAACAGAGTAATACAATAAGAACGATGACATGATGTAGACAAGATATATCTATGTAGAGATAGACCCCATCATTTTATCCTTAGTAGCAATGATATATACGTGTTGTTTCCCTTTCTATCACTGGGATCAAGCACCGTAAGATCGAACCCACTATGAAGCACCTCTTCCCATTGCAAGATAAATAGATCAAGTTGTCCAAACAAAACCCAAATATCGGAGAAGAAATACGAGGCTATAAGCAATCATGCATATAAGAGATCAAATAAACTCAATTAACTTTCATGGATATAAAAAGATAGATCTGATCATAAACTCAAAGTTCATCGGATCCCAACAAACATGCCACAAAAGAGTTACATCATATGGATCCAAGAGACCGTTGTATTGAGAATCAAGAGAGAGAGAGAGAGAGATTAAGCCATCTAGCTACTAACTACGGACCCGAAGGTCTACAAAGAACTACTCACGCATCATCAGAGAGGCGCCAATGGAGGTGGTGAACCCCATCCGAGATGGTGTTTAGATTGGATCTGGTGGTTCTGGACTCTCCAGTGGCTGGATGAATATTTTGTCGACTCCCCTAGGGTTCTGGTATTTTTTGGGTATTTATATAGCAAAGAGGCGGTCCGGGGGGCACCCGAGGTGGGCACAACCCACCAGGGCGTGCCCTGGTGGGTTGTCCCCTCCTCGGGACTCCCCCCAGGTGCAACCAGGGCCCAACATGTTCCTTATGGTCCGTAAAAAAACTTCTTAAAGTTTCGTGGCATTTGGACTCCGTGTGATATTGATTTTCTATGATGTAAAAAACACAGAAAAAACAGGAACTGGCACTTGGCACTACGTCAATAGGTTAGTACCAAAAATGATATAAAATGACTATAAAATGATTATAAAACATCCAAGATTCATAATATAACAACATGGAACAATCAAAAATTATAGATACGTTGGAGACATATCAGCATCCCCAAGCTTAACTCCTACTCGTCCTCGAGTAGGTAAGTGATAAAAACAGAATTTTTGATGTGGAATGCTGCCTATCATGTCATATAATATTCTTTTCTTTATAGCATGGACAATTGGACTTTTAGTTGTTCAAAGCAATAGTCTAGTTTTGACATGATAATTTATATACTCAAGCATATCAACAAGCAACCATGTCTTTCAAAATATCAACACTAAAATAAGTTATCCCTAGCCCATCATGCTCAAACACTACTGCAGGATGGTCCAAATGCGACAGTCGAATCAGAGACCGTTCGACGAAACTATGTGCGATGCTATAATCGCAAACAGCGGTGTAAAAAACCGTCAAAAAAGGTGCAAAACGTTTACGATGATAGATGCATCAAACACGGTTCATAATTTAGTTGCGTGTGCGATGCAGGACATACGGTTCAGCTCAATGAACTGTTTGTGATGAGGAGGCACAAAAGAAACAGGCAGCCAGATGAAGGCGTGTGCGATATACAACATACGGTTCACTGGGATGAACTGTGTGTGATTAGGCAACACAATGGAAACGGTTCAACTGAACAAGATGTGTGTGATATGCGGCAAACAGGTCCGTAATCTGAAATGTGTGTGAAGACCAATAATAACACAGATGATTGCTGCTAATAAGCCGTGTGAATTGCTCTGTCTACAGTAGAATAACATGTATATATATAACTGAAATAAACATCCAATTACATAAGTGACTATACAGATCATTCGCACACACCTCAATAAACAATTGCATGCATTCTAAAGTAGGAGAAATGATCGTCTAGTCATCTACTTCTTGTGACGCTCCCGCCACTTCTATGTGGCTCGATCCCTCGTCTGGGTCAGGAAGAAGATAGTTCCTCATGTCAACGATCCGCATGTACATCTTGTAGCTTGTGTACGCGTCCATGGCCGCATACTTGACATGTTGTTCATCCAATCTCTTATGCCACACACTGTGCCATGCGTTCTTGTCCTTATTGCTCTCTTGCTTCATCTTCGCATTGTAGGGCTCGATGATGGCTAAGGTGAGGTCAACCAGGGAGTTTAGTTTGCTTTTGTTGGTGCCCCAGACCTTGTAGTGGTGCTGGATGTTGACAAGATTCGGGCATTTCAAGTCCGAAACCTTGAGCGCTTTTAGATCGTTGGTGGTGTCCACCGTAGCGAAACTGTAGTCGGAGCTCTTGATAAACCTGGAGAAACGCTCGCAAGGCCTTGTGGCAAGGTGGAAGTGGTTGACGAGGACATCATGTCGCATGCACAACTGGGCAACGACAACCTTCTGATCGTGCCCGGCATGACCAATGGTGTACTCGAGGTCTAAGCCGACCACTCGGTACTTGTCCTCAGCAAGGAACTGCTCAATAGTTTGGATGGAGCTCTCCACCAAGACCGGATCATTCGTGTACACCACCGAGAGGGCCTTCCACCTCACGTGGATATCCACTACGTGATGCGTGGTGAACTGCCCACCGTTGTCATCGTCGGCCACTAGGAGTGCCATTGGAGCCACGGGGAGTGCCATTGGAACCGCTGGATGTCCTCTCTGTATGTGTCCTCGTCGGTGTGCTTCTTGTGACGTGTGAGACGAGATATGAAAGTAAATGGCCGTGGGAATAAAAGGGGGCCGGGCGGCGTGGATTCCCAGTGTGTCCGCATGGCTGTTTTTGCAGCGGGTAACTGCATTGTCGTGCCGTGCCCGGTGCAACCGCTTGCACATGAATGTGTGTGATCGTGCACCGGCCCAAAACACTGGCAGCGCGCATGGAGGGACGATGGCAGAGCACCCGGAGGGACGCGAGAGTAGAGCGCACGCGGCGGGACGCGAGCGGAGCGCGCCGCGGCCGCCTGAACCGCAAGCAACCACACGCTTGGAGCAGTTGAACACGCAGCAAATGGTCGCCTACAAGCCGGCCGACAGTTGCGTCGCTGCGTAGAGAGCAGCTGTGTGGTACCACCTCTGTCTAGTGTATAGTCTCCTTTATATTCCATGCCATACTTTGCCCTCAAATTTAACCAACAAAATGTTAATGCATGTTTAAAAAATTATATAATTGGAAACTATGTTCAAATACAAATCCAACTATATAATCTTTGGCAACATGCATTCGTATTTTATTAGTTAAATCATACTTATAAACCAGGATGGCGGTATAGTAGGTAATTAAATTGCAAATGTATTTTTACTAACCGTATGTGTACGTGGCCTTTCCTCCTCCTCTCGCATGTCTTGTCACCCCGCTGCCGCAGACGGCTTACAGCGCAAGCTTGCATAGTGCGCGGGGGCGTTCTATTTTCCAAACGGTGGCGCCAATGAATCGTCAGTGAGCCCGTTCCTGCGCAACCTCGCAGGTTCCCGCGCAAGCTTCCTGCCCGACTCGGTGAAATCCCCCAAAATCCCAATGCTTACCGGCTAGCTATAAAAACCCTCATGGCCGGTGAGTCCTGCGTCGCATTTTCCCCTCATCCATGTAGCTTATCTCGTCTGCTTCTCCCACATTCGCCAATGGCACCGGTCCACCATCATCGCTCAGCCACTCCGCCGTCATCAGAGGACAGCTCCAGGTGGGAGGCTACACCGCGGTGGCGGCGCAGTCCCCGGTGTAGTGTAGTGCGTGTGGCGTCCCTGTTGGGTGTGCGCGTAACACCCACCACACGCTCCGCCGCCGATGCCCGTCGCCAGCTGTTGCCGGACGCCGTTGCCGCCACACCACCGTAGAAAGCCAGGGCCATCGCCCGCTCCGCTGCCGCGGCCCGAAGGCAGGAGATGACCGTCATGGCCACCACCCCACTGCCGGCCACTGTGGCCATCACCCGCTCCGCCACTGCGGCCCGAAGGCGGGAGGTGGTGGTCATGGACGCCACCCCGTCGTCGGCCACCATGGCCGCCAGCCCACCGTCGACCGCCGGGGTCATCACCCATTCCGCCAACGCCGCCCGAAGGCGGGAGGCGGAGGTGGATGCCCGCACGTGCGACAGCGACCTTGCGCGCTACACCGAGTTCCTGTGGGAGGAGGAGGAGGAGCGCCTCGTCGAGCATGAAAAGAGCCTTACCGCCGCAGTGGCAGCGGCACACGCCGCCTCAGAGGCGAGGAATCAGGAGATCTACGAGGAGAACCACCACTTCGAGAGGGGTTGTCTGGAGCGGCAGAGGGCGTTCGAGGTGAGCATCACTGAAGCTGCATTAGCGGCAGGCGCCGCATTGCGGTTGCCCAGCTCATCGGTAGGCTCCTCCTCCTCCGCCTCTTACTGAGCGCGCTCGGCAGAGGAGAGGCAGCCGGAATTAGTACAAAGCCCCTTCCGAAGTAGTAGTAGTAGTAGTAGTAGTAGTAGTAGTAGTAGTAGTAGTAGTAGTAGTAGTAGTAGTAGTAGTAGTAGTAGTAGTAGTAGTAGTAGTATTTAGGGGCTATTTTGTTCAGTTCATCTGACTATAGATGTGGTGGAACTGTACAACGTACTAAAAATTAGCTAGTATATATAGTTGAACTAGCTATTTCAGTACATGATTGGCAACAATTGGGGAAAAGTTTGGTCGGTTCAGCTATTGTGTTGAACTGTTTATATAAATTAAGAACGAATGCTTAATCTATGAATGAAATCTATGCTTAATTACTGAATTTTAGATGCAAAAATTAGATACTACTAGTGATTTTATGCTTCATATTTTGACAAATCGCAGTGTTACAAGGATTGACAAATCTTACCAAATTGATTGTGCGTGGTTCCACACGGGTCATCCAAAACAACCATTTGCGTTGAAGGGATGCACAAATCCTGCGCTGCTCTCACTTTGCATACGGGTGTTCTATCTAAAACGTTTGCGATCAAGAGCTGCAAAAATCCTGCTCGGCACATTTTCTCTTGGCTTCCTGGGGAAGCTGTCAGTTTGCATACGGGTGTTCTAACTAAAACGTTTGCGATGAGTGTTTTATATTTAAAAGCGAATTAAACTGCGGCTTGGGCGCCATTAATGGAGAGGATGTGAGCAAGGCGGGCTGTCATGGAAGTCAAATGGCTCGCTTCCCAGTGAGCCTGCGCAGCGTACAACTCGCACGCTTCTCGGTGAGCCTGCACACTCAAGGACAGCTTGCATGCCTCTCGGTCAGCATACGCATCGGACGGCGCTCGCACGCCTCCCATTCAATCAAGGTCAAGCAGCTGTCCGCACGGCACCTCTTACAGCCATTAAAACCAAGACATGTGGTGTCACGTGAATGGTTAACTGAATTTTGGATTTACTAGAATTTAAAAACTAGGCATCTCAATGTTTTGCCGGCAATCAACGGTGCCCCGGTGTTTGAAATTCATTCTCATTTCTTGCATGGGACCTAAGCATGCACCCAAGGACACATATTTGATTTTTCAACCAATTTATATGCACTGAAGCATGTGCATGTAGTTCAAATTTGAATTATGCACATAAATGCATTGAAAACTCAGTTAATGCATGAAAATCTCCAAAGGAACCCCGAAAAATCATGAAAATTCACACAACACTCCTGTTGTTCTATGTTGACACGAGAAAAAAATTAAAGCAATAAGAGGCAATGGATACTGTTTCGTCCACAGAGGTGGGACGTTCCCTACCGAAAACCATCATGCTTGTTGTGAGAAGCTCCGGTTTATGAGAAGCATATACCCAAACCTGCCCCAATTGGGACAAAATTTGTACCACGGCATGTTGATGCCGCTCCATGATAGCATGCCAAGTTTCATGAATTTCAGACGAGTTTTGGATTTACCAGAATTTAAAAACCATGCATCTTAATGTTTTGCCGGCAATCAACGGTACCCCGATGTTTGAAATTCATTCCCATTTCTTGCATGGGACCTAAGCATGCACCCAAGGACACATATTTGATTTTTCAACCAATTTATATGCACTGGAGCATGTGCATGTAGTTCAAATTTGAATTATGCACATAAATGCATTGAAAACTCAGTTAATGAATAAAAATGTCCAAACGAACCCCCAAAAATCACAAAAAATCACACAAGACTCCTGTTGTTCTATGTTGACGCGAGAAAAAATTTGAAAGCAATAAGAGGCAGTGGATATCGTTTCGTCCACAAAGGTGGGACGTTCCCTACCGAAAACCCTCATGCTTATTGTGAGGAGCTCCGGTTTGTGAGAAGCATATACCCAAACCTACCCCAAATGGGACAAAATTTGTACCATGGCATGTTGATGCCGCTCCATGATAGCATGCCAAGTTTCATGAATTTCAGACGAGTTTTGGATTTACTAGAATTTCAAAATCATGCATCTCAATGTTTTGTCGGCAATCAACGGTGCCCCGGTGTTTGAAATTCATTCCCATTTCTTGCATGGGACCTAAGCATGCACCCAAGGACACATATTTGATTTTTCAACCAATTTATATGCACTGAAGCATGTGCATGTAGTTCAAATTTGAATTATGCATATAAATGAATTGAAAACTCAGTTAATGCATAAAAATTTCCAAACGAACCCCGAAAAATCACAAAAATTCACACAACACTCATGTTGTTCTATGTTGACATGAGAAAAAAAATTGAAAGCAATAAGAGGCAATGGATATCGTTTTGTCCACAAAGGTGGGACGTTCCCTACCGAAAACCATCATGCTTGTTGTGAGAAGCTCCGGTTTGTGAGAAGCATATAGCCAAACTTGCCCCAAATGGGACAAAATTTGTACCACGGCATGTTGATGCCGCTCCATCATAGCATGCCAAGTTTCATGAATTTTAGACGAGTTTTGGATTTACTAGAATTTAAAAACCAGGCATCTCAATGTTTTACCGGCAATCAACGATGCCCCGGTGTTTCAAATTCATTCCCATTTCTTGCATGGGACCTAAGCATGCACCCAAGGACACGAATTTGATTTTTCAACCAATTTATATGCACTGGAGCATGTGCATGTAGTTCAAATTTGAATTATGCACCTAACATGCATTGAAAACTCAGTTGATGCATAAAAATGTCCAAACGAACCCCGAAAAATCACAAAAAAATCACACAACAGTCCTGTTGTTCTATGTTGACACGGGAAAAAAACTGAAAGCAATAAGAGGCAATGGATATCATTTCATCCACAAAGGTGGGACTTTCCCTACCGAAAACCATCATGCTTGTCGTGAGAAGCTCCGGTTTGTGAGAAGCATATACCCAAACCTGCCCCAAATGGGACAAAATTTGTACCACGGCATGTTGATGCCACTCCATGATAGCATGCCAAGTTTCATGAATTTCAGACGAGTTTTGGATTTACTAGAATTTAAAAACCATGCATCCCAATGCTTTGCCGGCAATCAACGGTGCCCCGGTGTTTGAAATTCATTCCCATTTCTTGCCTGGGACCTAAGCATGCACCCAAGGACACAGATTTGATTTTTCAACCAATTTATATGCACTGGATCATGTGCATGTAGTTCAAATTTGAATTTTGCACATAAAATGCATTGAAAACTCAGTTAATGCATAAAAATGTCCAAACGAACCCCGAAAAATCACAAAAAATCACACAACACTCCTATTGTTCTATGTTGACATGAGAAAAAAATTGAAAGCAATAAGAGGCAATGGATATCGTTCGTCCCCAAAGGTGGGACGTTCCCTACCGAAAACCATCACACTTGTTGTGAGAAGCTCCGGTTTGTGAGAAGCATATACCCAAACCTGCCCCAAATGGGACAAAATTTGTACCACAGCATGTTGATGCCGCTCCATGATTGCATGCCAAGTTTCATGAATTTCAGACGAGTTTTGGATTTACTAGAATTTAAAAACCATGCATCTCAATGTTTTGCCGGCAATGAACGGTACCCCGGTGTTTGAAATTCATTCCCATTTCTTGCATGGGACCTAAGGATGCACCCAAGGACACATATTTGATTTTTTTCAACCAATTTATATGCACTGGAGCATGCACATGTAGTTCAAATTTGAATTATGCACATAAATGCATTGAAAACTCAGTTAATGCATAAAATGTCCAAATGAACCCCAAAAATCACACAACACTCGTGTTGTTCTATGTTGACACGAGAAAAATTTGAAAGCAATAAGAGGCAATGGATATCGTTTCGTCCCCAAAGGTGGGACGTTCCCTACCGAAAACCATCACGCTTGTTGTGAGAAGCTCCGGTTTGTGAGAAGCATATACCCAAACCTGCCCAAATGGGACAAAATTTGTACCACGACATGTTGATGTTGCTCCATGATAGCATGCCAAGTTTCATGAATTTCAGACGAGTTTTGGATTTACTAGAATTTAAAAACCAGGCATCTCAATGTTTTGCCGGCAATCAACGGTGCCGTGGTGATTGAAATTCATTCACATTTCTTGCATGGGACCTAAGCATGCACCCAAGGACACAGATTTGTTTTTTCAACCAATTTATATGCATAGGAGCATGTGCATGTAGTTCAAATTTGAATTGTTCACCTAAAATGGCTAGAAAATCAATTTAATGTATAAAATGTTCAAACTAACCCTGAATAATTCCAATTCTTTTACGACACACATATAGTTGCATGTTCACTCTAGATAATCCATGCTATAATTGTATTGATAGGAAACTCAGATACATGTGTGGATACATAGACAACACCATGTCCCTAGTGAGCCTCTAGTTGACTAGCTCGTTGATCAATAGATGGTTACGGTTTCCTGACCATGGACATTGGATGTCGTTGATAACGGGATCACATCATTAGGAGAATGATGTGATGGACAAGACCCAATCCTAAGCATAGCACTAGATCGTGTAGTTCGTATGCTAAAGCTTTTCTAATGTCAAGTATCATTTCCTTAGACCATGAGATTGTGCAACTCCCGGATACCGTAGGAATGCTTTGGGTGTATCAAACGTCACAACGTAACTGGGTGGCTATAAAGGTGCATTACAGGTATCTCCGAAAGTGTCTGTTGGGTTGGCATGAATCGAGACTGGGATTTGTCACTCCGTGTAAGTGGAGAGGTATCTCTGGGCCCACTCGGTAGGACATCATCATATGCGCAATGTGACCAAGGAGTTGATCACGGGATGATGTGTTACGGAATGAGTAAAGAGACTTGCCGGTAACGAGATTGAACAAGGTATCGGGATACCGACGATCGAATCTCGGGCAAGTATCGTACCGCTAGACAAAGGGAATTGTATACGGGATTGATTAAGTCCTTGACACCGTGGTTCATCTGATGAGATCATCATGGAACGTGTGGGAGCCAACATGGGTATCCAGATCCCGCTGTTGGTTATTGACCGGAGAACGTCTCGGTCATGTCTGCATGTCTCCCGAACCCGTAGGGTCTACACACTTAAGGTTCGATGACGCTAGGGTTATAAAGGAAGTTTGTATGTGGTTACCGAATGTTGTTCGGAGTCCCGGATGAGATCCCGGACGTCACGAGGAGTTCCGGAATGGTCCGGAGGTAAAGATTTATATATGGGAAGTCCTGTTTTGGTCACCGGAAGAGTTTCGGGATTTATCGGTAATGTACCGGGACCACCGGGAGGGTCCCGGGGGTCCACCAAGTGGGGCCACCTGCCCTGGGGGGGGCACATGGGCTGTAGGGAGTGTTCCTTGGCCTACATGGGCCAAGGGCACCAGCCCCACTAAGGCCCATGCGCCTAAGAGAGAGAGAGGGGGGGCAAACCCTAATGGGATATGGGCCTTAGGGCCCATATTGGTGCGCCTCCCTCTCCCATCCCCTCTTGGCCGCCCCCTTGCCTCCCCATCTAGGGCTGCCGCCCCCCTAGGGGTGGGAACCCAAGAGGGGGCGCAGCCCCTCCCCTTCCCTATATATATGAGGCCTAGGGCTGCCCATAACACACACGATTCAATCTCTCGTTGGTGCAGCCCTGCATCTCTCTCTCCCTCCTCTTCTGTGGTGCTTGGCGAAGCCCTGCAGGATTGCCACGCTCCTCCATCACCACCACGCCGTTGTGCTGCTGCTGGATGGAGTCTTCCTCAACCTCTCCCTCTCTCCTTGCTGGATCAAGGCTTGGGAGACGTCACCGGGCTGTACGTGTGTTGAACGCGGAGGTGCCGTGCGTTCGGCACTTGGTCATCGGTGATTTGAATCACGACGAGTACGACTCCATCAACCCCGTTCACTTGAACGCTTCCGCTTAGCGATCTACAAGGGTATGTAGATGCACTCTCCTTCCCCTCGTTGCTAGTCTCTCCATAGATAGATCTTGGTGACACATAGGAAAATTTTGAATTTCTGCTACGTTCCCCAACAGTGGTTTCAGAGCTAGGTCTATTGCGTAGATTCTATGCACGAGTAGAACACAAAGTAGTTGTGGGTGTTGATTTTGTTCAATATGCTTGCCGTTACTAGTCTTATCTTGATTCGGCGGCATCGTGGGATGAAGCGGCCCAGACCAACCTTACACGTACGCTTACGTGAGACCGGTTCCACCGACAAACATGCACTAGTTGCATAAGGTGGCTGGCGGGTGTCTGTCTCTCCCACTTTAGTCGGATCGGATTCGATGAAAAGGGTCCTTATGAAGGGTAAATAGCAATTGGCATATCACGTTGTGGTTTTGCGTAGGTAAGAAACGTTCTTGCTAGAAACCCATAGCAGCCACGTAAAACATGCAAACAACAATTAGAGGACGTCTAACTTGTTTTTGCAGGGTATGCTATGTGATGTGATATGGCCAAAGGATGTGATGAATTATATATGTGATGTATGAGATTGATCATGTTCTTGTAATAGGAATCACGACTTGCATGTCGATGAGTATGACAACCGGCAGGAGCCATAGGAGTTGTCTTTATTTATTTATGACCTGCGTGTCAACTTAAACGTCATGTAATTACTTTACTTTATTGCTAACCGTTAGCTGTAGTAGTAGAAGTAATAGATGACGTGACAACTTCAAGAAGACACGATGATGGAGATCATGATGATGGAGATCATGGTGTCATGCCGGTGACAAGATGATCATGGAGCCCCAAGATAGAGATCAAAGGAGCTATATGATATTGGCCATATCATGTCACTATTTGATTGCATGTGATGTTTATCATGTTTATACATCTTATTTGCTTAGAACGACGGTAGTAAATAAGATGATCCCTCATTAAAATTTCAAGAAGTGTTCTCCCCTAACTGTGCACCGTTGCTACAGTTCGTCGTTTCTAAGCACGCCGTGATGATCGGGTGTGATGGATCCTTACGTTCACATACAACGGGTGTAAGACAGTTTTACACATGCAAAACACTTAGGGTTAACTTGACGAGCCTAGCATGTACAGACATGGCCTCGGAACACAGAAGACCGAAAGTTCGAGCATGAGTCGTATAGAAGATACGATCAACATAAAGATGTTCACCGACGTTGACTAGTCCGTCTCACGTGATGATCGGACACGGCCTAGTTGACTCGGATCATGTAATCACTTAGATGACTAGAGGGATGTCTATCTGAGTGGGAGTTCATAAGATGAACTTAATTATCCTGAACATAGTCAAAAGGATTTTGCAAATTATGTCGTAGCTCACGCTATAGTTCTACTGTTTAGATATGTTCCTAGAGAAAAAAATTAGTTGAAAGTTGATAGTAGCAATTATGCGGACTAGTTCCGTAGACTGAGGATTGTCCTCATTGCTTCTTAGAAGGCTTTTGTCCTTAATGCACCGCTCAGTGTGCTGAACCTCGAACGTTGTCTGTGGATGTTGAGAACATCTGACATACACATTTTGATAACTACGTGATAGTTCAGTTAAACGGTTTAGATTTGAGGCACCATAGACGTGTTTTTTGAAACGTCGCAAAACATATGAGATGTTTTGAGGGCTGAAATTGGGATTTCAAGCTCGTGCCCACGTCAAGAGGTATAAGACCTCCGACGATTTTCTTAGCCTGCAAACTAAGGGAGAAAAGCTCAATTATTGAGCTTGTGCTCAGATTGTCTGAGTGCAACAATCATTTGAATCGAGTGGGAGTTGATCTTCCAGATAAGATAGTGATGTTTCTCCGAAGTCATTACCACCAAGCTGCTAGAGCTTCGTGATGAACTATAATGTATCGGGGACATATATGATGATCCTTGAGATATTCGCGATGTTTGACACCACGAAAGTAGAAATCAAGAAGGAGCATCAATTGTTGATGGTTGGTGAAACCACTAGTTTCAAGAAGGGCAAGGGAAAGAAGGGATACTTCATGAAACGGCAATTCAGCTGCTACTCTAGTGAAGAAACCCAAGGTTGAACCCAAACCCGAGACTAAGTGCTTCTGTAATAAGGGGAACAACCACTGGAGCAGAATTACCCTAGATACTTGGTAGATTAGAAGGCTGGCAAGGTCGATAGAAGTATATTGGATATACATTGTGTTGATGTGTACTTTACTAGTACTCCTAGTAGCACCAGGGTATTAGATACCGGTTCGGTTGCTAAGTGTTAGTAACTCGAAATAAAAGCTACGGAATAAACGGGGACTAGCTAAAGGTGAGCTGACGATATGTGTTGGAAGTGTTTCCAATGTTGATATGATCAAGCATCGCACGCTCCCTCTACCATCGAGATTGGTGTTTGCGTTGAGCATAGACGTGATTGGATTATGTCTATCGCAATACGGTTATTCATTTAAGGAGAATAATGGTTACTCTGTTTATTTGAATAATACCTTCAATGGTCTTGCGCCTAAAATGAATGGTTTATTGAATCTCGATCGTAGTGATACACATGTTCATGCCAAAAGATAGTAATGATAGTACCACCTACTTGTGGCACAGCCACATAAGTCATATCGGTATAAAACGCATGAAGAAGTTCCATGTTGATGGATCTTTGGACTCACTCATTTTTGAAAAGTTTGAGACATGCGAACCATGTCTATTGGTGTGTATGCATGAAGAAACTCCATGCAAATGGACCGTTTGGACTCACTTGATTTTGAATCACTTGAGGCATGCAAATCATACTACATGGGCAAGATGACTGAAAGCCTCGGTTTCAGTAAAATGGAACTAGAAAGCAAATTGTTGGAAGTAATACATTTTGATGTGTGCAGTCCAATGAGTGCCGAGGCATGTAGTGGATATCGTTATGTTCTTTCTTCACAGATGATTTGAGTAGATGTTGAGTACGTTTACTTGATGAATCACGAGTCTGAATTATTGAAAGGTTCAAGTAATTTCAGTGTGAAGTTGAAAGATCGTCGTGACAAGAGGATAAAAGATCTGTGATATGATCATAGAGATGAATATCTGAATTACGAGTTTGGCACAAAATTAAGACATTGTGGAAATCATTTCACAACTAATACAGCCTGGAACACCATAGTGTGATGGTGTGTCCGAACATCATAACTGCACCCTATTGGATATGATGCATACCATGATGTCTCTTATCGAATTACCACAATAGTTTATGGGTTAAGCATTAGAGACAACCACATTCACTTTAAATAGGGCACCACGTAATTCCGATGAGATGACACTGTATGAACTATGGTTTAGAGAAACCTAAGCTATCATTTCTTAAAAGTTTAGGGCTGCAACGCTTATGTGGAAAAGTTTCAGGCCGATAAGCTCGAACCAAAGCGGATAAATGCATCTTCATAGGACAACCCAAAAACAGTTGGGTATACCTCCTGTCTCAGATCCGAAAGCAATTGTTTCTAGAATCGGGTCCTTTCTCGAGAAAAGTTTCTCTCGAAAGAATTGAGTGGGAGGATGGTGGAGACTTGATGAGGTTATTGAACCGTCACTTCAACTAGTGTATAGCAGGGCAGAAAGAGTTGTTCCTGTGGCACCTACACCAATTGAAGTGGAAGCTTATGATATTGATCATGAGACTTTGGATCAAGTCACTCCCAAACCTCGTGGGATGACAAGGATGCGTACTGCTTCAGAGTGGTACGTAACCCTGTCTTGGAAGTCATGTTGCTAGACAACAATGAACCTACGAGCTATGGAGAAGCGATGGTGGGCCCAGATTCCGATAAATGGCTCGAGGCCATAAAGTCCGAGAGAGGATCCATGTATGAAAACAAAGTGTAGACTTTGGAAGAACTACTTGATGGTCGTAAGGCTGTTGAGTGTAGATGGATTTTAAAAGGAAGACGGACAATGATGGTAAGTATCACCATTAAGAAAGCTCGACTTGTCGTTAAGTTCTTTCCGACAAGTTCAAGGAGTTGACTATGATGAGACTTTTCTCACTCGTAGCGATGCTAAGAGTCTGTTGGAATTATATTAGCGATTACTGCATTATTTATGAAATCTTGCAGAAAGGATGTCAAAACATTGTTTCCTCGACGTTTTTCTTGAGGAAAGGTTGTATGTGATACAACCGGAAGGTTTTGTCAATCCTGAAAGATGCTAATAAGTATGCAAAGCTCCAGCTATCCTTCTGAGGACTGGAGTAAGCATCTCGGAGTTGGAATGTGCGCTTTGATGAGATGATCAAAGATTTTGGGTGTATACAAAGTTTATGAGAAACTTGTATTTCCAAAGTAGTGAGTGGGAGCACTATAGAATTTCTGATGAATATATGTTGTTGACATATTGTTGATCAGAAATGACGTAGAATTTCTGGAAAGCATATAGGGTTATTTGGAAAGTGTTTTCAATGGAAAGCCTGGATTAAGCTGCTTGAGCATTGAGCATCAAGATCTATAAGGATACCTTGACATGATCTTGAAGCTGTTCAAGATGGATCAGTCAAAGAAGGAGTTCTTGCTTGAGTTATAAGGTATAAAGTTAAGACTTAAAGCTCGACCATGGCAGAATAGAGAGGAAGGACGAAGGTCGTCCCCTATGCTTTTATCATAGGCTCTCTACAGTATGATATGCTGTGTACCGCACCTGAAGTGTGCCTTGCCATGAGTCAGTCAAGGGGTACAAGAGTGATCCAGGAATGGATCACAGGACAGCGGTCAAAGTTATCCTTAGTAACTAGCGGACTAAGGAAGTTTCTCGGTTATGGAGGTGGTAAAAGAGTTCGTCGTAAAGGGTTACGTCGATGCAAGCTTAACACCTATCCGGATAGCTCTGAGTAGAGATACCGGATACGTATAATGGAGCAACAATTTAGAATAGCTCCAAGTAGAACAGTTATTTGGAATAGCTCCAAATAGAGCGTGGTAGCTACATCTAGGAGATGACATAGAGATTTGTAAAGCACACACGGATCTGAAAGGTTCGGACCCGTTGACTAAAACCTCTCTCACAAGCAACATGATCAAACTCTAGTAAACTCTTGGGTGTTAGTCACATGGCGATGTGACCTGTGAGTGTTAATCACATGGCAATGTGAACTAGATTATTGACTCTAGTGCAAGTGGGAGACTGTTGGAAATATGCCCTAGAGGCAATAATAAATTAGTTATTATTATATTTCCTTGTTCATGATAATCGTTTATTATCCATGCTATAATTGTATTGATAGGAAACTCAGATACATGTGTGGATACATAGACAACACCATGTCCCTAGTGAGCCTCTAGTTGACTAGCTCGTTGATCAATAGATGGTTACGGTTTCCTGACCATGGACATTGGATGTCGTTGATAACGGGATCACATCATTAGGAGAATGATGTGATGGACAAGACCCAGTCCTAAGCATAGCACTAGATCGTGTAGTTCGTATGCTAAAGCTTTTCTAATGTCAAGTATCATTTCCTTAGACCATGAGATTGTGCAACTCCCGGATACCGTAGGAATGCTTTGGGTGTATCAAACGTCACAACGTAACTGGGTGGCTATAAAGGTGCATTACAGGTATCTCCGAAAGTGTCTGTTGGGTTGGCACGAATCGAGACTGGGATTTGTCACTCCGTGTAAGCGGAGAGGTATCTCTGGGCCCACTCGGTAGGACATCATCATATGCGCAATGTGACCAAGGAGTTGATCACGGGATGATGTGTTACGGAACGAGTAAAGAGACTTGCCGGTAATGAGATTGAACAAGGTATCGGGATACCGACGATCGAATCTCGGGCAAGTATCGTACCGCTAGACAAAGGGAATTGTATACGGGATTGATTAAGTCCTTGACATCGTGGTTCATCCGATGAGATCATCGTCGAACGTGTGGGAGCCAACATGGGTATCCAGATCCCGCTGTTGGTTATTGACCGGAGAACGTCTCGGTCATGTCTGCATGTCTCCTGAACCCGTAGGGTCTACACACTTAAGGTTCGATGACGCTAGGGTTATAAAGGAAGTTTGTATGTGGTTACCGAATGTTGTTCGGAGTCCCGGATGAGATCCCGGACGTCACGAGGAGTTCCGGAATGGTCCGGAGGTAAAGATTTATATATGGGAAGTCCTGTTTTGGTCACCAGAAGAGTTTCGGGATTTATCGGTAATGTACCGGGACCACCGGGAGGGTCCCGGGGGTCCACCAAGTGGGGCCACCTGCCCCGGGGGGGCACATGGGCTGTAGGGAGTGTTCCTTGGCCTACATGGGCCAAGGGCACCAGCCCCACTAAGGCCCATGCGCCTAAGAGAGAGAGAGAGAGGGGGCAAACCCTAATGGGATATGGGCCTTAGGGCCCATATTGGTGCGCCTCCCTCTCCCATCCCCTCTTGGCCGCCCCCTTGCCTCCCCATCTAGGGATGCCGCCCCCCCTAGGGGTGGGAACCCTAGAGGGGGCGCAGCCCCTCCCCTTCCCTATATATATGAGGCCTAGGGCTGCCCATAACACACGCGATTCAATCTCTCGTTGGTGCAGCCCTGCATCTCTCTCTCCCTCCTCTTCTGTGGTGCTTGGCGAAGCCCTGCAGGATTGCCACGCTCCTCCATCACCACCACGCCGTTGTGCTGCTGCTGGATGGAGTCTTCCTCAACCTCTCCCTCTCTCCTTGCTGGATCAAGGCTTGGGAGACGTCACCGGGCTGTACGTGTGTTGAACGCGGAGGTGCCGTGCGTTCGGCACTTGGTCATCGGTGATTTGAATCATGACGAGTACGACTCCATCAACCCCGTTCACTTGAACGCTTCCGCTTAGCGATCTACAAGGGTATGTAGATGCACTCTCCTTCCCCTCGTTGCTAGTCTCTCCATAGATAGATCTTGGTGACACGTAGGAAAATTTTGAATTTCTGCTACGTTCCCCAACACATAGCCGGCGTCTCAAGCACACTATCTCGCTCCACAAATATCATTTCACTGTCCAATCGTCGTTGGTGTAAGATGGGCACGTGGACCCGCGTCGTGAGGGCAACTTCGGTGGCCCACTCCGGCAAGAGCGCGGCCATAGCCGACATGCGCGTGCTAACAAGGTGCATGAGCACGGCCCCAATTTGCGACCGGGCGGCAAAGGCAGCCCAAACGGCCATTGTTGCTTCTCAGGTGGCGGCAGCAACATTTGCCTCGGGGATAGCAACTGGCGAGAGCGGCACAACAGCTGTCCGTTCCGCAGCGACGGCCTTAGCCCTGATGGAGGCCACCCACGACCATGTCGAGGCCGCCCATGCCCCGCTCCTGGTGGTCACCGCACAAATCGAACGAAGCTTCTCCGACAATGGTCGGTAACCCATGGCCAAAGAGCTGGCAATCGCCGAGAGTGTTCGAGCAGCCGCCCGTTCCTCCGCCGCATACCTTGCGACAACGGAGCCCGTCCAACCCCAGATCGCGACAGCCCATGCCCAGCTCGTGGCGGCCTTTTCCAAAGAGATGGTGGACGCGGATGGCGAGATGCTTGCCGAGTATGGTGCGATGGATGCCATGGAGCTCCTTCCCCAGGAGACCGTCGGGCGCGAGCTGGACATGGAGTCGGCAACGCAGATCGATGAGCACCAGCCGTAGTAGTACTCTATGTTTTGTTTAATTAAGAGCATCGGTCTTTAATTTGTTAGAGTAATGTTTAGGTCAACTAGCTATGTTTAATTGTTGAACTTGCTCGATTAAAAAGTGTGGGTGTGCTGTAGTCTCCTTTGTGTACCCAAATTATGCAATGACGTGGATGACCATTGTAACCATGGAAATTCAAACCAAAACTTTTGACGTTCAAACTCATCACACATGGGTTAAGCTATCTGAATCGTTTGTGATGTCCACATATTGTACACAGTTCTGAATAAGGGACCATGTCTGATGACACTTTGAGCGCCAGTTTTTTGGCTAAAGCGATTCCAAATTTTCGGCTTTCGCGGAAATATCTACCTCCACGTCCCCTCCCCTTACCAAAATCCACATTTCCCCTCTTTCCGCCTTCCTTTCCAAGTTGAAACCTTCACTCCTTGCTTGCAGCGCCGCCGCCTCCTTGCCGGCGACCCTCCTTCATGCTGCTCGACCTTCTCTATCCAGGTAGGTAATCCACACCCGACCCCCATCCTCCTCCCCCTTCCATATCCCACATACCCCGACCGCCGGCGCGAGCGCGACACCTTCCACCCAAATTACCGACCCCTCCACCAAATAAGCATCGGCCTAAGCCATGGTGCACGCAGTATAGCCAGGACCTCAAGGAGCATTTGGCAGCAGAGAAGCAAATCGCGGCCGCACGCGCGGATGAGGTCGCGATGGCTGCCATTCGTGCCGACCCCCAGATCTTGGGGGAGCACCTTGCTAATCGCTATCTACGCCGGTTAAGCATGCTCGGTTTACCCGTTGCGTGTGTTGCTCCTGCCTTTCCTTCACAAAATCTAGTGAATTGTGCTATCTAATTTCACCATGCAATCTGTTGCTCTAGTGTATATGTTCTATATGTTGTGCAGTGTGGTGTTCACTTATTAACTGTTTTGTTAATTAGTTGTCATCTTCAGTTAACTGTTTGGTTCAATTCTGCAAATGTGATGTTCAATTCTTCATGCTGCAATTTTGTATTGCCCTCCATGTGAGAAATAAATCGAATTTATCTTTACAAAATTGTGGGTGCATTCTGTTATTGTATGCCATGTGAGGAATAAATTGAATTTGGCTGTAGTAAATACATGAGAAACAAATACAATTGCTACAATTGGTTGTAGTTAACTGTTCGGTTAACTCTCTGATCTTCTATTAGGAGTATGTTATATTGTGCAATGTGGTGCTCAGTTAATGTTTGGTTCATTTGTTGTGGTGTTTAGTTAACTGCTTGGTTCAATGTTATATTGTGCAATGTGGTGCTCAGTTAATGTTTGGTTCATTTGTTGTGGTGTTTAGTTAACTGTTTGGTTCAATTCTGCAATGCGATGTCTAATTGTCGTGGGTAGAATTTTGTATTGTTGTGCATGTGAGGAATAAATCGAATTTGGCTGCACTTAATACATGAGAAACATATACAAGTGCTATATTTCCTAGTTCTTAATCATGCTTGGTTTGGGTAAATGGGTTTTCCGTGTGGCTTCAATTAATCTGATGAATTTGCAATGTGCTTATTTTTCATCAACATATTTTATTGATAGCATGCGAACCCTTACTTTACCTGATGACTAACTACCTTATATGTGTTGCAGGGAAACAATGGGAAGCACTGAGGTTTACAATCGAGGTTAGCACGTGCTTGGTCCGTTGTCTAATAGCACATTATTGTGCAATTGCAGGAACCATTCTAATATTTTGGTTTTTAACAATTTGGTCTTGCACATGTAGGTCCTGCTGTCAGAGGTTTTGACCCACTGTTCGACCCTTTTTGCATATGGGGAAATGAGTTGTCCATGAATATCAATCAAATCAAGAAACTGAGAAAGATTGTTATGATAAAGAAATTAGCGACAAAAAACAACAAGATCTTTGTCTGAATAATGAAGAAGACATCAGTTCACTACAAAATGGTACTAACTATTATACCTTGCCTTTTTTTATTCCTTTACCCCATTTCCAATATAGAGAAGATATTTATGCACATCCTTATTTTTAGGCCTTTCAAAAGCAGTTCACTGATGATTACCTCTCAAACCACCTCTATGGTCAGGAGGCGAGGAAGGTTTTCATACAACACCCACGGTTCAATACTGAAGTGTTCCTCAAGAGGTCAAAGGACGGATGGTCAATCATCCACACGCACTGGCCTAAAGTTGCAAAGACCTTCAACATGAATGAAGGCTCAATATTCGCCTTCCGCTTCAGCAGTTTTCCAGATGAGATGCATCTGTCTATATACCGTCTATGATGCTAATTTCGAAAGGTTCTACATGTTGCATGTGGAACTTGCTACCGGTGCAGTTGTGTAATGGGGTAGCTGAGTGCTGAAGCTATATCATGTTCTACTCTGATGTATTTCAATTATGAAATTTTGCTTCCTTAATATGGAAATGAAATATATTGTGTTCTTAATATGAATGTCAATTAGAATAATAAATGGATTATTAATAATAGGGCAATTAGCCTACTAATGGCGAATTAGCCTGCTAATCGGGTTTTGATATTGCAAACGGTTGTTGAAAAAAAACCGTGGGCGATGACCTCAGGCAACGCACATAGTTTCTAGGAATAAACCGTGTTGGATCAATGAACAACCACACATGACTTTCTCTTGAAAACGGTTTGTGTTAGGCCACCTTGCGCAAACGTTTACCACATAAAAACCGTGTGTCATGGACAACCTTTGCCACACAGTTTCTTCTACGGACCGTGTGTGCCACATTCAATAACGCAAACGATTTAACGAGAAAAAATGTGTGTGATGTACATGTGAACGGAAACGTTTTCCTTGGAGCGACTGTGTGGGATGTGCATACGAATGGAAACATTTAGCGAGGACTGACTGTGTGGGATGTACTTGCGACCGGAAACAATTTCGTTGTATAATTGTATTTTTTTAGCTCTACTATACGTATTTCCGTATTTGAGTGCTCGTCGGTCGCACGCGACCTCATTTTGTCGAACGTGTGTGCCAGGAGGGCATATCCCTGATGGTTTCTGGGTCGTGTGGGAAGAACCCCCTATCGCCCACACTCACTTGGTGACGGTTCCAAATGTCATCGCGGAAAGAGGTACAAAACCGTTTTTTTAGGACCGACACGCACCAGTGAAACATTGATCCATTCATGAAACACACTCGAATATTAGCTACACCCAATACTTCAGTACGATCATATTGCCTCCTAGTTGGTGCTTTTATAAGAGAAGATGGAGACTCAAAATAAAAATTGCATAAAGTAAAAGAAAGGCCCTTCGCAGAGGGAAGTAGGGATTTGTAGAGGTGCCAGAGCTCAAAGCGAAAAACTTAGAGATAAAAACATTTTAGGAGGTGTATCCATCCCACCAACGAAAACGAATCAGAGTTCCCAATACTTTCCGTGCATAGATATATCATAGGCGGTTCCCAAATAGAAAATAAAGTGTATTCCTTTTCCCACCATATCTTTCACTTTCCATGGTGTGGGGACCCCGACTCATAAGTCGTGATCACCAAATGCACGCGTACAGTGATCCCAGAGATCAATGCTCACTGAACACACAGAAGCTGAATAACAAGAGTCTTACATCCATACATATCGCCTTACACAAATTAAGACCATTATGGTCAAGTCTTACATTGATAAAGCCTTAAGGGCTGAACATCAAATGAAACACAAGCAGCGGAAATCTTCGTCGATGAGTAGAGCCCATGCCATCTGCCTTAACCCTACAGGAATTCTGACTGGGAAACGTCCTAGTTCGCATGTTCGTCTCCAAAGGACTCTTCTTTGAACTCCGGTTCTTCCATGCCTGGCCAATTAAATAACCAGTGGCAAGCCAATGAGTACTTTGAATGTACTCGCAAGCAACCCATGTTTTGGCTCAAGATACAACAATGCATGACATAGGTAAATTTTTGCAGAAAGCTGATTTTGTCGTGTTATGACATGTTCAATAACTGGTAAACCATGAATCGCATGGATTAAGTAACCATAGGGGCTGGTTACAGATATCAACATAAAGGGAGAGGGCTCCAACCCAACTCATTCATGTCAAGTCCTTTGACTTGACCCAAGAAGTACTTCCCACACACACTGGTTTGTAAACAAGTGGACGTAGCACAAGAACGGTTACCCAACTGTCCTTGACCGTGGACACGGCTATTCGAATAGTTTTACACTCTGCAGAGGTTGCACACTTTACCCACAAGATCCGGGGAACTTCCGTGTCATCCACGACCCGCGGTACCTCAAGTACCCGGGGTAAGCACCCGATCACTATCTTTCCCTAGACGACACTAACATGGAGTCCACTCGTTGTTCCGTATCCTCACGATGTACATCATACGAGACTCACTCGAGATCGTAACATCCGAGAGGTGACACAACGGTGTATCCGGTGCCCTGTGAAAACAGTCATGGCCGCCCTACCTGGCACGACCCCGTCCAGAGAGAGCGCACCAACAACTCTCCCGTCACTAGTAATGCGGGCTCCAAGCTAGTATCGGCCTAGGTCATCAATAATGCCCTTTCCCATACAAGGGTAGAGTGGTTGCGCATGTAAGGTTGGAATAACGGTCGATTCCGGCTGCAAAAGAGAGGGGAAACAGAGGGGGAATGGTCAGGGAGGTGTGGCGGGTCCAGATCAAGAGAGAGAAGGGGCGGAGAGAGCCCGTACCCCGAGATCGACGACGACCCGAGGCGGCGGAGCTCGAGCTCGATCTCGACCTCGGGTGCTCCTGGAGGAGAGTGGAGGGCACAGGGGGGCTATTTGGAGTAGGTAGGAGCAAGTGGTGGTGAGTGAGAGGCTCGGGGAGGCCTTTAAGTAGGCGAGCCACGGCTCACCATAGACCCGTGCGCCGGCGAGGTCGTTGCCGTTGCTGTGGGTCACGGGGGCGCGCGTGGGCGTGTCTGGGGTGCTCGTGGGTTTGGTCCAGAGTGAGGGAAAGAAGAGAGAGAGAGAGAGAGAGAGAGGGAGCAGGGGGGCAGAGGCACCACGCGTGTGAGCATGCTCACTGGTGCGCTCGGGCGGTCATCGCGCGTGCGGACGCCGAGGCGCATCGTCGGGCGTGCTGGGGAGGCCCGAGGTGGCCGGAGGCGGTTGAAAGGGGGCGGCTACAGTGCGGGAGCGCACTGTAGCGTGCTCCAGAGTGCCCAAATGGCCGGCATGGCCATTTTTTATGTAGTTTGGGCACGGCCAAAGGTGTCTGGTGGCTCTAGGGTGGAGTAAAGAAGTAGGAGATGGCCTTGGATGCCCTGGGTGGCCAATAAGAGAGGAGAGAGGTAGAAGAAGAGGGAGAAATGGGCTGTCTAGAGAGAGAAAGTGGGGTTTTACCCATCCAATAATTGAACTGTGGATTTTCCATTGTTACTGGAGGTGAAAGGGGACTAGGAGGGGTTGTGGTAAAGAGTGGAGCTCATGGAGATTAGTGGAAGAGCCCCAAACAAGGTTTTTAGTTAACATGCAGAAGGTGTTTGATATGGTTTTGGGGTACTTGCACTAATTTACTTGTTGTGGCACTTGGCAGGGGTGTTTGTCATGACAAAATGACAGGGAAAAAGGAAGATGAGCTCATTTGGAAGAGTTTGCTAATGAAGCTTTGGCAAACCCTAGAAATTAGCAGAAATGAACTTGTGTAGATCTAGTTGAGCAAATCACTTCTCCTTGATGCACCACTTGGTGTAGTGGCCTCATTTGGTCATATGAACATGCCCACAAAAGTTGGGGTCAAGGAGAGAAAGTTGGTAGTACAAACTCGTTCAAATTTTATTCTGGTCAGAGAGGGTTTTGGGGATTTTTGGTGAACCAAAATGACCTTAATTGGCATGAGGCTTTGCATGGTGATAACAATATGCATTTGTGACTTGCTGGATTTTCCTTGGATTTTTATGAAAATATTTCCTGTAGAAATATTTCAAATCCTTGAAATGGGAAGAAATGGTTTTAGGAGGTTTTGTCCAATATTTTGATCATCACCATATGTTGAAACTCTTATATATGGGAAATATATGCCCACTGAGTTTCCCTGATTTTTCTCAAATATTTTTAAAACAATAAAATAATTTTTCCCTATTAAAGACTATTTCTGGCCTTAAGAAAAAGCTTTTAAATAAAATAGGAAAATAACTTTTAAAATTATCTTTTTGTGGTTTATGGGAATCCTATATCTAATAGGTTTCAAATATACTCTTTGAAATATTTTTCATACCCAAATCAGGTACTTGCAGTGCAAACCTCAATCCAGGGGTTTTTGGAAAACTAATTTTTGAAAATACTATTTGGCCAAATTATTTTTGTAAGAAAATACTATACTGCACTATACACATGGCATGATCATTGGGCAGAAGTTTGGGGCAAGGAGATGAAGTACAGAAGGTGGAGTAGTTGGTTTTAAAGAGCACTTGAAAAACCACACAAAGAAATCCAACCCCAAAATAAAAGCCAAATAATGCAAAAGTTTTGGTTGGTCCAAATTTTCATGCTTTATTAATGCAAATGACATGTTACAAAATGCAGGGTGTGACACATGGCTAGTCGTATCCACGGTTGCCCTCCATACCAACACTTTCCAAGGAATTTATTATTTGACAACCTAAAGTAAATTCAATTTTTTTTGCATTTCGGGACTCGGCATCCCTAATACCTTTGCCTTACTCTCATGCAATGATAAGTGAATAAACACTCATCTTGAGAATAACACATCTAGCATGGAAAATATTAGCCACCCCTCACCACTCAGCGAGCGAAACAAACCCACAAAAGAGAAGTTTATTTTGAAAATTAGAGATGGCACATGCAAATTTGCTTAGAACGGCAAAATAATACCGCATATAGGTAGATATAGTGGACTCATGTGGCATAACTGGGTTAAAGGTTTTTGGATGCACAAGTAGTGACCATACTTAGTGCAAAATGAAGGCTAGCAAAAGATTAGGAAGCGACCAACTAAAAAACGAATAATCTCATAAGCAAGCATTAAGCATAAATAACACCGAATAATGCACCACAAGTAGGATATAATTTCATTGCATGACTATTGACTTTCTTACTTGCATAGGGAATCACAAACCTTAACATCAATATTCTTACTAAAGCATAATTACTCATCAAGATGACCCACATATCACATCATCATATCTCAAAACTATTACTAAGAATCAAGTTTATTTTGCCCAATGATCTTCATGAAAGTTTTTTATTATATCCTTCTTGGATATCTATCACTTTGGGACTAATTTTCATGTATTGCTTTTGACAAGCTCAAACAAATATAAGTGAAGATCATGAGCATAATAAATTGTTCTTTCTCTCAAATTAATTTAAGTGAAGCAAGTGAGAATTTCTTGAAAATTTTACTAACTCTTAAATAAATCTAAGTGAAGCAAGAGAGCATTTCTTCAAAAATATTAAAGCACACCGTGCTCAAAAAGAGATATAAGTGAAGCACTAGAGCAAGTCCATTGCTCATAAAAATTTAGGTGAAGCATAGAGAGCAATTGTAACAAGTCATGACATAATTTTGGCTATCTCAAATAGGTGTGTCCAGCAAGGATTGATGACTTAAAACACAAACTAAAACAAGCAAAGACTCATACCATACAAGATGCTCCAAGCAAAACACATATCATGTGACGGATAAAAATATAGTTTCAAGTAAAATACCGATGGTCGTTGAAAGAAAGCGGGGATGCCACTCGGGGGCATCCCCAAGCTTAGTTGGTTGCTCATTTTTGGATAAAATCTTGGGATGACGGGGCATACCCAATCTTAGGCTCTTCCATCCTTCCTTCATCCATCGTAAGATAACCCAAAACTTGGAAACTTCAATCACACAAAACTTCAATCACACAAAGTTTGGGGCAAGGAGATGAAGTACAGAAGGTGGAGTAGTTGACTTTAAAGAGCACTTGAAAAACCACATAGAGAAATCCAGCCCCAAAATAAAAGCCAAATAATGCAAAAGTTTTTGTTGGTCCAAATTTTCATGCTTTATTAATGCAAATGACATGTTACAAAATGCAGGGTGTGATAGACCTACCCCCCTTACAAGAATCTCGTCCCCGAGATTCCTAAACTAGGCTTTAAAGAGATACGGAAACTCGGATCTAAGGTAGTCTTCACGTTCCCAGGTTGCTTCTGCTTCAGTGTGGTTGCTCCACTGGACCTTGAAGTACTTGACGGTGCGGCTTCGAGTGCGTCGTTCAGCCTCGTCCAAAATGCAGATGGGTCTCTCGCGATAGGTCAAATCGGGCTGAAGGTCAATGGCTTGGTGATCGACGTCCTTGTAAAGATCAGGTTTGTCTAGAACTTGGAGACACTTCCGGAGTTGTGACACATGGAATACGTTGTGCACATCGGATAGTTCAGGTGGCAGTTCCAACTGGTAAGCCACTTCTCCTCGCCGTTCAGTGATCTCGAAGGGGCCGATGTATCTTGGTGCGAGTTTTCCTTTGACATGGAAGCGCTGGGTTCCCTTGAGAGGTGTGACCCGGAGATAGACATGGTCTCCAACTCGGAAGGTCATGTCTCTCCGACGTGAGTCAGCATAGCTCTTCTGCCTTTACTTGCAGTCTTCAAACGCTCTCTGACAAGCTGGACTTGCTCTTCTGCTTCACGGAGGATATAGGGCCCAAAGACTAGTCCTTCTCCGTTCTCTGACCAATTGAGGGGTGTGCGACACTTGCATCCGTACAACACCTCAAATGGTTCCATCTGGAGGCTTGACTGATAACTATTGTTGTAGGAGAACTCGGTGAAAGGGAGGCAATCTTCCCACCTAGCTCCATATGCTAAGACACAGGCTCGGAGCATGTCTTTGAGTATCTGATTTACTCGTTCTGTCTGACCTCCGGTTTGTGGGTGGAAAGCAGTGCTGAAGGACAACTTGGTCCCCATGGCCTCTTGGAACTTCTTCCAGAATCTTGAGGTAAACTGGGTTCCTCGGTCTGACACAATCTCCTTGGGAACACCATGAAGGCTTATGATTCTGTTGATGTAGAGGCTGGCTAGCTGGTTTCCCTTGTAAGTCATTTTGACAGGAATGAAATGGGCTACTTTGGTCAAATGGTTGACTATGACCCAGATGGAGTCATGTCCCTTATTTGACCTGGGTAATCCAGTGATGAAGTCCATTCCGACTTTATCCCATTTCCATTCAGGCACCTTGAGAGGTTGTAACAATCCAGTGGGTCGCTGATGTTCAGCTTTGACCCTTTGGCATATGTCACACTTAGCGACGAAAGTGGCTATCTCTCTCTTCATGCCATGCCACTAGAATCTTTCCTTTAGGTCTTGATACATCTTGGTTCCTCCGGGGTGGATGGAATACGGGGTGTCATGAGCTTCTTGCAAGATAAAATTCTTGAGCTCAATCTTGTTGGGTACGCAAATGCGATTCCCAAACCACACAATTCCTTGCTCATCCTCTGAGAATCCTGGGGCCTTGCCTGCCTTGATCTTCCTCTTGATGCCTTCAATACTTTCGTGTCCCTTCTGAGCTTCCTTAACATCATCTATCAAGGTAGGCCTAACTTCGAGGTTGGCCAAGAATCCTGGTGCAACCAGTTCCAACCCGAAGCTTTCAAGTTCTTCATACAAGGCGGGTAGCCTGTCCTTAACCATAGCATTCAAGGAACAAGCCTTTCTGCTTAATGCATCTGCTACCACATTAGCCTTTCCAGGGTGGCATTGAACACTAAGGTCATAATCCTTGATCAACTCTAGCCATCTTCTTTGCCTCATGTTCAATTCCTTCTGAGTGAAAATATACTTTAGACTTTTGTGATCCATGTATATCTCACACCGCTTCCCTAGGAGGTAATGTCACCATGTCTTCAGGGCATGAACTACGGCTGCCAACTCGAGGTCATGAGTAGCATAGTTTTCTTCATGAGGCCGTAGTTGCCTCGAAAGGTAAGCCACGACTCTGCCCTCTTGCATCAGAACACCTCCTAGTCCGGTTCTCGACGCATCACAATATATCACAAATTCCTTGTGTATATCTGGTGTGGCCAAAACTGGGGCGGTGGTCAATCTCTTCTTCAGCTCCTGGAAGCTTTCTTCGCACTTCGGCGTCCATTCAAACTTCTTGTCCTTCTTCAAGAGCTGAGTCATGGGTCGTGCAATGCTTGAGAATCCTTCAACAAACTTGCGGTAATATCCCGCGAGTCCGAGGAAGCTTCTGACTTCCTTCACATTGCTTGGGGATTGCCATTCAGTCACGGCTTCAATCTTAGTGGGATCGGCCGACAATCCTTCTTCGGTCAAAACATGACCCAAGAATCCAACCTCATGCAGCCAAAATTCGCACTTGCTGAACTTGGCATACAGTTGGTGCTCTCGAAGCTTGTCTAGGACCATCCTCAAGTGTTGCTCGTGCTCTTCTTCCGTCTTCGAGAAGACAAGAATGTCATCAATGAAGACAACGACAAACTTGTCCAAATATTCCATGAAGACCTTATTCATGAGATACATGAAGTAAGCTGGGGCATTGGTCAATCCAAAGGACATGACCGTGCACTCATACAGGCCATATCTGGTTACAAATGTCATCTTCGGAATATCTTGGGGTCTGATTTTCAGCTAGTAGTACCTAGATCTGAGGTCGATCTTGGAGAACACCTTGGCCCCATTGAGTTGATCAAACAGATCTTCAATCTTGGGAAGTGGATACTTGTTCTTGATTGTAACTTCATTGAGGGAGCGGTAGTCAATGCACAAGCGGATGGTACCGTCCTTCTTTGCCACAAACAGAACAGGTGATCCCCAAGGGGAGCCACTAGGGCGGATAAATCCCTTCCTCAACTGCTCTTCCAGTTGCTTCTTCAACTCTGCTAACTCTTCCGATCCCATTCTATAGGGCTTCTTATAGATGGGTCCTGCTCCGGGCATGAGCTCGATGATGAACTCAATATCTCGGTCTAGAGGCATTCCTGGTAGCTCATCAGGAAAGACATTGGGGTATTCGCATACCACCGGCACTTGCTCCAATCCGACTTCAGTCAAACAGTTGACTTGGTTGGCTTGAGCAGAGGAGGGGTTGGAGGCAAATTTAACTTCGACTCCTTGGTCATTGGTCATAGTGACTGACTGGTTGGCACAGTCTAACAAGCCTTGGTGCTTGATGAGCCAATCCATTCCTAAGATCACATCCAAGCCTTGCGATCTTAAGATGATAAGGTCTGCTAGGAAGTCTACCCCATTAATGACAATCCCGACTCCTTTACATCCTATCTTGGCTCTCATCTCTGCTCCGGGGGTTTGTACCACCATAGGGTTATTCAGGGGTGTAGGGGTCATGCAACTCTTTAATGCAAACTCATGGGTGACAAATGAATGCATGGCTCCAGAATCAAACAAGACAGTTGCAGGTGCTGAGTTAACAAGGAACGTACCCAGCACGACCTCCGGGTCTTCCTGGGCTTCTTCTGAAGTGACATGATTCACATGACCCTTGCCGTTATTGGGCGGGTTGCGCGGAGCTTGGTTCCTTGGTGGCATTCCACGGCCTTGCCCTGGGTTCTAAGCATTGGGGCGCAGGGCGTCGGGCTTCTTGTTGAGGCAATACTTGGAGTAGTGTCCTTCCTGACCACATCCGAAGCAAGTGACTTGATTGGGGTTGCTGCTCTTGATGGCATTGTTATTGGGGTTGTTGAAAGCTGGCCTGGGGTTGGCATACTGTTGAGGCTGATAGTTGGTGCGAGGTACAGGGGCTCTTGGCTGCTGATAGGTTAGCTTGACCGAGGCTGGCTGCCACGGGCGAGGCCTCCGGTTGCTGGAGCTACCCTTGCTGATCATCTTACGCTTACGGGTATCGTCCAAAGCACGTCGCTTGTCCTCAAGCATGAGTGCCTTGTTCACTAGATCAGGAAAGGTTGGGCAGTCACACACAACAAGCGAGTACTGCAGAGTCTGGTTAAGGCCTTCCATGAAGCGCTCCCTTTTGGCGGCATCAGTGCTGACATCCTCAGGAGCATACCTTGAGAGAACACTGAACTTCTGCATGTACTCCTTGACAGTGCTACTTCCTTGCTTCAGGGCTCGGAATTCACGCTTCTTGATGGACATGATTCCGGAAGGAATGTGAGCCTTGCGGAATTCTGCCTTGAAGTCATTCCAAGTGATGTTTCGCTCAGCATGCATGGCCTTGAATCCATCCCACCAAGCTCTGGCAGTTCCCTCGAGACAGTGAGCAGCATATGCCACCTTCTCACAGTCCTCAGTGCATCCGACTAGTTCCAGCAGATCCTCAATGGTGCGGACCCAGTCGTCTACATCCAGGGGTTCAACAGTCTCGATGAAGGTGGGTGGTGCATGCTTCTTGAACTCCACCAACATGGAACGTCCATTGCCGTTTCCCGCCGGTTGGCGATTGACAGCTTGAGCAATCATCTGGAGGGTTGGAGTGTTGGCTTGGCGTTCCTCTCGGAAGGCTTGGAGAAGCTGAGCCATGTCCATGTTTGGAGGTGGTGGCGGTGGTGGAGCTTGTCCTTGGGTTTGGTCCTGACTAGCTTCTACTCCGGCTGAACCTCCGGCTTCTTGCTACTGGGTAGAGGTACCAGTACGAGTTACAACAGGCATCCTATTGGAGCGGTCAAGGTCTCGTGATTGGGAAAGACGGGGAAAGCAATATAGATGGGATGCCTAGTAAGGGGGTTGGTATGACACTAATTGTTTTCATGCAAGGGCCAAAAGGCCAAACACATCCAAATGGGTGATGTAGTCACTTACAAGTTCCCGTAGGAAAGCACGACGTCCATCAAACACATCAAAAGCAAACACAACACTATATGGCTTCATATGAACCATTACAAGGACTCGACTTCGCATAGGGGTACACGACCTATCCTACCATAGGGGTTACTAACGGGCATATCCGGGTTGCGAATGATGCCTAAGTGGTGGAATGCTCGGTCGCGTAGTCTGGCTCTTCTGGGTCTTCCTCCTCGTCATCGGTGGCCTGACTTCCTTCATTGCTCGAAGGGGTGGGGGAGTGGAGGAGCTCAACACGGCATTGCTTTGCCGGTGGTGTGAAGAGCTTGCGGTAATCCCTTGCGCTCATGCGGTGCTGATGTGGTGGTTCCCCATCCTTTGGGGGTCTTCCGCCTCGGTATGCGATCGCGGGCTGACCAGGGGGAGCACCTTCCTTCTTGATCCTATTCGTCTTCCCTTGTGTTTGGCGAAGAAGTGCCTTGGTCTCATGAAGTTCCTGTCGGAGCTCCATTGATTCCGAGGCCAAGTGTTGTGCCAAACTATCTGCACAAAGGCTGAAGTAGGTCTGGAATCGGAGTGGAAGTCCTTCTAATGGTGGAGCTGGCGCACTGCTCTTATCCTCACCTTCCTTCCGATAAGGCAAGAAGCGGGTTGCCAACTCGTCTGCCATCTCTGGAAGAAGGTCTCGGAGGCGGGTGAGTGCCTTGAGGGTTGCCGTCTCGACGGCAAGAACCAGTGTTGCCATCTGGGGTCCCTCGAAGAACCAGCTTGTTGGAGAGTCATTAGCCTTCACGATCACTTCCACATGATACTCTGTCTCGGTGTCATTGATCCAATGCTCATGGTAGGTGAAAATGGGGGCTCGGTGAAACTGGCACTTCTTGAGGCTATCCTCGAGAAGCACGGGAAATCCGGTGGTCAGGAAGTCTTCGGGTACGGCAGCCATCTACAAAGGTTGAATGGGAGAGGTCAATAAGGGAAATATATTTTGGGTTGGGTAAGCTTTAGAAAAGAAGAGAAGTTTAGATGGTTTCAAGCTAACTAACGTCCATGCTAACTAAGGCTTCCTACAGTTAGGATCGCTCTTATACCAGCTCTGTGGGGACCCCGACTCATAAGTCGTGATCACCGAATGCACGTGTACAGTGATCCCAGAGATCAATGCTCACTGAACACACAGAAGCTGAATAACAAGAGTCTTACATCCATACATACCGCCTTACACAAATTATGACCATTATGGTCAAGTATTACATTGATAAAGCCTTAAGGGATGAACATCAAATGAAACACAAGAAGCGGAAATCTTCGTCGATGAGTAGAACCCATGCCATCTGCCGTAACCCTACAGGCATTCTGACTGGGAAACGTCCTAGTTCGCATGTTCGTCTCCAAAGGACTCTTCTTCGAACTCCGGTTCTTCCATGCCTGGCCAATTAAATAACCAGTGGCAAGCCAATGAGTACTTTGAATGTACTCGCAAGCAACCCATGTTTTGGCTCAAGATACAACAATGCATGACATAGGTAAATTTTTGCACAAAGCTGATTTTGTCGTGTTATGACATGTTCAATAACTGGTAAACCATGCATCGCATGGATTCAAGTAACCATAGGGGCTGGTTACAGATATCAACATAAAGGGAGAGGGCTCCAACCCAACTCATTCATGTCAAGTCCTTTGACTTGACCCAAGAAGTACTTCCCACACACACTGGTTTGTAAACAAGTGGATGTAGCCCAAGAGCGGTTACCCAACTGTCCTTGACCGTGGACACGGCTATTCGAATAGTTTTACACTCTGAAGAGGTTGCACACTTTACCCACAAGATCCGAGGAACTTCCGTGTCATCCACGACCCACGGTACCTCAAGTACCGGGGTAAGCACCCCATCACTATCTTTCCCTAGACGACACTAACATGGAGTCCACTCGTTGTTCCATATCCTCACGATGTACATCATACGAGACTCACTCGAGATCGTAACATCCGAGAGGGGACACAACGGTGTATCCGGTGCCCTGGGAAAACAGTCATGGCCGCCCTACCTGGCACGACCCCGTCCCAAGAGAGCACACCAACAACTCTCCCGTCACTAGTAATGCGGGCTCCAAGCTAGTATCGGCCTAGGTAATCAATAATGCCCTTTCCCATACAAGGGTAGAGTGGTTGCGCATGTAAGGTTGGAATAACGGTTGCAACTTAAACCAATCCGTTTTGAAAAACAACACACACACACTTGCCTCCTCGGTACACCACTTCGTCATCAAGTGGTTACCCAACTCATCATCTCCCCCGGGCATAAGTGGCACCCGATGGGGGTTTTCAAAAAGTCTTTTGAAAATACTTTGTGTCCATCACCATGCATATTCCCATCCCTTTTTGTGTAGCACTACTTTAGCATCCTATCTACTTCCACCGGCATAACCCTCATAAGGAGGTAGGGTCATGCACAATGCAAGTATCAACGAGGAAGTAATAGAGGCAACCCATCAAAGTGGTTACCATCTCATCATGATTCCAATGCAACACTAATAAAGTGCTATATGACATGCATAAAAAGGGTTTCATAGACATGCATAAAAAGGGTTTCATAGACATGGTCAAAGGGCTGCTTGCCTGGCTCAGCAAAGTCTTCTGGGTCTTCAAAGTCTTCTGGTCCAACTCCTTCGTCGGCAACGCAATCTATCGTCGCAAATAATAACGAGAAAAATAAGGTAATAATAAAACAGAAAAACCAAAGTGCTCAGAAAAATGTCAACTCATTTTTGTTAAATACTAGGTTGAAAACTAAGAAGGGGAAAATTCCTAGTTTTGGTTTTGGAGTAGTAGAATAGAAGACATGGATTTTTAGAGGGGTTTAAATATATTCAAATTTGAATTTGAATATGAACAATACATAAAACTTGTTTGGACATGAGTGAAAATTATACCATTAAATAGGTGGGATTTTTAGAAAAATATGGGAGTTGGAATTATTTCATTTGGATGAATATTTAATCTAGTAGAATTTTTGGAGAAGTTACAGAAAAAGAAAAGGAAAAAGGCCACTGTGCAACTGGGCCTATTCAGCCACAGTGCAGCAGGCCCAGGGGGAATCCAGCTCGCGCATGGCTGCCGCGTCGAAGGCGTATTTGGGAAATACGCCTCCAGCCGACGCAACGAACCGGTACGCGCGCGCGTGTGTTTTAAACCTGACATTGGGACCCACACGTCAGGACGTGAGGCTGACGGACGGGCCCCACGGCCGTCGTCGTCAACCTTGGGTCAGAGAGGGCGGCGAGCTCACCGGCGCCGATGTGGTCGACGGCGAGGCGATCTGAGGGCACTGGCGTGCTCAGGGCGAAGTCGCCGTTCGGGTGGAGGTGGAGGTGGACGTCGGGGTCCAGGGGTTCGCCGGTGACGAGGAAGCCGGCGGCAGAGCTTCGGGAGGTGCTTGCCCCGGTCGATTCCGGCTGCAAAAGAGAGGGGAAACAGAGGGGGAATGGTCAGGGAGGTGTGGCGGGTCCAGATCGAGAGAGAGAAGGCGCGGATAGAGCCCGTACCCCGAGATCGACGACGACCCGAGGCGGCGGAGCTCGAGCTCGAGCTCGGGTGCTCCTGGAGGAGAGTGGAGGGCACAGGGGGGGCTATTTGGAGTAGGTAGGAGCGAGTGGTGGTGAGTGAGAGGCTCGGGGAGGCCTTTAAGTAGGCGAGCCACGGCTCACCGTAGACCTGTGCGTCGGCGAGGTCCTTGCCGTTGCTGTGGGTCACGGGGGCGCGCGTGGGCGTGTCTGGGGTGCTCGTGGGTTTGGTCCAGAGTGAGGGAAAGAAGAGAGAGAGGGAGCAGGGGGGCAGAGGCACCACGCGTGTGAGCACGCTCACTGGTGCGCTCGGGCTGTCGTCGCGCGTGCGAGCTGGGGTGAGAGGAGGGAGAAGGAAGAGGGGGACCAGGGTTTAGCGTGCCGCGGACGCCAAGGCGCATCGTCGGGCGTGCTGGGGAGGCCCGAGGTGGCCGGAGGCGGTTGGAAGAGGGCGGCTACAGTGCGGGAGCGCACTGTAGCGCGCTCCAGAGCACCCAAATGTCCGGCATGGCCATTTTCTATGCAGTGTGGGCACGGCCAAAGGTGTCTGTGGCTCTAGGGAGGAGTAAAGAAGTAGGAGATGGCCTTGGATGCCCTGGGTGGCCAGTATGAGAGGAGAGAGGTAGAAGAAGAGGGAGAAATGGGCTGCCCAGAGAGAGAAAGTGGGGTTTTACCCATCCAATAATTGAACTGTGGATTTTCCATTGTTACTGGAGGTGAAAGGGGACTAGGAGGGGTTGTGGTAAAGAGTGGAGCTCATGGAGGTTAGTGGAAGAGCCCCAAACAGGGTTTTTAGTTAACATGCAGAAGGTGTTTGATATGGTTTTGGGGTACTTGCACTAATTTACTTCTTGTGGCACTTGGCAGGGGTGTTTGTCATGACAAAATGACAGGGAAAAAGGAAGATGAGCTCATTTGGAAGAGTTTGCTAATGAAGCTTTGGCAAACCCTAAAAATTAGCAGAAATGAACTTGTGTAGATCTAGTTGAGCAAATCACTTCTCCTTGATGCACCACTTGGTGTAGTGGCCTCATTTGGTCATATGAACATGCCCACAAAAGTTGGGATAAAGGAGATAAAGTTGGTAGTACAAACTTGTTCAAATTTGATTCTGGTCAGAGAGGGTTTTGGGGCTTTTTGGTGAACCAAAATGACCTCAATTGACATGAGGCTTTGCATGGTGATAACAATATGCATTTTTGACTTGCTGGATTTTCCTTGGATTTTTATGAAAATATTTCCTGTAGAAATATTTCAAATCCTTGAAATGGGAAGAAATGGTTTTGGGAGGTTTTGTCCAATATTTTGATCATGACCATATGTTGAAACTCTTATATATGGGAAATATATGCCCACTGAGTTTCCCTGATTTTTCTCAAATATTTTTAAAACAATAAAATAATTTTTCCCTATTAAAGACCATTTCCGGCCTTAAGGAAAAGCTTTTAAATAAAATAGGAAAATAACTTTTAAAATTATCTTTTTGTGGTTTATGGGAATCCTATATCTAATAGGTTTCAAATATACTCTTTGAAATATTTTTCATACCCAAATCAGGTACTTGCAGTGCAAACCTCAATCCAGGGGTTTTTGGAAAACTAATTTTTGAAAATACTATTTGGCCAAATTATTTTTGTAAGAAAATACTATATTGCACTATACACATGGCATGATCATTGGGCAGAAGTTTGGGGCAAGGAGATGAAGTACAGAAGGTGGAGTAGTTGACTTTAAAGAGCACTTGAAAAACCACATAGAGAAATCCAGCCCCAAAATAAAAGCCAAATAATGCAAAAGTTTTTGTTGGTCCAAATTTTCATGCTTTATTAATGCAAATGTCAGTGTACTAGAGTAGGGGTACCCTAGTATCCCGAACTTGTGCACGGGCAGTCGCAGCATCCCGCGGCAAGGCTTGCCGGGTGACCGCCAAGACCCTCCGCGGCTACTTTGAAGACCATTCAAGAACAAAGTACTCAAACCAAGGCCCCGGCAAGAGGAGCTTGCCGGGAAAGCCAACCAAGGCATACCAAGAAAACTTGCCGCGACGCGCCACGCGTCCCGGCAAGGCCCGGTGAGCGACAAGCTCCCGAACACGACAAGACGACGACCGCGGCAAGGAGCTTGCCGCGGGAAACCCCCACTTCGTGCCCGCGCTCCAGCACACCTGCCAACGTGTCGCTCTAGGACTCTCCCAAGCACACGTGGCAGGAGGCCGTGCAGCTAGGGGTGCGCGGTGGCAAGCAGGCGCTGACAAGATAACCATCGTGGCAAACGGTGGCGTCCCTAGCGGTCCCTTTCGGTACTATTTAGGCGACACAGACGGGCAATTAATGCCCTTGTCCCCTGCCGCCAGGGTTAGGTATGATACACTGTAACAGGTAGCTGTACCTACCACAGCACCTTTCCATTTTTGCCCTTTACCTCCGTTGCCACCTGTCGGTAACCCCTTGAGCATATAAAAGGAGGCCCGTGTGCAACGCAGGGGGGAGAGCCAGTTCAAACACTCACGCTCGGTCTTGCTAGCCGCTGGTGTGTACTGTAGCACTCCGCGCTCCCGAGCTAGAAATCAATACAAACCACAAAGCAGGAGTAGGGTTTTACGCATCCGTGCGGCCCGAACCTGGGTAAATCGCTCGCGTGCTTCGCCTCGATCTGCTCTTTGCACGACCTCCGCCCCCGCCGAACCGAAAGGGACCCGGTCCGCCGGTCCCATAGGTGCCCGTGGATCAGCACCCCGGCATCTCTGGCGCGCCAGGTAGGGGGCGTCGAAGTTGTGTGAACCAGATCCGGCGTTCTCGCGAGCTAGATCTTCATCATCTTCATCAACATGCCGCCGAAGAAGAAAGTTTCGGAGGCAGCTGCTCCGTCCGCGCCGAGCCAGCCACCGCCTGAGCAAACGGTTGGTGGGGCAGGCACCGGCGGAAGAACACGCGTCGACGAAGGAACTCACGGTGCTGCCAGGTCCCAGGACAAGGCTGCGCTGCCCATCGGCGGCGTAGCCGGCTCCCACAATGACCGGGCACACTCCAAGACCTCGGCGTCCGTGCATGCACCGCGCCCATCTCAGGAGGCGCGGGACCGGCAGCGTCATGGTACTCACGGTACCATGCGTTCGCTAGATCAAGATCGAGCTGGTGGATCTCGGAGCGCTCAGGACCACCATGCACGTCAACCTGCTGGCGCGAGCGAGACACGGTCGCCTGGACGAGATACTGCTCCTTCTAACGTAGTTAGAAGTCCGAGCATATCCCGCTCCTCGCACCGTTCGCCACCGCCACCCGCCACCGCAGCAGAAGCTTTGGCGCGAGCTCAGCTGCTCCTATACTACCCTCCAGCGGCGGACAAGATCGACGACTGGAGAGCCACTATCCAGAGTCTCATCGGCTTCGCCAACGGCGATACTCCACGGCAGCCGAGCACGTCTCAGCCGCGGCAAGCCAGCCAGGCACGGGCCAGAGACGACAAGACTGGTGGGGGTGCAACTACTGTGCACTCTCCACCCCGAAGGCCAAGATCGTCGACTCGCCGGGTCCACCTTGACAGCAACTCCACCGCGTCGTCAGATCCGCGAGCTCGTCGCGATCAGCACCAAGTTCTTCAAGAACGACAACAAGAAGACGCTCGTACTCGCATCGAGCGCCGGAGAGAAGCGCGGCGTCAATCAGACCAGCGCGCTGGGCCCTCTGTTGACATGCATGCGCCAGGGGAACCAGGCGACCTGCCGTACGCGGTAGGTTGCCCTGCGTTCACTCGTGAGCTGCGGCAAGTCCAGTGGCCCAGTACGAAGAATTTCAAACCATATGTACCAGAGAAGTACGACGGCAAGTCGCATCCGTCGGAGTTCCTCAGCATCTACACCATCGCGGTGTAGGCTACTGGGGGCGGGACGATAAGATCCTTGCCAACTACTTCCCGTTGGTGCTCAAGCCCAACGTCAGGTCCTGGCTCATGCACTTGCCGGACAACTCCATATCCTCCTAGGCTGATCTATGCCATCAGTTTGTCGGCGCCTTCACAGGCGGCCACAGACCTCATGGCCAAGAGAGTGATCTTCATCTACTCGTCCAGAAGGAAGGAGAGCCCCTGCGCAAGTATATCCAGAGGTTCAGCCGTGTACAGCACAACATCCCAAATATCCACCCTGCCGCGGTAATCAGCGCGTTCCATCAGAACATGCGTAACCGCAGGATGCGGGAGGAGATGGCGATGTGCAAGATTCGGGACGTCAGCAAGCTATATGCCCTGGCCGACAAGTGTGCACGCGCTGAGGAAGGGAGGAAATTCCCCGGAGAAAGCACTGGAGCAGGGGGATCTGACAGCAAGGATGCCGCCCCGGCAAAGAAAAACCGGCGGCGCAACAACAGGAAGAAGCAGAACAAAGAGGTGCTGGTCGTTGAGCAGTCCGGCAGCGACAGCGGCGCCAAGCGAGCCAAGGTCAGTAGCTCCGGCAAGGAGGTTGCCGCATGCACCAACTGCCAGGCTGTGGTGGCCGCCGACAAGCAGGGCGGCTCCGACAACCAATATTGCAAGATTCACCGCACCAAGGGCCATGACCTCCAGAGCTGCAAGAAAGTCGAGAAGCTTGTCCAGCAGCAAAAAGCTGAGTACGAGCGGCGCGACAAGGAGAGGGCCCAAGGGGGTGCTGGAGAATCCGGCAAGAAGCGCGCCGGACGGGAAGGGCGCCGCGGCAAGGCCAAGCAGCGGCAAGGAGACAGGCCTCCCCGCGGCCGCGACAACGATGAAGATTTAGACGAGACCTTTGCAAATCTGCGCGAGATCAGCCTCAAGCTCAACCCAGAGAAGTGTGTGTTTGGAGTTCCCTCCGGCAAGCTTCTCGGGTTCTTCGTGTCTCAGCGGGGAATTGAAGCCAATCCCGACAAGATCAAGGCCATTGAGCAGATTGAAGCACCAAAGCGCGTCAAGGATGTACAAAAACTTGCCGGTTGCGTGGCTGCTCTCAGCAGGTTTATCTCTCGGTCTGCTGAGCGCGCCCTGCCGTTTTTCAAATTATTGAAAAAGGCAGGTCCAATGAAATGGACTCTGGAAGCGGAGGCTGCGCTGCAAGACCTGAAGAGATACCTGTCCTCCCCTCCAATACTTGTCGCACCTAAGCCACAAGAGAAGTTGCTGCTGTACATAGCGGCAACCAATCAAGTGGTCAGTGCTGCGTTAGTAGCAGAGAGGGAGGCAGATGATGAGCCAGCAACCGCGGCAAGCGCATCCAGCGACAAGCAGGGGGCTTCCCCGGCAAGCTCTGATCCCGACAAAGATGGATCTGCGCAGACGCACGAGGAGACACAGAAGAAAATGGTGCAGCGCCCAGTTTACTTTGTCAGTTCCCTCCTGCAGGGGGCTAGGTCAAGGTACTCTGGTGTGCAGAAATTGCTTTTCGGCCTTCTCATGGCCTCGAGAAAGCTGCGCCATTACTTCCAAGCACATGAGATCACAGTTGTCACTCGCTTTCCGCTGAAGAGGATACTGTAGAATCCAGAAGCGACGGGCAGGATTGTTGAGTGGGCACTGGAACTGTCAAGCTTTGGCCTCAAGTTTGAAAGCACTTCAACTATCCAGAGCAGAGCATTGGCAGAATTCATAGCGGAATGGACGCCAACACCAGATGAAGAAATTCCAGAAACAAGCATCCCCGACAAGGAAGCAAGCAAAGAGTGGCTGATGTACTTTGATGGTGCCTTTTCGCTGCAAGGCGCCGGCGCTGGTGTGCTGCTTATCGCACCCACCGGAGAGCACCTCAAGTACGTAGTCCAGATGCACTTTCCCAAGGAGCAAGCAACAAACAATACTGCAGAGTATGAGGGATTGCTTGCCGGTCTCAGGATCGCGGCAGACCTTGGGATCAAGAAGCTCATTGTCAGGGGTGACTCACAGCTTGTCGTCCGCCAAGAAAACAAGAATTATCAGAGTCCATTGATGGAAGCTTACGTTGACGAAGTGAGAAAGCTAGAAGAGCACTTTGACGGCCTACAAATGGAGCATGTTCCAAGAGCTCACAGCGCCATTGCTGATGGCCTGTCAAAATGCGCCGCACTTAAGCTACCTGTGGAACCAGGAATCTTTGTGCTCAAGCTGACTCAACCGTCCGTAACACCATCAACTAGATAGAGCAAGAAAAGGAAGTTGATTTCTGGTGACTATTTGCCGGCAGAGCTTCCTGAAGCCGCCGCCAAGAAGGTCCCTAAGATCAACATCGAAGGCGCTGAGGAGCAGTCTGCTCCAGCAAGCCCTAGGGTTTGTTCCGTTGAAGCAGAAGCTCCCGGCAAGCTTGTCGGGGAACGTCAAGCTCCGGCAGAGACACAGCTTCTCGCCGTAGAAGCGGATGTTCCCGCAGCAGCTGAGACCAACACCAAAAGCGCTGAGGAGCAAGATGCTCCGGCAAGCCCTAGGGTTTGTTCCGTTGAAGCAGAAGCTCCCAACAAGTTTTGCCCCGGCAAGCTTGTCGGGGAACGTCAAGCTCCGGCGGAGCCGCAGGTTCTTGCCGTAGAAGCGGATGTTCCTGCAGCAGCAGAGTTGCCTTTAGTCCTTGTTGTCGAGCCACAAGCTCCAACATGGGCACAGCAGATTGTCCGTTTCCTTCAGACAGGAGAACTTCCCGAAGAGCAAGAAGAAGCGGAAAGAGTAGCCCGGCAGTCAAGTATGTACCAGTTTGTCGACAAGACACTGTACAGAAGAAGACTCAACGGTGTGAAATTGAAGTGTATTCACCGGTAAGACGGACAAAAGCTGTTGGCCGAGATACACGGAGGCATATGTGGTCACCACATTGGCGCAAGAGCACTTGTCGGCAAAGCATTCCGGCAAGGTTTCTTCTGGCCAACAGCCCTCCAGGATGCAACTGCACAAGTAACCAAGTGTGAAGCGTGCCAGTTCCATTCCAAGCAGATACACCAGCCAGCTCAAGCTCTCCAGACGATCCCTTTATCCTGGCCATTTTCGGTCTGGGGGCTCGACATCCTCGGCCCCTTTCCCCGAGCTGTCGGGGGCTTTGAGTACTTGTACGTTGCAATCGACAAGTTCACAAAGTGGCCGGAAGTGGAACCAGTGAGGAAGGTGACCGCACAGTCAGCCGTCAAGTTCTTCAGGTCGATTGTTTGCCGCTTCGGGATCCCTAACAGAATAATCACCGACAACGGTACACAATTCACGAGCCGCACCTTCATGCAATACGTCCAAGATCTTGGCGCCAAGATCTGCTTCGCTTCTGTTGCTCACCCAAGAAGCAACGGTCAAGCGGAGATGGCAAATGCTGAAGTGTTGCGCGGGCTCAAGACCAGAACTTTCGACAGGCTGCACAAGTGCGGAAGAAACTGGATCGAGGAGCTGCCGGTGGTTCTTTGGTCGATCAGGACGAAGCCAAATCGAGCCACTAGACAGACACCTTTCGCTCTAGTCTATGGAGCAGAGGCAGTTACCCCCATGGAACTCGTATACGGGTCACCTCGAGTGCTCGCTTATGATGAGCTCGAGCAAGAGCAGCTGCGGCAAGATGACGCGCTGCTCCTTGAGGAAGACCGTCTCCAGGCTGCTGTGCGAGCTGCTCGCTACCAGCAAGCTCTGCGCCGCTACCATAGCCGCAGAGTCAATGCCAGGAGTCTCGAGGAAGGCGAACTTGTTCTTCGGCGTGTTCAGTCCGCCAAGAATTCCAACAAGTTGACGCCGAAGTGGGAAGGCCCTTACCGGGTGAAGCGAGTCACAAGGCCTGGCGCTGTCCGCCTTGAGACCGAAGATGGCGTACCAGTGAGCAACTCCTGGAACATCGAGCATCTTCGTAAGTTTTACCCGTAAGGCGCGGTTGTCGGACCCTGTCCGGCAACCACCCTTTTGTACAAGTCTTGCCGCTGTTGCATGTAATCCTTTGTACAAAGCCAGGTGCAGACCCTGAGCACAAGTAAATGAAGCGCTGGCACCCCGGGGTTATAGCATGCATGCTAGGTCGAGTCTCGTCCTTGGTTAGGGTTGATAGTGCCTAACAGCGGCTAACCCCTAGCTTAGAGGTCGAGTGTCCGTCCCTTTGCTTTTTCTTTCGTTCGCAGGGATCGCATGTCCTGGCCAGACCGCTTGAGGACGAAAAGGAGAAGAAGGGCGCGCCGGCACCTGGGCCCCGGCAAGTCAGTGTTGCTGGGGGCTGCGAGTACCAAGATTCATCCACGGCAAGCCAGAGTTGCCGGGGGCTGCGATATCAGATAATTCTTTCGTCCCTCATCATGCATCCTCTTATGGACTGGGGAATGCGAAACCGCGTTTCTTCCCGAAAACTGCCGTGCTCCCTCAACTCTAGGCCCTGGGGCTCGTTCCCGGGGCCAAGTTTGGTCGTAGTCGCGGCAGCAAAGGGATGAAACGAGGAGGCCGCACCCACCTCATTCCCGCCTCCGTCAAAGGCGTGAGAAAGGTCGAGCGACATGGGAAGGCGGCAGGGCCGGTTGCCGGGAGATGAAATGTCTGTCCGAGGGATACCAAGGATTTGCTCCTTGGCGTGGGTTTAACCCGCGGGACAAATAACCCGGCAAGCATCCCCTTTTCATTAAAAAACATCCCACTCAGGTACAGTCCATAGAGGATGAAAAACATGAAAGAGAGGATTACAAGTTTTAGATGCAGCTAAGGCCCGAAGGCTTACAAATTAAAAAGATAAGATGCCCGTAATCCCTTTCCTGTCCCTCTCTTCAGGAGGTAGGTCAAGGAGGCGAGAAGGGCAAAAGGGGCGCCTAGGCGAGCTACGGGTGCCAGAAGACACCAAGAGAACATCCCGGGGGCCGTCCGAAGGCTGGACGGTGATGGCGGCGCCGGAAGCGGGGCTCGAAGACGGGGCGGCAGGACGTCAACACGCTGCCGAGGGCACCACGCCCTCGTACTCCGACTTGACGGCCTTGTCGCCAGCCCTCTTCCCCTTCCGCAGCCTCCCTACGCCAGCCGCCCAAGGATACGACCCCGGGGAGTTCAAGGAGCCGGCGACACGGATGATGGGGTCACCGGTGCCGCACGAAGCGGCGCCCGACACCTAGTCGGACCCGCCACCCCGCCGCCCGTTACCCTCATCGTTGCTGTCGCTCTCCTCCTCGTTACTCTCACTCGAGGGGGAGCCTTCACTATCGGAGGAGCTGTCCACGCAGCACTTCGCCCGAGTGCCGAAGCACCCGAAGACCTTGACAGAGAGGAGATCGCCCTCCATCAACTTAAAATGGAGGGTAAACCCCTCCATCAGGCTGTGGATACGGGCGAACGTCTTCCACCCTCGATCGAGATACATCACATTAGGGGCCGGGAATACAACGCGGACTCACGTGCCGCTGATCCCACAGCCCCTCATGTGCAGTCTCAGTGTCTCGGGCGGGTCCAACTCCATCGCGCTCGCAAACGGAGCTGGAAGCCGGAGGCGACGACGAGGCGCCCGGCGCAGCCTGACGAAGAACTCGCAAGGGTCGTCCCCTATATGGACCGCCGTGGGGAGAGGAACCGCCGGCGGAGGCGAATCTGGCGCGCCGCCCCGTCCGCCTCTTCCCCGAGCGCCTCGACCTCGTCCTCGACCTCGTCCACGACCTCGCCCCCTCCCTCTTCCCCTTATGGCTGGCTCTGCCACCACGGGCGCGGGAGAGGGAGGGGTGCGCTGTCTGGCGGCGACCCTCGCCGCCACCGATGAAGGGCCAGGGTTCCCTTTCTCCATGGCGAATGAGAGAAAGGGGAGCAGAAGCTGAAGAAAGGAGGAGATGAGAGAGTGCGGGCTTCTGTGCCCCCCTCCCGCTCTTTATAAAGGAGCGAGGTGGGGGCTCGGCCGCCCCGCTCAGCAAATCAAGGCACGGGAAGAGCAGGGAGTCGGGGCCGACCCGCTGCCTCTGCTCGCGACGGCCCAGTTTCCCACTTCCACCGTCCGCGACCCCAAGCGCATGGGAGCCGCATGGCGGGGATGCAGAACCGAGGCGACGGATGAGGCGGCCTCGCCCCACCCCATGATCGTGGGGAGTGGACGCCTCGAAAACCGCGCACCGGCCCCGTCCAGTAAATGCACCACGCCCCCACGCCTACCTCCGTTTAGGTAGGAGGGCGTGAACCGTCCCCTTCATCATGGCCTGACGGATGCTCGCGGGGCTTACCCCCGCGCACGCCGCCCACGTCACCCACGACGCCGCGTTTGACGCGCGCCGTTCTGGGCGTGCGCGGTGGAAGCGGAGAGATATGCGGCGTGACCTAGGCCGCGCGTGCCCGTGCACTGTTTTGGGCCTGGCCCAACAGCGCTCGGCACCGTGTCTGGCCCAGGCCCGGGGGCTCCTGTCGGTGTACTAGAGTAGGGGTACCCTAGTATCCTGAACTTGTGCACGGGCAGTCGCAGCATCCCGCGGCAAGGCTTGCCGGGTGACCGCCAAGACCCTCCGCGGCTACTTTGAAGACCATTCAAGAACAAAGTACTCAAACCAAGGCCCTGGCAAGAGGAGCTTGCCGGGAAGGCCAACCAAGGCATACCAAGAAAACTTGCTGCGACGCGCCATGCATCCCGGCAAGGCCCGGTGAGCGACAAGCTCCCGAACACGACAAGACGACGACCGCGGCAAGGAGCTTGCCGCGGGAAACCCCCACTTCTTGCCCGCGCTCCAGCACACCTGCCAACGTGTCGCTCTAGGACTCTCCCAAGCACACGTGGCAGGAGGCCGTGCAGCTAGGGGTGCACGGTGGCAAGCAGGCGCTGACAAGATAACCATCGTGGCAAACGGTGGCGTCCCTAGCGGTCCCTTTCGGTACTGTTTAGGCGACACAGACGGGCAATTAATGCCCTTGTCCCCTGCCGCCAGGGTTAGGTATGATACACTGTAACAGGTAGCTGTACCTACCACAGCACCTTTCCATTTTTGCCCTTTACCTCCGTTGCCACCTGTCGGTAACCCCTTGAGCATATAAAAGGAGGCCCGTGTGCAACGCAGGGGGGAGAGCCAGTTCGAACACTCACGCTCGGTCTTGCTAGCCGCTGGTGTGTACTGTAGCACTCCGCGCTCCCGACCTAGAAATCAATACAAACCACAAAGCAGGAGTAGGGTTTTACGCATCCGTGCGGCCCGAACCTGGGTAAATCGCTTGCGTGCTTCGCCTTGATCTGCTCTTTGCACGACCTCCGCCCCCGCCGAACCGAAAGGGACCCGGTCCGCCGGTCCCATAGGTGCCCGTGGATCAGCACCCCGGCAGCAAATGACATGTTACAAAATGCAGGGTGTGACAGACCTACCCCCCTTACAAGAATCTCGTCCCCGAGATTCCTAAACTAGGCTTTAAAGAGATACGGAAACTCGGATCTAAGGTAGTCTTCACGTTCCCAGGTTGCTTCTGCTTCAGTGTGGTTGCTCCACTGGACCTTGAAGTACTTGATGGTGCGGCTTCGAGTGCGTCGTTCAGCCTCGTCCAAAATGCAGATGGGTCTCTCGCGGTAGGTCAAATCAGGCTGAAGGTCAATGGCTTGCTGATCGACGTCCTTGTAAAGATCAGGTTTGTCTAGAACTTGGAGACACTTCCGGAGTTGTGACACGTGGAATACGTTGTGCACATCGGATAGTTCAGGTGGCAGTTCCAACTGGTAAGCCACTTCTCCTCGCCGTTCAGTGATCTCGAAGGGGCCGATGTATCTTGGTGCGAGTTTTCCTTTGACATGGAAGCGCTGGGTTCCCTTGAGAGGTGTGACCCGGAGATAGACATGGTCTCCAACTCGGAAGGTCATGTCTCTCCGACGTGAGTCAGCGTAGCTCTTCTGCCTTGACTTGGCAGTCTTCAAATGCTCTCTGACAAGTTGGACTTGCTCTTCTGCTTCACGGAGGATATCGGGCCCAAAAACTAGTCCTTCTCCGGTCTCTGACCAATTGAGGGGTGTGCGACACTTGCGTCCGTACAACACCTCAAATGGTTCCATCTGGAGGCTTGACTGATAACTGTTGTTGTAGGAGAACTCGGCGAAAGGGAGGCAATCTTCCCACCTAGCTCCATATGCTAAGACACAGGCTCGGAGCATGTCTTCGAGTATCTGATTTACTCGTTCTGTCTGACCTCCGGTTTGTGGGTGGAAAGCAGTGCTGAAGGACAACTTGGTCCCCATGGCCTCTTGGAACTTCTTCCAGAATCTTGAGGTAAACTGGGTTCCTCGGTCTGACACAATATCCTTGGGAACACCATGAAGGCTTACGATTCTCTTGATGTAGAGGCTGGCTAGCTGGTTTCCCTTGTAAGTCGTTTTGACAGGAATGAAATGGGCTACTTTGGTCAAATGGTCGACTATGACCCAGATGGAGTCATGTCCCTTATTTGACCTGGGTAATCCAGTGATGAAGTCCATTCCGACTTTATCCCATTTCCATTCAGGCACCTTGAGAGGTTGTAACAATCCAGTGGGTCGCTGATGTTCATCTTTGACCCTTTGGCATATGTCACACTTAGCGACGAAAGTGGCTATCTCTCTCTTCATGCCATGCCACCAGAATCTTTCCTTTAGGTCTTGATACATCTTGGTTCCTCCGGGGTGGATGGAATACGGGGTGTCATGAGCTTCTTGCAAGATAAAATTCTTGAGCTCAATCTTGTTGGGTACGCAAATGCGATTCCCAAACCACACAATTCCTTGCTCATCCTCTGAGAATCCTGGGGCCTTGCCTGCCTTGATCTTCCTCTTGATTCCTTCAATACTTTCGTGTCCCTTCTGAGCTTCCTTAACATCATCTATCAAGGTAGGCCTAACTTCGAGGTTGGCCAAGAATCCTGGTGCAACCAGTTCCAACCCGAAGCTTTCAAGTTCTTCATACAAGGCGGGTAGCCTGTCCTTAACCATAGCATTCAAGGAACAAGCCTTTCTGCTTAATGCATCTGCTACCACATTAGCCTTTCCAGGGTGGAATTGAACACTAAGGTCGTAATCCTTGACCAACTCTAGCCATCTTCTTTGCCTCATGTTCAATTCCTTCTGAGTGAAAATATACTTTAGACTTTTGTGATCCGTGTATATCTCACACCGCTTCCCTAGGAGGTAATGTCACCATGTCTTCAGGGCATGAACTACGGCTGCCAACTCGAGGTCATGAGTAGCATAGTTTTCTTCATGAGGCCATAGTTGCCTCGAGAGGTAAGCCACGACTCTTCCCTCTTGCATCAGAACACCTCCCAGTCCGGTTCTCGACGCATCACAATATATCACAAATTCCTTGTGTATATCTGGTGTGGCCAAAACTGGGGCGGTGGTCAATCTCTTCTTCAGCTCCTGGAAGCTTTCTTCGCACTTGGGCGTCCATTCAAACTTCTTGTCCTTCTTCAAGAGCTGAGTCATGGGTTGTGCAATGCTTGAGAATCCTTCAACAAACTTGCGGTAATATCCCGCGAGTCCGAGGAAGCTTCTGACTTCCTTCACATTGCTTGGGGATTGCCATTCAGTCACGGCTTCAATCTTAGTGGGATCGACCAACAATCCTTCTTCGGTCAAAACATGACCCAAGAATCCAACCTCATGCAGCCAAAATTCGCACTTGCTGAACTTGGCATACAGTTGGTGCTCTCGAAGCTTGTCTAGGACCATCCTGAAGTGTTGCTCGTGCTCTTCTTCCGTCTTCGAGAAGACAAGAATGTCATCAATGAAGACAACGACAAACTTGTCCAAATATTCCATGAAGACCTTATTCATGAGATACATGAAGTAAGCTGGGGCATTGGTCAATCCAAAGGACATGACCGTGCACTCATACAGGCCATATCTGGTTACAAATGTCGTCTTCGGAATATCTTGGGGTCTGATTTTCAGCTGGTAGTACCCAGATCTGAGGTCGATCTTGTAGAACACCTTGGCCCCATTGGGTTGATCAAACAGATCTTCAATCTTGGGAAGTGGATACTTGTTCTTGATTGTAACTTCACTGAGGGAGTGGTAGTCAATGCACAAGCGGATGGTACCGTCCTTCTTTGCCACAAACAGAATAGGTGATCCCCAAGGGGAGGCACTAGCGCGGATAAATCCCTTCCTCAACTGCTCTTCCAGTTGCTTCTTCAACTCTGCTAACTCTTCCGATCCCATTCTATAGGGCTTCTTATAGATGGGTCCTGCTCCGGGCATGATTTCAATGATGAACTCAATATCTCGGTCTGGAGGCATTCCCGGTAGCTCATCAGGAAAGACATTGGGGTATTCGCATACCACCGGCACTTGCTCCAATCCGACTTCAGTCAGACAGTTGACTTGGTTGGCTTGAGCAGAGGAGGGGTTGGAGGCAAATTTAACTTCGACTCCTTGGTCATTGGTCATAGTGACTGACTGGTTGGCACAGTCTAACAAGCCTTGGTGCTTGATGAGCCAATCCATTCCTAAGATCCAAGCCTTGCGATCTTAAGATGATAAGGTCTGCTAGGAAGTCTACCCCATTAATGACAATCCCGACTCCTTTACATCCTATCTTGGCTCTCATCTCTGCTCCGGGGGTTTGTACCACCATAGGGTTATTCAGGGGTGTAGGGGTCATGCAACTCTTTAATGCAAACTCATGGGTGACTAATGAATGCATGGCTCCAGAATCAAACAAGACAGTTGCAGGTGCTGAGTTAACAAGGAACGTACCCAGCACGACCTCCGGGTCTTCCTGGGCTTCTTCTGAAGTGACATGATTCACATGACCCTTGCCGTTGTTGGGCGGGTTGCGCGGAGCTTGGTTCCTTGGTGGCATTCCACGGCCTTGCCCTGGGTTCTGCGCATTGGGCGCGGGGCGTCGGGCTTCTTGTTGGGGCAATACTTGGAGTAGTGTCCTTCCTGACCACATCCGAAGCAAGTGACTTGATTGGGGTTGCTGCTCTTGATGGCATTGTTATTGGGGTTGTTGAAAGCTGGCCTGGGGTTGGCATACTGTTGAGGCTGATAGTTGGAGCGAGGTACAGGGGCTCTTGGCTGCTAATAGGTTAGCTTGACCGAGGCTGGCTGCCACGGGCGAGGCCTCTGGTTGCTGGAGCTACCCTTGCTGATCATCTTGCGCTTACAGGTATCGTCCAAAGCACGTCGCTTGTCCTCAAGCATGAGTGCCTTGTTCACTAGATCAGGAAAGGTTGGGCAATCACACACGACAAGCGAGTACTGCAGAGTCTGGTTAAGGCCTTCCATGAAGCGCTCCCTTTTGGCGGCATCAGTGCTGACATCCTCAGGAGCATACCTTGAGAGAACACTGAACTTCTACATGTACTCCTTGACAGTGCTACTTCCTTGCTTCAGGGCTCAGAATTCACGCTTCTTGATGGCCATGATTCCGGAAGGAATGTGGGCCTTGTGGAATTCTGCCTTGAAGTCATTCCAAGTGATGTTTCGCTCAGCATGCATGGCCTTGAATCCATCCCACCAAGCTCTGGCAGTTCCCTCGAGACAGTGAGCAGCATATGCCACCTTCTCACAGTCCTCAGTGCATCCGACTAGTTCCAGCAGATCCTCAATGGTGCGGACCCAGTCGTCTACATCCAGGGGTTCAGCAGTCTCGATGAAGGTGGGTGGTGCATGCTTCTTGAACTCCACCAACGTGGAACGTCCATTGTCGTTTCCCACCAGTTGGCGATTAACAGCTTGAGCAATCATCTGGAGGGTTGTAGTGTTGGCTTGGCGTTCCTCTCAGAAGGCTTGGAGAAGCTGAGCCATGTCCATGTTTGGAGGTGGTGGGGGTGGTGGAGCTTGTCCTTGGGTTTGGTCCTGACTAGCTTCTACTCCGGCTGAACCTTCGGCTTCTTGCTACTAGGTAGAGGTACCAGTACGAGTTACAACAGGCATCCTATTGGAGCGGTCAAGGTCTCGTGATTGGGAAAGACGGGGAAAGCAATATAGATGGGCTGCCTAGTAAGGGGGTTGGTATGACACTAATTGTTTTCATGCAAGGGCCAAAAGGCCAAACACATCCAAATGGGTGATGTAGTCACTTACAAGTTCCCATAGGAAAGCATGACGTCCATCAAACACATCAAAAGCAAACACAACACTATATGGCTTCATATGAACCATTACAAGGACTCGACTTCGCATAGGGGTGCACGACCTATCCTACCATAGGGGTTACTAATGGGCATATCCGGGTTGCGAATGATGCCTAAGTGGTGGAATGCTCGGTCGCGTAGTCTGGCTCTTCTGGGTCTTCCTCCTCGTCATCGGTGGCCTGACTTCCTTCATTGCTCGAAGGGGTGGGGGAGTGGAGGAGCTCAACACGGCGTTTCTTTACCGGTGGTGTGAAGAGCTTACGGTAATCCCTTGCGCTCATGCGGTGCTGATGTGGTGGTTCCCCATCCTTTGGGGGTCTTCTGCCTCGGTATGCGATCGCGGGCTGACCAGGGGGAGCACCTTCCTTCTTGATCCTATTCGTCTTCCCTTGTGTTTGGCGAAGAAGTGCCTTGGTCTCATGAAGTTCCTTTCAGAGCTCCATTGATTCCGAGGCCAAGTGTTGTGCCAAACTATCTGCACAAAGGCTGAAGTAGGTCTGGAATCGGAGTGGAAGTCCTTCTAATGGTGGAGCTGGCGCACTACTCTCATCCTCACCTTCCTTCCGATAAGGCAAGAAGCGGGTTGCCAACTCGTCTGCCATCTCTGGAAGAAGGTCTCGGAGGCGGGTGAGTGCCTTGAGGGTTGCCGTCTCAACGGCAAGAACCAGTGTTGCCATCTGGGGTCCCTCAAAGAACCAGCTTGTTGGAGAGTCATTAGCCTTCACGATCACTTCCACATGATACTCTGTCTCGGTGTCATTGATCCAATGCTCATGGTAGGTGAAAATGGGGGCTCGGTGAAACTGGCACTTCTTGAGGCTATCCTCAAGAAGCACGGGAAATCCGGTGGTCGGGAAGTCTTCGGGTACGGCAGCCATCTACAAAGGTTGAATGGGAGAGGTCAATAAGGGAAATATATCTTGGGTTGGGTAAGCTTTAGAAAAGAAGAGAAGTTTAGATGGTTTCAAGCTAACTAACGTCCATGCTAACTAAGGCTTCCTACAGTTAGGATCGCTCTTATACCAGCTCTGTGGGGACCCCGACTCATAAGTCGTGATCACCGAATGCACGTGTACAGTGATCCCAGAGATCAATGCTCACTGAACACACAGAAGCTGAATAACAAGAGTCTTACATCCATACATACCGCCTTACACAAATTATGACCATTCTGGTCAAGTCTTACATTGATAAAGCCTTAAGGGCTGAACAACAAATGAAACACAAGCAGCGGAAATCTTCGTTGATGAGTAGAGCCCATGCCATCTGCCTTAACCCTACAGGCATTCTGACTGGGAAACGTCCTAGTTCGCATGTTCGTCTCCAAAGGACTCTTCTTCGAACTCCGGTTCTTCCATGCCTGGCCAATTAAATAACCAGTGGCAAGCCAATGAGTACTTTGAATGTACTCGCAAGCAACCCATGTTTTGGCTCAAGATACAACAATGCATGACATAGGTAAATTTTTGCAGAAAGCTGATTTTGTCGTGTTATGACATGTTCAATAACTGGTAAACCATGCATCGCATGGATTCAAGTAACCATAGGGGCTGGTTACAGATATCAACATAAAGGGAGAGGGCTCCAACCCAACTCATTCATGTGAAGTCCTTTGACTTGACCCAAGAAGTACTTCCCACACACACTGGTTTGTAAACAAGTGGGCGTAGCCCAAGAGCGGTTACCCAACTGTCCTTGACCGTGGACACAGTTATTCGAATAGTTTTACACTCTGCAGAGGTTGCACACTTTACCCACAAGATCCGGGGAACTTCCGTGTCATCCACGACCCGCAGTACCTCAAGTACCGGGGTAAGCACCCGATCACTATCTTTCCCTAGATGACACTAACATGGAGTCCACTTGTTGTTCCATATCCTCACGATGTACATCATACGAGACTCACTCGAGATCGTAACATCCGAGAGGGGACACAACGGTGTATCCGGTGCCCTGTGAAAACAGTCATGGCCGCCCTACCTGGCACGACCCCGTCCCGAGAGAGCACACCAACAACTCTCCCGTCACTAGTAATGCGGGCTCCAAGCTAGTATCGGCCTAGGTAATCAATAATGCCCTTTCCCATACAAGGGTAGAGTGGTTGCGCATGTAAGGTTGGAATAACGGTCGCAACTTAAACCAATCCGTTTTGAAAAACAACACACACACACACTTGCCTCAGTACACCACTTCAACATCAAGTGGTTACCCAACTCATCATCTCCCCCGGGCATAAGTGGCACCCGATGGGGGTTTTCAAAAAGTCTTTTGAAAATACTTTGTCTCCATCACCATGCATATTCCCGTCCCTTTTTGCGTAGCACTACTTTAGCATCCTATCTACTCCCACCGGCATAACCCTCATAAGGAGGTAGGGTCATGCACAATGCAAATATCAACGAGGAAGTAATAGAGGCAACCCATCAAAGTGGTTACCATCTCATCATGATTCTGATGCAACACTAATAAAGTGCTATATGACATGCATAAAAAGGGTTTCATAGACATGGTCAAAGGGCTCCTTGCCTGGCTCAGCAAAGTCTTTTGGGTCTTCAAAGTCTTCTGGTCCAACTCCTTCGTCGGCAACGCAATCTATCGTCGCAAATAATAACGAGAAAAATAAGGTAAGAATAAAACAGAAAAACCAAAGTGCTCAGAAAAATGTCAACTCATTTTTGTTAAATACTAGGTTGAAAACTAAGAAGGGGAAAATTCCTAGTTTTGGTTTTGGAGTAGCAGAATAGAAGAAATGGATTTTTAGAGGGGTTTAAATATATTCAAATTTGAATTTGAATATGAACAATACATAAAAGTTGTTTGGACATGAGTGAAAATTATACCATTAAATAGGTGGGATTTTTAGAAAAATATGGGAGTTAGAATTATTTCATTTGGATGAACATTTAATCGAGTGGAATTTTTGGAAAAGTTACAGAAAACGAAAAGGAAAAACGCCACTGTGCAACTGGGCCTATTCGGCCACAGTGCAGCAGGCCCAGGGGGAATCCAGCCCGCGCAAGGCTGCCACGTTGAAGGCGTATTTGGGAAATACGCCTCCAGCTGACGCAACGAACCGGTACGCGCGCGCGTGTGTTTTAAACCTGACGTGTGGGACCCACACATCAGGACGTGAGGCTGACGGACGGGCCCCACGGCCGTTGTCATCAACCTTGGGTCAGAGAGGGCGGCGAGCTCGCCGGCGCCGCTGTGGTCGACGGCGAGGCGATCTGAGGGCACTGGCGTGCTCAGGGCGAAGTCGCCGTTCGGGTGGAGGTGGAGGTGGTCGTCGGGGTGCAGGGGTTCGCCGGCGACGAGGAAGCCGGCGGCAGAGCTTTGGGAGGTGCTTGCCCCGGTCAATTCCGGCTGCAAAAGAGAGGGGAAACAGAGGGGGAATGGTCAGGGAGGTGTGGCGGATCCAGATCGAGAGAGAGAAGGGGCGGAGAGAGCCCGTACCCCGATATCGATGACGACCCGAGGCGGCGGAGCTCGAGCTCGATCTCGAGCTCGGGTGCTCCTGGAGGAGAGTGGAGGGCACAGGGGGCCTATTTGGAGTAGGTAGGAGCGAGTGGTGGTGAGTGAGAGGCTCGGGGAGGCCTTTAAGTAGGCGAGCCACGGCTCACCGTAGACCCGTGCGCCGGCGAGGTCGTTGCCGTTGCTGTGGGTCACAGGGGCGCGCGTGGGCGTGTCTTGGGTGCTCGTGGGTTTGGTCCAGAGCGAGGGAAAGAAGAGAGAGAGAGGGAGCAGGGGGCCAGAGGCACCGCGTGTGTGAGCACGCTCACTGGTGCGCTCGGGCGGTCGTCGCGCGTGTGAGCTGGGCGAGAGGAGGGAGAAGGAAGAGGGGGACCAGGGTTTAGCGTGCCGCGGATGCCGAGGCACATCGTCGGGCGTGCTAGGGAGGCCCGAGGTGGCCGGAGGCGGTTGGAAGGGGGTGGCTACAGTGCGGGAGCGCAATGTAGCGCGCTCCAGAGCGCCCAAATGGCCGGCATAGCCATTTTCTATGCAGTGTGGGAACGGCCAAAGGTGTCTGGTGGCTCTAGGGAGGAGTAAAGAAGTAGGAGATGGCCTTGGATGCCCTGGGTGGCCAGTATGAGAGGAGAGAGGTAGAAGAAGAGGGAGAAATGGGCTGTCCAGAGAGAAAGTGGGTTTTACCCATCCAATAATTGAACTGTGGATTTTCCATTGTTACTGGAGGTGAAAGGGGACTAGGAGGGGTTGTGGTAAAGAGTGGAGCTCATGGAGATTAGTGGAAGAGCCCCAAACAAGGTTTTTAGTTAACATGCAGAAGGTGTTTGATATGGTTTTGGGGTACTTGCACTAATTTACTTCTTGTGGCACTTGGCAGGGGTGTTTTTCATGACAAAATGACAGGGAAAAGGAAGATGAGCTCATTTGGAAGAGTTTGCTAATGAAGCTTTGGCAAACCCTAGAAATTAGCAGAAATGAACTTGTGTAGATCTAGTTGAGCAAATCACTTCTCCTTGATGCACCACTTGGTGTAGTGGCCTCATTTGGTCATATGAACATGCCCACAAAAGTTGGGGTCAAGGAGAGAAAGTTGGTAGTACAAACTCGTTCAAATTTTATTCTGGTCAGAGAGGGTTTTGGGGATTTTTGGTGAACCAAAATGACCTTAATTGGCATGAGGCTTTGCATGGTGATAACAATATGCATTTGTGACTTGCTGGATTTTCCTTGGATTTTTATGAAAATATTTCCTGTAGAAATATTTCAAATCCTTGAAATGGGAAGAAATGGTTTTAGGAGGTTTTGTCCAATATTTTGATCATCACCATATGTTGAAACTCTTATATATGGGAAATATATGCCCACTGAGTTTCCCTGATTTTTCTCAAATATTTTTAAAACAATAAAATAATTTTTCCCTATTAAAGACTATTTCTGGCCTTAAGAAAAAGCTTTTAAATAAAATAGGAAAATAACTTTTAAAATTATCTTTTTGTGGTTTATGGGAATCCTATATCTAATAGGTTTCAAATATACTCTTTGAAATATTTTTCATACCCAAATCAGGTACTTGCAGTGCAAACCTCAATCCAGGGGTTTTTGGAAAACTAATTTTTGAAAATACTATTTGGCCAAATTATTTTTGTAAGAAAATACTATACTGCACTATACACATGGCATGATCATTGGGCAGAAGTTTGGGGCAAGGAGATGAAGTACAGAAGGTGGAGTAGTTGGTTTTAAAGAGCACTTGAAAAACCACACAGAGAAATCCAACCCCAAAATAAAAGCCAAATAATGCAAAAGTTTTGGTTGGTCCAAATTTTCATGCTTTATTAATGCAAATGACATGTTACAAAATGCAGGGTGTGACACATGGCTAGTCGTATCCACGGTTGCCCTCCATACCAACACTTTCCAAGGAATTTATTATTTGACAACCTAAAGTAAATTCAATTTTTTTTGCATTTCGGGACTCGGCATCCCTAATACCTTTGCCTTACTCTCATGCAATGATAAGTGAATAAACACTCATCTTGAGAATAACACATCTAGCATGGAAAATATTAGCCACCCCTCACCGCTCAGCGAGCAAAACAAACCCACAAAAGAGAAGTTTATTTTGAAAATTAGAGATGGCACATGCAAATTTGCTTAGAACGGCAAAATAATACCGCATATAGGTAGATATAGTGGACTCATGTGGCATAACTGGGTTAAAGGTTTTTGGATGCACAAGTAGTGACCATACTTAGTGCAAAATGAAGGCTAGCAAAAGATTAGGAAGCGACCAACTAAAAAACGAATAATCTCATAAGCAAGCATTAAGCATAAATAACACCGAATAATGCACCACAAGTAGGATATAATTTCATTGCATGACTATTGACTTTCTTACTTGCATAGGGAATCACAAACCTTAACATCAATATTCTTACTAAAGCATAATTACTCATCAAGATGACCCACATATCACATCATCATATCTCAAAACTATTACTAAGAATCAAGTTTATTTTGCCCAATGATCTTCATGAAAGTTTTTTATTATATCCTTCTTGGATATCTATCACTTTGGGACTAATTTTCATGTATTGCTTTTGACAAGCTCAAACAAATATAAGTGAAGATCATGAGCATAATAAATTTTTCTTTCTCTCAAATTAATTTAAGTGAAGCAAGTGAGAATTTCTTGAAAATTTTACTAACTCTTAAATAAATCTAAGTGAAGCAAGAGAGCATTTCTTCAAAAATATTAAAGCACACCGTGCTCAAAAAGAGATATAAGTGAAGCACTAGAGCAAGTCCATTGCTCATAAAAATTTAGGTGAAGCATAGAGAGCAATTGTAACAAGTCATGACATAATTTTGGCTATCTCAAATAGGTGTGTCCAGCAAGGATTGATGACTTAAAACACGAACTAAAACAAGCAAAGACTCATACCATACAAGATGCTCCAAGCAAAACACATATCATGTGACGGATAAAAATATAGTTTCAAGTAAAATACCGATGGTCGTTGAAAGAAAGCGGGGATGACACTCGGGGGCATCCCCAAGCTTAGTTGGTTGCTCATTTTTGGATAAAATCTTGGGATGACGGGGCATACCCAATCTTAGGCTCTTCCATCCTTCCTTCATCCATCGTAAGATAACCCAAAACTTGGAAACTTCAATCACACAAAACTCAACAAAACCTTCGTGAGATCTGTTAGTATAAGAATAATAAACCAGTACTATAAGTGTTGTATCAAACCAATTCATTTTTTGTTCTTGTATTATATCTACTATATTCCAACTTTTTTATGGCAAAAACTCATCAAAGAAACCCATGGAGCCATGAAAATAAGCACACAACACAAAGAAAATAGAATCTGTCAAAACAGAACAGTCTGTAGCAATCTGAATATTTTGAATACTTCTGTAACTCAAAAAATTCTGAAACATTAGGACGACCTTAGCAATTTGTATATTGATCTACTGCAAGTGGAATAGGTATTTTATCGCTCTCTGGTAAAAATGAAAATTAATTTCCTGGGCATAAAAGTTTCTGTTTTTCAGCAAGATCAAACAACTATCACCCAACAAGATCCTAAAGGCTTTACTTGGCAAAAACACTAATTAAAACATAAAAATCACAATCATAACAGTAGCATAATTGTGTTAACACACAAAAACAGGAAGCAAAAAAGCAAAAATAAAATTTATTCATTGGGTTGCCTCCCAGCAAGCACTATAGTTATATGCCCTTAGCTAGGCATAAAGCAAGGATCTAAATTTTGTCATCCTTCTTCTTGACTTTCTTAGAGGTATTTTCATCATGAGGCTTTGTAAACACAACATAAAACATGTTATCCATAGATGCCTTTGCAATCCTAAGTTGGTTTTCATCATACCTCTTTTGATTTCCCGCAACAATCCAAGAGTAATGTTGATTAACATTATTGAAAACTTATTGGATTATATCTAGAACTGGGACTTCCTTTTTAAGATTACCATCAAAGATTTTATTGTCCCCAAGCAAATGTCTTAAAGCATAGTCACTATTGTAAAGAATTTCATCTATCACAGGTATTTCACAATTCATACCATAAAAGTCAAAGATTTGCCTAGCTTCTCGTATTATGTAGTCAAACTCATTCATAAGAACAAGAGTGGACAACTTTTTAGCTCTAGGGTTGTTTATAACGGGGAGCTCAAAAAACAATCTTTGCATGGTAGGATGGGTATGAATAAATTTACTTTCAAGTTTCAGAACTAGTGCTTAAATAGCATCCGCATAAGATCTAGTAGTTTTAAGTATAGGAGCATCATCAAGACTAAGCTTCCCGACACAATTGAAAAATTCTTGGATGCGTTCTTTTCCCATAACGTTCCCTTGCCCCAAAATAAAGGTTTTGTCATCTAGATTACCCGTACGTCCAATTTTAGGAGTTAGGCCATCATCTATTGGTGCCATACCAAAATCACTCATGATTGCAAGCAAAGGATAGGTCTGACAAGAAAACGGCGAACGGAAAAAGAGAGGCGAATAAAACGGCAAATTTTTGTGAAGTGGGGGAGAGAAAACGAGAGGCAAATGACAAAAAATGTAAATTGCAAGGAGCTATTCCAAATCTCGATTTCATATTGTAGATGTTTCTACTATGCTCCACTTGGAGCTATTCCAAATGGTTTCTCCATTATACGTATCCGGTTTGCTACTCGGAGTCATCCGGATAGGTGTTAAAGCTTGCATCTACATAACCCTTTACGCCGAACTCTTTATCACTTCCATAACCGAGAAACATTTCCTTATTCCTAAGGACAATTTTGACCGTTTTCCAATGATCCACTCCTGGATCACTCTTGTACCCCCTTGCCAGACACGTGGCAAGGCACATCACGGTACACAACATGGCATATCGTATAGAGCCTATGGCTAAGGCATAGGGGATGAATTTCGTCCTTTCTCTTTCTTCTGTCGTGGTCGAGCTTCAAGTCTTAACTTCACACCTCACAACTTAGGCAAGAACTCCTTCTTTGACTGATCCATCTTGAACTCCTTCAAGATCATGTCAAGGTATGTGCTCTATGAAAGTCTTATCAGGCGTCTTGATCTATCTCTATAGATCTTGATACCCGACATGTAAGCAGTTTTACACAGGTCTTCCTTTGAAAAAATCCATTCAAACAACCCTTTATGTTGTCTAGAAATTCTACATCATTTCCAATCAACAATATGTCATCCATATATACCTATCAGAAATGTTGTAGTGCTCCCACTCACTTTCTTGCAAATACAAGTTTCTTGCAAACTTTGTATAAACCCAAATGCTTTGATCGCCTCATCAAAGCATATGTTCCAGCTCTGAGATGGTTACTCCAGTCCATAGAAGGATCGCTGGAGTTTGCATACCTTTTAGCATCCTTAGGATTGACAAAAACCTTTTGGTTGCATCACATACAACTTTTCCTCACGGAAACCGTCAAGGAAACTTTCTTTTGACATCCATCTGCCTGATTTCGTAAATGAAAATGCAGTAACTGCTAACATAGTTCTAACAGACTTTAGCATCGATATGATTGAGAGAGTCTCATCATAGTCAACTCCTTGAACTTGTCGAAAACTTCTTTGAGACAAGTCGAGCTTCAAAAATGGTGACATTCCCATCAGTGTCTGTCTTCTTCTTAAAGATCCATTTATTCTCAATGGCTTGCCGTTCATCGGGCAAGTCCACCAAAGTCCATACTTTGTTCTCATACATGGATCCTATCTCGGATTTCATGGCTTCTAGCCATTTTTTGGAATCCAGGCCCACCATCGCTTCTTCATATATCATAGGTTTATCGTTGTCCAACAACAAGACCTTTAAGAGAGGGTTACCACTGAGAAGTTGTACACACCCTTGTCGACCTACGAGGTTCGATAGTAATTTGATCTGTAGCTTCATGATCATCATCATTAGCTTTCTCCTCAACTGATGTAAGTGCCACAGAAACATCTTTCTGTGATGCGCTACTCTCTGGTTGAAGTGAAGGTTCAACAACCTCATCAAGTTCTATCTTCCTCCCACTCAACTCTTTCGAGAGAAACTCTTTCTCGAGAAAGGACATGTTCTTAGCGACAAACACTTTTGTAACGCCCTCAATGCGGCTATATCTCCCACGTGTCGAAGCACGACTTAGATGCATAACCGCATTGAAAGCAATGTCGCAAGTGAGGTAATCTTCACACAACCCATGTAATACATAAGGGAAAGAGATACATAGTTGGCTTACAATCGCCACTTCACACAAATACATGATTAAAGCATTACATCATCCAAGTACAATCAAGGTCCGACTACGAAACCAAAATAAAAGAAGAACCCCAAATGTGACACGGTCCCGATCGACCCCAACTGGGCTCCACTACTGATCAACTAAAATGAAACAACACAAAGGGCAAGATCTTCATCGAGCTCCTCCTTGAGCTTGGTTGCGTCATCTGCACGGTCTCATCGGCACCTGCAAGCTGGTTTTGGAAGTATCTGTGAGCCACGGGGACTCAGCAATCTCACACCCTCGCGATCAAGACTATTTAAGCTTATGGATAAGGTAAAGGTATGAGGTGGAGCTGCAGCAAGCGACTAGCAAATATGGTGGCTAACCTATTCGCAAAAGAGAGCGAGAAGAGAAAGCAAAAGCACGGTCGAACAACTATGATCAAGAAGTGATCCTAAAACAACCTACGTCAAGCATAACTCCAACAACCGTGTTCACTTCCCGGACTCCGCTGGGAAGAGACCATCACGGTTACACACGCGGTTGATTCATTTTAATTAAGGTCGACTTCAGGTTTTCTACAACCGGACATTAACAAATTCCCATCTGCCCATAACCGCGGGCACGGCTTTCGAAAGTTCAAATCCCTGCAGGGGTGTCCCAACTTAGCCCATGACAAGCTCTCACAGTCAAGACTCGGTATCCTGGTTCTACAAGACATCCTCGACAATGGTAAAACAAGTCCAGCAAAACCGCCCGATGCGCCGACATCCTGATGGGAGCTTCACATATCTCGTTCTCAGGGCAACACTGGATAGGTCAGGCTACGAGTAAAACCAGCCCTCAAGTTTCCCCGAGGTGGCCCCGCAGGCTGCCCATTTCAGACCAACACATAGACAAGCACTGGCCCGGGGGGGTTAAAATAAGATGACCCTCGGGATGCGCGACTCCCAAGGGAAAAAAGGCTAGGTGGCGAATGGTAAAACCAAGGTTGGGCCTTGCTGGAGGAGTTTTATTCAAAGCGAACTGTCAAGGGGTTCCCATTATAACCCAACCGCGTAAGGAACGCAAAATCCGGGAACATAACACCGATATGACGGAAACTAGGGCGGCAAGAGTGGAACAAAACACCAGGCATAAGGCCGAGCCTTCCACCCTTTACCAAGTATATAGATGCATTAATTAAATAAGATATAATGTGATATCCCAACAAGTAAACATGTTCCAACAAGGAACAACATCTCCATGTTCCAACGAGGAACAAACTTCAATCTTCACCTGCAACTAACAACGCTATAAGAGGGGCTGAGCAAAGCGGTAACATAGCCAATCAACGGTTTGCTAGGACAAGGTGGGTTAGAGGCTTGGTTTAACAATATGGGAGGCATGATAAGCAAGAGGTAGGTATCGCAGCATAGGCATAGCAAAAGAGTGAGCAACTAAGCAAGCAAAGATAGAAGTGATTTCGAGGGTATGATCATCTTGCTTGAAATCCCGCAAGGAAGAAGAACGCGTCCATGAAGAAGACAAACGGAACATAGACGAATGGGTCCTCACAAACGCGACGTTACCAGAACCAACCCGAGGAAGCAAACACCGGAAAGAAGCACACAACATAGTAAACAACCAACACATGAACATGGTATGATATGCGGGATGCGGTATGCGATGCATATGCATGATTTGACAAGAGATGAATGAACCTGGCCTCAACTTGGAAATCCAAGTGTGCCACTGGAAAGATGAGATGAAATCGCTTGAAAACTATATAAAGAACGCCGGAATCGGAGCTACGGTTTGGAAATGGCAAGCAATTCAAATATGACATCGGTCTGCGATTTACAGCAAGTAGCCATCTAAATGCAACAAGTTAAATATGCTACAGCAATCAAACATGGCAAAAAAATACATGGCAGGGATCCATTCAAGATGCTTAACAAAAGTCTAGCACTGAGCTACGGCCAAATCATCCGTTAACAGGTTCAAACAAGCATGGCAAAAATGCATTTGGAAAACAGATCTCAGACTTAGTGAAATTAACACTTGTCTAGAATTTCAGATCAGGTAGCACACTTTGGAGCATGAAAACTATATGCTACAGGGCCTGAAAATGGCAAAGTAAATCATGGCATGGAGCTACTCAAAGAGCTTAACAAAAGTCCCTTAGTGACCTTGAGCCAAAAGGGATCAGAAAATACATTTGCAAGCATGTGAACATGGCAAAAGCATAATCAGATCACAGACTTAGTGAAAACTGGAGCATGCTGAAAACAGATATCAAGTAGGCATGTTTACGAGCTCGATGCACTCACTACAGAGCAAGGCATGACAATCTAAGCATACACCCATCAAGAATACACAAAATACAAGCTAGACATGGCAAGAACAATACCATGGCATGCACGGATCAACTACAACATCATCGGCAAAATCGCTAACAAGTAGACAATCTTCTCAGATTCACGAAATGACAAAAGTAGAGCTCGATTGACTCAAGCTAGGGTGCTCCATAATTGCAAACAAACACATGGATGGATAGAGCACTACAATATTCATAAAACATCCTTACTGATCATCCTCAAAAGAAACACGGATCACTAGGAAACAACATGAACATATGGCATCATGAAATGAACAGATCAAGGACTTAGTGGAAATGCTAAGTCCCTGAAAATAGCATTAACGAAAGCACCACTTTGCAAGCTTGTGCTAGTCACCACACACATCACAAAAATACATGGGTTGCACCTCTGGAAAGATGGCAAAACATATAACAAAACACATGAAGAGCTCATGGGCATATCATGCACACAATAATCATGGCAAAAATGACAAATATCTAAATGGAGTAGCAGAACTGACAATTATCTCAAATAGCACTCTTTCAACAGCATTTCGGGCATCAAGATGAACTCAAATGAAAATGATGCAATGAGAAGAAATGATGTACTCTCTGAGACGAACATTTTAATATGCTATATGCGCAAAACGGAGTTACGGATGCGGAGATATAGCATGATGAAAAACGCAAATTATTAGGGTTTCGGGAGTAGAAAGTCAACCGAGGCAAACGGATCTCAGATCCAGATTGGGCCGGCACTGTTCATGCACGCAGCCCGAGGTTCGCCGGAGGCGGATCTCACCGGAAGGAAGGGCGGGGAGGAGCTCCGGTGGCCGGATCCGGAGCATTAAGCGGCGGTGGCGGCGGGGCGCCTCGGTGGCGGCGGCGGGGCCGCGCCGGCGAAGGGCGGCGCCGGCGAGAGGGAGCGGTGGCACCGGACGGCGACCCTGGCCGGCGAAGGCGGCGGCGAGAGTAGCGCGGCCGCGGGCGGGCGTGGATGGCGGCGCTCTGCAGCGCGGGAGGCGAGGCGCGCGGGTGGCGGCGGCCGGCGGATCTGGGCCCGCGCGGGCCTGCCTCGGGCCCCGCGGGCCGGCGGCAGCGGGAGGAGGAGAGAGAGGGCGGCGGGGTGAGGTGTCGAGGCCGGATTGGCTGAGGATGAGGGCGGACACGTCCGGTCGCCGGGCGGACATGTCCAGCGGCGTGAGGGAGAGGGAGGCTAGGGTTTCGTGCGCGAAAATGGATGGGGAGGACATATTTATAGGTAGAGGGAGCTAGGAGAGTCCAAATGAGGTGCGGTTTTCGGCCACGCGATCGTGATCGAACGACCGAGATGATGGAACAGGTTTTGGTGGGTTTTGGGCCAAAATGGAGGGGTGTTGGGCTGCAACACACACGAGGCCTTTTCGGTCCCTCGGTTAACCGTTGGAGCATCAAACGAAGTCCAAATGGTACGAAACTTGACAGGCGGTCTACCGGTAGTAAACCAAGGCCGCTTGGCAAGTCTCGGTCCAATCCGGAAATGTTTAATCCCCACACATGAAAGAAAGGTAGAAATGGCCACCGGAGGAGAACGGAGCGCCGGAATGCAAAACGGACAACGGGAAAAATGCTCGGATGCATGAGACAAACACGTATGCGAATGAAATGCACATGATGACATGATATGCAATGCATGACACGCAAGCAATGACAAGTCAACAACAGCGAATAACTGGACGACACCTGGCACATCGGTCTCGGGGCGTTACAACTTTGCCCTCAGATCTGAGATAGAAGGTATACCCAATCGTCTTGTTTGGGTATTCTATGAAGATACAATTTTTTGCTTTGGGTTCTAGCTTTTGTGACCTAAGCCTATCGAGATAAGCATCGTAGCCCCAAACCTTAATAAACAACAACTTTGGTTTCTTGCCAAACCATAGTTCCTATTTAAAGTGAATGTAATTGTCTTTAATGCATAACCCCCCAAAAAATAGCGGTAGATTGCTACACCATATCCAATAAGGTTCGATTACGACGTTCGGACACACCATCACGCTATGGTGTTCCAGGCGGCGTCAACTGTGAAACGATTCCACCTTGTCTTTAGTGATTGCCAAACTCATAACTCAGATACTTTCCCTTTGATCAGATCGAAGGAACTTGATCTTCTTGTTACGATGATTCTCAACTTAACTCTGAAATTGCTTGAATTTTTCAAACATTCCAGACTTATGCTTCATTAAGTAAATATACCCACATCTACTCAATTCACCGGGGACGGTGAGAAAATAATGATATCCACCGTGCGCGTCAACACTCATCGGACCACACACATCAGCATGTATGATTTCCAACAAGTCACTTGCTCGTTCCATTGTTCCAAAGAACGGGGTTTTAGTCATCTTACCAAAGAGGCATGGTTCGCATGTGTCAAGTGATTCAAAATCAAGTGACTTCAAAAGTCCATTAGCATGGAGGTTCTTTCATGCGCTTTACACCAATATGACCTAAGTGGCAGTGCCACATGAAAGTGGTACTTATCATTATCAACTCTACATCTTTTGGCATCAATGTTATGAACATGTGTATAACTACGACCAAGATTCAATAAACCATTCACATTGGGTGCATGACCATAGAAGGTATTATTCATGTAATCAGAATAACCATTATTCTCTGACTTAAATGAATAACCGTATTGCAATAAACATGATCTAATCATGTCCATGCTCAACGCAGACACCAATGCTAACAACATTTATCTAGGTTCAACACTAATCCCGAAGGTAGAGGGAGCGTGCGATGGTGATCACATCAACCTTGGAAACACTTCCAACACACATCGTCACCTCGCCCTTAGCTAGTCTCCGTTAATTCCCTAGCTTTTGTTTCGATTTACCAATATTAGCAACTGAACCGGTATCTAATACCCAGGTGCTACTAGGAGTACTAGTAAGGTACACATCAGTAACACACATATATCAAATATACTTTTGTTGAAGTTGACAGCCTTCTTATCTACCAAGTATTTGAGGTAGTTCCGCTATCAGTGACCGTTCCCCTAATAGAAGCACTTTGTCTCGGGTTTGGGTTCTTGGGTTTCTTCACTGGAGCAGCAACTGCCTTGCCATTCAAGAAGTTTCCCTTCTTTCCCTTGCCCTTCTTTGAAACCAGTGCTCTTGTTAACCATCAACACTTGATGCCCCTTCTAGATTTCTACCTTTACAGCCTTAAGCACGACGAACAGCTCTGGGATTATCTTCCCTTGCATGTTATATTTCATCATGAAACTCTAGTAGCTTGGTGATAGCGACTGGAGAACTTTTATCAATCACTCTCTTATCTGGAAGATTAACTCCCACTTGATTCAAGTGATTGAAGTACCCAGACATTCTGAGCACATGCTCACTGGCTGAGACATTCTCCTCCATCTTGTAGGCAAAGGCTTGTCAGAGGTCTCAACCTCTCAAAACGGGCATGAGCCTGAAATGCCAATTTCAGCTCTTCGAACATCTCATATGTTCAATGGCGTTCAAAATGCTTTTGGAGCCCCAACTTTAAGATGTAAAGCATGGCGCACTAAACTATCAGGTAGTCATCAGAACGTGTCTACCAGATGTTCACAACATCCACAGACGACTCCAGAGGGGTTGGCACACCGAGCGGTGCATCAAGGACAGAAGCCTTCTATGTAGCAGTGAGGACAATCCTTAGACTACAGCCCTAGTCCGCACAATTGCTTACAATATCTTTCAACTTAGTCTTTCTCTAGGAACGTATTAAAACAAAGAGCTAAAGTGTGAGCTATTAATCCACAACATAATTTGCAAAGACAATTTAGACTATGTTCATGATAATTAAGTTCATCTAATCAAATTATTCAATCAACTCCCACTCAGATAGACATCCCTCTAGTCATCTAAGTGATACATGATCCGAATCGACTAGGCTGTGTCCGATCATCACGTGAGACGGACTAGTCATCAACGGTGAACACCTCCATGTTGATCGTATCTACTATACGACTCATGTTCGACCTTTCAGTCTCTCGTGTTCCGAGGCCATGTCTGTACATGCTAGGCTCATCAAGTCAACCTAAGTGTTTTGCATGTGTAAATCTGGCTTACACCCGTTGTATTCGAACGTTAGAATTTATCACACCCGATCGTCACGTGGTGCTTCCAAACAACGAGCCTTCGCAATGGTGCACAGTTAGGGGGAACACTTTCTTGAAATTTTAGTGAGTGATCATCTTATTTATGCTATCGTCGTTCTAAGAAAATAAGATGTAAACATGACAAACATCACATGCAAATCATAAAGTGACATGATAGGGCCAATATCATCTTGCGCCTTTGATCTCCATCTTCGAGGCGCGGCATGAACACCATTGTCACCGGCATGACACCATGATCTCCATCATCGTGTCTTCATGAAGTTGCCTCGCCAACTATTACTTCTACTACTATGGCTAACGGTTAGCAATAAAGTAAAGTAATTACATGGCGTTTTCATTGAAACGCAGGTCATAAATAAATTAAGACAACTCCTATGGCTCCTGCCGGTTGTCATACTCATCGACATGCAAGTCGTGATTCCTATTACAAGAACATGATCAATCTCATACATCACATATATCATTCATCACATCCTTTTGGCCATATCACATCACATAGCATACCTTGCAAAAATAAGTTAGACGTCCTCTAATTGTTGTTGCATGTTTTACGTGGCTGTTATGGGTTTCTAGCAAGAACGTTTCTTACCTACACAAAACCACAACGGTGATATGCCAATTTCTATTTACCCTTCATAAGGACCCTTTTCATCGAATCCGATCCGACTAAAGTGGGAGAGACAGACACCCGCCAGCCACCTTATGCATCAAGTGCATGTCAGTCGGTGGAACCAGTCTCACGTAAGCATACGTGTAAGGTCGGTCCGGGCCGCTTCAGCTCACAATGCCGCCGAATAAAGATAAGACTAGTAACGGTAAGCAACTTGAACAAATCATCGCCCACAACTGCTTTGTGTTCTACTCGTGCATAGAATCTACGCATAGACCTAGCTCATGATGCCACTGTTGGGGAACATATCAATAATTCAAAAAAAATCCTACGTGTCACCAAGATCAATCTAGGAGATACTAGCAATGAGAGAGAGGGAGTGCATCCTCATACCCTTGAAGATCGCTAAACGGAAGCGTTACAAGAACGCAGTTGGTGGAGTCGTACACGCAGCGATTCAGATCGCGATCGATTCCGATCTAAGCGCCGAACAACGGCGCCTCCGCGTTCAACACACGTACAGCCCGGGAACGTCTCCTCCTTGATCCAGCAAGGGGAGAGGAGAAGTTGAGGGAGAACTCCGACAGCACGACGGCGTGGTGGTGATGGAGCTCGTGGTTCTCCGGCAGAGCTTCGCCAAGCGCTGCGGAGGAGGAGGAGGTGTAGGAGAGGGGGAAGGCCTGCGCCAGGGGAAGGGTGTGTGGCTGCCCTCTCTCTCCCTCACTATATATAGGGGGAAGGGGTGGAGGAGGCGCCCTAGGGTTCCCTAGGGGAGGGGCGGCGGCCACAAGGGAAACCCTAGATGGGTTTGGGCGCCCCCACCCCTAGGAAACTTGCCCCCCAAGCCGGGAGGGGTGACTTCCCTAGGGAAGGCACCCCCACCTCTCCAGGTTACGTGAGATGGGGTGGGAGGGGCGCTCAGCCCCTTAGTGGTCTGATGTGCCCCCTCCCCTTGGCCCATAAGGCCCCCCAACACTTGTCGGGGCCTCCGAAACCCCTTTCGGACACGCTGGTCGTCACCCGGTACCCCCGGAACAATTCCGGACTCCAATACCCTTCGTCCAATATATCGATCTTCACCTTCGGACCATTCCAGAACTCCTCGTCACATCTGGGATCTCATCCGGGACTCCGAACAACCTTCGGTAACCACATACTAATTACCATAACAACTCTAGCGTCACGGAACCTTAAGTGTGTAGACCCTACGGGTTCGGGGACCATGCAGACATGACCGAGACATCTCTCTGGCCAATAACCAATAGAGGGATATGGATACCCATATTGGCTCCCGCATGTTCCACGATGATCTCATCGGATGAACCATGATGTCAGGGATTCAATCAATCCCGTATACAATTCCCTTCGTCTATCGGTATGTTACTTGCCCGAGATTCGATCGTCGGTATCCCCATACCTCGTTCAATCTTGTTACTGGCAAGTCTCTTTACTTGTTCCATAACGTGTGATCCCGTGGCTAACTCCTTAGTCACATTGAGCTCATTATGATGATGCATTACCGAGTGGGCCCAGAGATACCTCTCCGTCATACGGAGTGACAAATCCCAGTCTCGATTTGTGCCAACCCAACAGACACTTTCGGAGATACCTGTAGTGCACCTTTATAGCCACCCAGTTACGTTGTGATGTTTGGTACACCCAAAGCATTCCTACGGTATCCGGGAGTTGCACAATCTCATGGTCTAAGGAAATGATACTTGACATTAGAAAAGCTTTAGCAAACGAACTACACGATCTTGTGCTACGCTTAAGATTGGGTCTTGTCCATCACCTCATTCTCCTAATGATGTGATCCCGTTATCAATGACATCCAATGTCCATGGTCAGGAAACCATGACCATCTATTAATCAACGAGCTAGTCAACTAGAGGCTTACTGGGGACATATTACGATCTATGTATTCACACATGTATTACGGTTTCCGGTTAATACAATTATAGCATGAACAATAGACAATTATCATGAACAAGGAAAAATAATAATAACCATTTTATTATTGCCTCTAGGGCATATTTCCAACATACAAAGCACCTCTTCCCGTTGCAAGATAAATAGATCAGGTTGGCCAAACAAAACCCAAATATCGGAGAAGAAATACGAGGCTATAAGCAACATGCATATAAGATATTAAAGAAACTCAAATAACTTTCATGGATATAAAAAGATAGATCTGATCATAAACTCGAAGTTCATCGGATCACAACAAACATACCGCAAAAGAGTTACATCATATGGATCTCCAAGAGACCATTGTATTGAGAATCAAGAGAGAGAGAGAGAGAGAGATGAAGCCATCTAGCTACTAACTACGGACCCGAAGGTCTACAAAGAACAACTCACGCATCACCGGAGAGGCACCAATGGAGGTGGTGAACCCCATCCGAGATGGTGTCTAGATTGGATCTGGTGGTTCTGGACTCTGCGGCGGGTGGATGAATATTTCGCTGACTCCCCTAGGGTTCTAGGATTTTTGGAGTATTTATAGAGCAAAGAGGCGGTCCGGGGGGCACCCGAGGTGGGCACAACCCACCAGGGCACACCTGGGCCTCCTGGGGTGCCCTGGTGGGTTGTCCCCTCCTCGGGACTCCCCTAGGTGCAACCAGGGCCCAACATGTTCCTTCTGGTCCATAAAAAATCTCTGTAAAGTTTCATGGCATTTGGACTCCGTATGATATTGATTTTCTGCGATGTAAAAAACATGGGGAAAACAGGAATTGGCACTTGGCACTATGTCAATAGGTTAGTACCAAAAAATGATATAAAATGACTATAAAATGATTATAAAACATCCAAGATTGATAATATAACAGCATGGAACAATCAAAAAATTTAGATACGTTGGAGACGTATCACATCCTAGCATTCAAAGATTTTTCTTTCCACTTGCATAATAATTTCTTAAGATCATCTCTATCCTTACAAGCAAGAAAGTCCCTAGCTACCTCTCCATCCATAAAATAACCCTCAGGCATAACATGAAATTCATATCTAGGAGAGCTAGGTCTAACAGGTGTTTCAAAGTGTTCAGTTTCAATAATCTCGTCTGTTTCAAAAACGTCATCATCTTCAGCATACTCAATGGTTCTAGCTCTAGCAAGTTGTTCGTCAAGGAATTCACCCAGTGGCACAGTTTTATCAAGCAAAGTAGTAGCATCATAAGCATCATTCATAGTAGAAGTAGCATCATCAATAACATGCGACATACCAGAATCAATAGTAGGTGTAGGTGTCGCAAGCTTACTCAAAACAGAAGGTGAATGAAGTGCAAAGCTAGATGGCAGTTCCTTACCTCCCCTCGTTCTAGAGGAAAAAATCTTGGTTTTGGTATGTTTTAGATTCTTCATAGTGATGAACAGATATAAATTTCAAGTGACTCAGAGAATAGAGCTATGCTCCCCGGCAACGGCACCAGAAAAAGGTCTTGATAACCCACAAGTATAGGGGATCGCAACAGTTTTCGAGGGTAGAGTATTCAACCCAAATTTATTGATTTGGCACAAGGGGAGCCAAAGAATATTCTCAAGTATTAGTAGCTGAGTTGTCAATTCAACCACACCTGAAAGATTTAATATCTGCAGCAAAGTATTTAGTAGCAAAGTAATATGGAAGTAACGGTAACAGTGGCAAAAGTAACAATAGCAGTTTTGTAGTGATTGTAATAGCACAACGACAAAGTAACTTAGCAAAGATCAATATGTGAAAAGCTCGTAGGCAACGGATCGACAATGATAATTGTGTTGGATGATATTCATCATGTAGCATTTATAACCTAGCGTGACACAGAACTAGCTCCAATTCATCAATATAATGTAGGCATGTATTTCGTATATAATCATACGTGCTTATGGAAAAGAACTTGCATGACATCTTTTGTCCTACCGTCTGATACGTCTCCAACGTATCTATAATTTTTGATTGCTCCATGCTATATTATCTACTGTTTTAGGCAATATTGGGCTTTATTATCCACTTTTATATTATTTTTGGGACTAACCTATTAACCGGAGGCCCAGCCCAGATTTGCTGTTTTATGCCTATTTCAGTATTTCAAGGAAAAGGAATATCAGACGGAGTCAAAACGGAACGAAATCAACTGAAGAAGTTAATTTTGGAAGGAAACTAATCTGTTGGGCTTGGAGTGCACGTCAGGGGATTCCCAGGCTGCCCACGAGGGTGGGGGGTGCGCCCCTCCCCCTGGGCGCGCCCCCCTACCTCGTGAGCACCCCGGAGGTCCACCGACATACCCCTTGCACCCATATATACCTACGTACCCTAAAACTTCCAGAACAAAACCTAGATCGGGAGTTCCGCCGCCGCAAGCCTCCAGAGCCACGAAAAACCAATCGGGACCCCTTTCCGGTACCCTACCGAAGGGGGGATCCATCTCCGATGGCCATCTTCATCATCCCGGCACTATCCATGACGAGGAGGGAGTAGTTCACCCTCGGGGCTAAGGGTATGTACCAGTAGCTATGTGTTTGATCTCTCTCTCTCTCGTGTTCTCTCTCGTGTTCCCTCTATGGCACGATCTTGATGTATCCCGAGCTTTGCTATTGTAGTTGGATCTTATGATGTTTCTCCCCCTCTACTCTCTTGTGATGAATTGAGTTTCCCCTTTGAAGTTATCTTATTGGATTGAGTCTTTATGAGAACACTTGATGTATGTCTTGGTGATCAACTTGCGGGTTTCGTGACATTGGGAACCTATGCATAGGGGTTGGCACACGTTCTTGATTCTCCGGTAGAAACTTTGGGGCACTCTTTGAAGTACTTTTATGTTGGTTGGATAAATCTGAGATTGTGTGATGCATATCGTATAATCATGCCCACGGATACTTGAGGTGACAATGGAGTATCTAGGTGACATTAGGGTTTTGGTTGATTTGTATCTTAAGGTGTTATTCTAGTACGAACTCTTTTATAGATTGATCCGAAAGAATAGCTTTGTGGTGGTTTCGTACCCGACCATAATCTCTACGTTTGTTCTCCGCTATTAGTGGCTTTGGAGTGACTCTTTGTCGCATGTTGAGGGCTTGTCATATGATCTATCTATGTTATTATTGTTGAGAGAACTTACACTAGTGAAAGTATGAACCCTAGGCCTTGTTTCCTATCATTGCAATACCGTTTACGCTCACTTTTACCGCTCGCTACCTTGCTGTTTTTATATTTTCAGATTACAAAAACCCATATCTACCATCCATATTGCACTTGTATCACCATCTCTTCGCCGAACTAGTGCACCTATACAATTTACCGTTGTATTGGGTGTGTTGGGGACACAAGAGACTTTTTGTTATTTGGTTGCAGGGTTGTTTGAGAGAGACCATCTTCCTCCTACGCCTCTCGGGGATTGATAAACCTTAGGTCATCCACTTGAGGGAAATTTGCTACTGTCCTACAAACCTATGCACTTGCAGGCCCAACAACGTCTACAAGAAGAAGGTTGTGTAGTATACATCAAGCTATTTTCTGGCGCCATTGCCGGGGAGGCTAGGTAAGTGAAGGTATATCTTTAGATCTTGCAGTCGAATCTTTTTGTTTCTTGTTTTAGCACTAGTCTAGTTTATAAAATAAAATTACAAAAAAAATGGAGTTAAGTTTGTCTCATACGCTTCACCTTTTTAATATCTTTCGTGAGTATGATGGAAAGGATAATTGTGCTCAAGTGCTAGAAGAAGACATCTCTAAATTGTTTGGCACTAAATCTTTGAATGATGAGCATGATTGCAATGTTGTTAGTACGAATTCTTTGAATATCCATGATGCTAATGATAATTGCACTAGTTATGATGAAAATATCTCTTATGAGCATGTCAAATTTTGTGGAGTGCATGTTTGCATGAACACACCAAATAGAGAAGATATTTATTGCAAGAGGCATAAGTACCTAGAAACCAAATTGTTGCAAGAAGAGCTAGATGAATGTGCTGAAAGATTCAATATTTTTCGTGCTCCTTGTGAACTTTGCAATGAACATGGTCATTTAAAGCTCCAATGCTATTTGTTTCATGATCAAGTCGTGTCCAAATATTGTGATAATTTGATTACCCTTGAGCATCATAAAGAACTTAGCCTTCTTTTGGGTTATGAAGAAATGAAACGTATAACTGAGGGTATTCCAAAATTTAATCTTGATAGATTTCTTGATTTTGATCTAGAAAAGATTTATATGTATTGTGCGGTGAATTGCATTGAAAATCCTTATATTGCCAATTATATAAAGAAAAGAAAACAAATAGAAGATGAAGAGAATACTAATGAAAGGGAAGAGACTTCCCAATCTCCTCCTATTATTTCTTATGATGAATCAGGTAATGAGGAGGAGCTTTCTATTCAACCAATCTCATCAATAAGGAGCTCAAAGACGAAGGTTGAACCTACACATAATGTGAAGAAGAAAAATAAAAAAAGGAGAAACAAAGGTAAAAAGGTATCCCTTCCAAAGGATGTTGCTCCTACTACTTGTGATAATGATAATTGCTATACTATTGGTGCTATCCATACTATTAATGATGAGAGTGATTATGCTTATGATATGAAAAGGCCCAAGCTTGGGGAAGCTATGTTTGATGAGAATGACATATTTGAGAATATATTTGCTGAAATTAATGTTTGTCCTAAGCTTGGGGATGCTACGTTTAGTGAAGAAGATATTTTTAGTCCCCCAAGCTTTGATGAGCAAATTTATTATGATGAAAGCATGCCTCCTATCTATGATGATTATTGTGATGACACGTATGCTTTAAAGAATAATGATAACCATGAAACTTGTCATCTTGATCTTAATTTTCAATCACATGATAGTTATTTTGTTGAGTTTGCTCCCACTATTATTCATGAGAAGAATTTTGCTTATGTGGAGAGTTGTAAATTTTCTATGCAAGTAGATCATGAAAAGAATGCTTTAGGTGCTGGTTATATTGTTGAATTCATTCATGATGCTACTAAAAATTATTATGAGGGAGGAACATATGCTTGTAGGAATTGCAATAATATCAAGTTTCCTCTCTATGTGCTTAAAGTTTTGAAGTTATGCTTGTTTTACCTTCCTATGCAAGTTGATTATTGTTCCCATAAGTTGTTTGCTCATAAAATCCCTATGCATAGGAAGTGGGTTAGGCTTAAACGTGCTAGTCATATTCTTCATGATGCTCTCTTTATGTTTCAATTCTTATCTTTTATGTGAGCATCATTGAAATCATAATGCCTAGCTAGGGGCATTAAACGATAGCGCTTGTTGGGAGGCAACCCAATTTTATTTTAGTTTCTTTCTTTTTGGTTCTGTTTAGGAATAAATAATCCATCTAGCCTCTGTTTAGATGTGGTTTTATCTTTTAATTAGTGTTTGTGCCAAGTTAAACCTATTAGATCTTCTTGGAAGATAGTTATTTGATCTTGCTGTAATTTCCAGAATCTTTGCGCTCAGTGCCCGAATTGTCAAAACTCACCAGAACGTGATAAAATAGTGATTCCAATTTCTTCTGATCAATAAACAAATTTCCCAGGTCGTCTAATTTTGGTAGAATTTTTTGGGTTCCAGAAGTTTACGTTTGATACAGATTACTTCAGACTGTTCTATTTTTGACAGATTCTGTTTTCATTGTGTTGTTTGCTTATTTTGATGACTCTATGGCTAGTAAAATAGTTTATGAACCATAGAGAAGTTGGAATACAGTAGGTTTAACACCAATATAAATAAAGAATGAGTTCATTACAGTACCATGAAGTGGTGTTTTGTTTTCTTTCGCTAACGGAGCTCGCGAGTTTTCTGTTAAGTTTTGTGTTGTGAAGTTTTCAAGTTTTGGGTAAAAATTCGATGGACTATGGAATAAGGAGTGGAAAGAGCCTAAGCTTGGGGATGCCCAAGGCACCCCAAGGTAATATTCAAGGACAACCAAGCGTCTAAACTTGGGGATGCCCGGGTGGCATCCCCTCTTTCGTCCACTTCCATCGGTAATTTACTTGGAGCTATATTTTTACTCACCACATGATATGTGTTTTGCTTGGAGCGTCATTTTATTTTCTTTAGCTTTGCTTTCTGTTTGAATAAAGTATCAAGATCTGAAATTATTAAATTGGAGAGTCTTCACATATTTGTATAATTATTCGACTACTCATTGATCTTCACTTATATCTTTCGGAGTAGTTTATCATTTGCTCTAGTGCTTCACTTATATCTTTTAGAGCATGGTGGTAGTTTTATTTTGAAGAAATAGATGAACTCTCATGCTTCACTTATATCATTTTGAGAGTCTTAAATAGCATGGTAATTTGCTTAATGTTAATATACTTGGTATTCAAGATATGTGAAACTTTCTTTTTAGTGGGTTGAATACTAAGATAAGTTTGATGCTTGATAATTGTTTTGAGATATGGAGGTGATAATATCATAGTCGTGCTAGTTGAGTAGTTGTGAATTTGAGAAATACTTGTGTTGAAGTTAGCAAGTCCCATAGCATGCACGTATGGTTAAAGTTGTGTAACAAATTTGAAGCATGAAGTGTACCTGGCTTGTGCATCCTTATGAGTGGCGGTCGGGGATGAGCGATGGTCTTTTCCTACCAATCTATCCCCCTAGGAGCATGCGCGTAGTACTTGATTTTTTATGACTTCTAAATTTTTGCAATAAGTATATGAGTTCTTTTGACTAATGTTGAGTCCGTGGATTATACGCACTTTTACCTTTCCGCCATTTGCTAGCCTCTTCGGTACCGTGCATTGCCCTTTCTCACATTGAGAGTTGGTGCAAACTTCGCCGGTGCATCCAAACCCCATGATATGATACGCTCTTTCACACATAAACCTCTCTATATCTTCCTAAAAACAGCCACCATACCTACCTATCATGGCATTTCCATAGCCATTCCAAGATATATTGCCATGCAACTTCCACCATCATCATCATCATCATCATGACATGCTTTACTTTTGTCATATTGCCATTGCATGATCTTGTAGTTGACATCGTATTTGTGGCAAAGCCACCATGCATTATTTTTCATACATGTCACTCTTGATTCATTGCACCATCCCGGTACACCGCCGGAGGCATTCATATAGAGTCATATCTTATTCTAGTATCGAGTTGTAATCATTATGTTGTAATCAATAGAAGTATGATGATCATCATTATTAGAGCATTGCCCAATCAAAAAAAAAGAGAAAGGCCAAAAAGAAAAAAAGAAAGTCCCAAAAAAAGAAGGAGAAAATAAAAAGGGCAATGCTACTATCTCTTTTTCCACACTTGTGCTTCAAAGTAGCACCTTGTTCTTCATGTAGTGAGTCTCATATATTGTGCTTCAAAGTAGCACCATGATTTTCATATAGTGAGTCTCATAAGTTGTCTTGTTCATACTAGTGGGAATTTTTCATTATAGAACTTGGCTTGTATATTCCAACGATGGGCTTCCTCAAAATGCCCTAGGTCTTCATGAGCAAGCAAGTTGGATGCACACCCACTAGTTTTCTTTTGTTGAGCATTCTTAGCTCTAGTGCATCCGTTGCATGGCAATCCCTACTCCTTGCATTAACATCAATTGATGGGCATCTCCACAGCTCATTGATTAGCCTCGTTGATGTGAGACTTTCTCCTTTTTTGTCTTCTCCACACAATCCCCATCATCATATTCTATACCACCCATAGTGCTATGTCCATGGCTCGCGCTCATGTATTGCGTGAAGGTTGAAAAAGTTTGAGATTATTTGAGTATGAAACAATTGCTTGGCTTGTCATCGGGGGTATAGAAGTTGGGAACATCTTTGTGTGACGAAAATGAAGCATAGCCTAACTATATGATTTTGTAGGGATGAACTTCCTTTGGCCATGTTATTTTGAGATGACATAATTGTTTGATTAGTATGCTTGAAGTATTATCATTTTTTATGTCAATATGAACTTTTGTCTTGAACCTTTCGGATCTGAATATTCATATCACAAGTAAGAAGATTTACATTGAAATTATGCCAAGTAGCACTCCGCATCAAAAATTCTTTTTTTATCATTTACCTACTCGAGGACGAGCAGGAATTAAGCTTGGGGATGCTTGATACGTCTCCAACGTATCTATAATTTTTGATTGCTCCATGCTATATTATCTACTGTTTTAGGCAATATTGGGCTTTATTATCCACTTTTATATTATTTTTGGGACTAACCTATTAACCGGAGGCCCAGCCCAGATTTGTTGTTTTATGCCTATTTCAGTATTTCGAGGAAAAGGAATATCAGACGGAGTCAAAACGGAATGAAATCAACTGGAGAAGTTAATTTTGGAAGAAAACTAATCTGTTGGGCTTGGAGTGCACGTCAGGGGATTCCCGGGCTGCCCACGAGGGTGGGGGGCGCGCCCCTCCCCCCTGGGCGCGCCCCCTACCTCGTGAGCACCCCGGAGGTCCACCGACGTACCCCTTGCACCCATATATACCTACGTACCCTAAAACTTCCAGAACAGAACCTAGATCGGGAGTTCCGCCGCCGCAAGCCTCCAGAGCCACGAAAAACCAATCGGGACCCCTTTCCGGTACCCTGCCGGAGGGGGGATCCATCTCCGGTGGCCATCTTCATCATCCCGGCGCTATCCATGACGAGGAGGGAGTAGTTCACCCTCGGGGCTGAGGGTATGTACCAGTAGCTATGTGTTTGATCTCTCTCTCTCTCGTGTTCTCTCTCGTGTTCCCTCTATGACACGATCTTGATGTATCCCGAGCTTTGCTATTGTAGTTGGATCTTATGATGTTTCTCCCCCTCTACTCTCTTGTGATGAATTGAGTTTCCCCTTTGAAGTTATCTTATCGGATTGAGTCTTTATGAGAACACTTGATGTATGTCTTGGTGATCAACTTGCGGGTTTCGTGACATTGGGAACCTATGCATAGGGGTTGGCACACGTTCTTGATTCTCCGGTAGAAACTTTGGGGCACTCTTTGAAGTATTTTTATGTTGGTTGGATAAATCTGAGATTGTGTGATGCATATCGTATAATCATGCCCACGGATACTTGAGGTGACAATGGAGTATCTAGGTGACATTAGGGTTTTGGTTGATTTGTATCTTAAGGTGTTATTCTAGTACGAACTCTTTTATAGATTGATCCAAAAGAATAGCTTTGTGGTGGTTTCGTACCCGACCATAATCTCTACGTTTGTTCTCCGCTATTAGTGGCTTTGGAGTGACTCTTTGTCGCATGTTGAGGGCTTGTCATATGATCTATCTATGTTATTATTGTTGAGAGAACTTACACTAGTGAAAGTATGAACCCTAGGCCTTGTTTCCTATCATTGCAATACCGTTTACACTCACTTTTACCGCTCGCTACCTTGCTGTTTTTATATTTTCAGATTACAAAAACCCATATCTACCATCCATATTGCACTTGTATCACCATCTCTTCGCCGAACTAGTGCACCTATACAATTTACCATTGTATTGGGTGTGTTGGGGACACAAGAGACTTTTTGTTATTTGGTTGCAGGGTTGTTTGAGAGAGACCGTCTTCCTCCTACGCCTCTCGCGGATTTATAAACCTTAGGTCATCCACTTGAGGGAAATTTGCTACTGTCCTACAAACCTGTGCACTTGCAGGCCCAAGAACGTCTAGAAGAAGAAGGTTGTGTAGTAGACATCACCGTCCCATGGCAGCGGAGTCCTACTGGAAACTAAGGTATATTAAGGCCTCCGTTAAATAGAGAACCGTAACAAAGCATTAGCACTTAGTGAATACATGAACTCCTCAAACTACGGCAACCACCAGAAAGAATCCCAATTATTGTCACATTGGGGTATGCGGATCATAACTCATAATAGCTGTCTACAACTTGCAAGATAGGATCAAGACCACAAATATATTCATGAAAACATAATAGGTTCAGATTTGAAATCATGGGACTTGAGCCCTACTGACAAGCATTAAGCATAGCAAAGTCATAACAACATCAATCTCAGAACATAGTGGATACTAGGGATCAAACCCAGACAAATCTAACTCAATTACATGATAAATCTCATCCTACCCATCACTGTCCAGCAAGCCTACGATGGAATTACTCACGCACAGCGGTGAGCATCATGAAATTGGTGATGGAGGAAGGTTGGTGGTGATGATGGCGATGAATCCCCCTCTCCGGAGCCCCGAACAGACTCCAGACCAGCCCTCCCGATGAAGAACAGAAGGCGGCGGTGGCTCCATATCGTAAAACGCGATGAACCCTTCTCTCTGATTTTTTTCTCCTCGTATAGGGTTATATAGAGTTAGAGTTGAGGTCGGAGGAGCTCCAGGGGGCCCACAAGCCTGCAAGGCGCGCCCCGGGGGCTTGTGGCCTCTGGGTGGCCCCCTCTGGATAATTCTTGTGCCAGTATTTTTTATATATTCGAAAAATATTCTCCGTAATTTTCAGGTCATTTTGAGAGCTTTTATTTCTGTGCAAAAATAACACCATGGCAATTCTGCTGAAAACATAGTCAGTTCGGGTTAGTTCCATTCAAATCATGCAAATTAGAGTCCAAAACAAGGGCAAAAGAGTTTAGAAAAGTAGATACGATGGAGACGTATCACATTGCTATGTGCAATCTGGTAGCATAGAAAAGATGTGCTACATACGAAGAAGAGAAGAAAAGAACTGCCATGTTCCATGCCAATGGTGTCATGATCAGTTGTTGGGATGTTTTATTGGTGTATGTATAAGTGTGGTTGACATGTTAGATGCCAATGTTGCCATAAACTAATGTTTTCTGATGTTTTATTTGGTCATAGAAATTAGAGAAGAGGTGCAAAAATGGATATGGGGTGGGTAATTTCTGGTTCTATAGCTCACTACAATCAACACCATGGAATGCGTAAGACTATGAGGAGTTAAACTGGACTGGACCTTTATTACCACTTCTTCAGCAGTACGTAGACACAGGTACTGACTACACATAGTAAAAATCACCTACTAAAAAATTTACAAACTTACAAACAATTGTAGTTTTTTTATGCAGGGAAGTTCGGTGCAAGGAAAACAACCGGTTGTGCATGGCATGTAGAACAAAGAGAACCTAGCAATCCTTCACATCCCGCACACCAACAATAGTTATCGGGAACATTTTATGGTGGGCTAAAAATTTGCTTAAATTTGAGAAAATGGGCGGATGGTATGTTTGAAAAAAACTACTATTTTCATGCCCCTGGTTGCTTCCTATGCTTAGTTTTGCCCTCGACAACTAACGTTGCTCAGTTTTTCCCTCCCTCCACCACCTGCTCACAAAATCCCAAACGAAGCACTTCCATCCGGTCACAACCTTTGACCGTCAGCTCCTGACTAGTGGGGCCGCATGATATTTTGACAGGTGGGTTTGCTCCACTCTCTCTCACAGTAGTGCTATCGCGGTAGAATCCTGACATGTGAGGTCAAGGCAACTTATGGCATGTGGGGCCGCTTGAAACCCTGATAGGTGGCATCGGTCCGCTCTCTCCCCACAGTGCTGACACAGTAAGATCCTGACATGTGGGGTTGCCCCTACTTATGATAGGTCGGCCGAGGCATCTTATGACAGGTGGGGCTGAGGTAGCTTATGACGGGTGGGGCTGAGGTAGCTTTATCACAGGTGGGGCCAAGGCAGCTTATGACAGGTGGGTCAGCGTTGCATATGACAGGTGGGGTATATTCTCTCTATCACTTGTAAATGACTAACCACGCACAGCCCTGAGCACCCCCCCCCACACACACACACACATTCCACAGAGCAGCCATAGCCATGGTTGCAACTTACCCGCATCACCGGATCTGATTCCAGCGCCGACCAACGACCGGCGGTGGTGCACATCCGCCACGGCACCAACATTATTTCTCTACCCGCATTGCCTATCCAGGCCAACATACATCATGCAGATTTGCCGCCCTCTCGACCATCTGGATGTGATCTGCCATCGAAGACAGTCACCGTCAGTCGCATGACATTTCTTAGTAAGCTCTCGGATCCCGATCCGCCTTATTCAAGCGCTTCGGAACCCTTTCCTTAATCTCATATGAACCCCAAATTTTAGGGGCGCCGTCGCGGGCAATGTCTGGCCGCAACGGTTACAGTGGCAAGGGTACCGATTCAATCATGTCTTGGCCACGCTCAACTACACCAGATTTGGAGGAGGTTCAGGTAGTTAGTTCTCATGGCCTATCTGAATGATCCCTTATTTAATTTGTAGTGTTAATTGTATTTTGTATGGATTATTATACTTTAATAGGCAGGCTGATGATCTTTGGTATACTGCATACCAAGATGAATCAATCCAGTGGGTAGAGAGAAGACAACATTGGAGGTGGCGGTGGCTAATTTGGGTTTTGAATTAGCTAGTAAAAACATATTGATTGTTGAGCTAAAGTATACTATTGCAGAAGAAAGGAGAATTTCTCGCAATGATAAGTTGAAACTAGAGATTGGTATGGGCATATTTGATCATGTGGTAGAGGAGCTGCAAATGGATGGAGAGAGAAAGCAAGAGTCATACAAGGACTTGAAGTGAAGGCAGAGGAGAAAAACAGATACATGGTGGCACTTACCATAGTTGTCATCAATTTACTAGCTCTTTACTATGTAGTTCAGGTAAATTGAAATAATGTAAGAGTTCTCCAAATATGATGAGTTGTTGAGTAGGTTTGTACCCCTGGAATCTGAGCAAGATGTAACATCTTGTTAACCCCTTGGAATTTACTCCAGATGATATGCATCTTTGTTTGTAGAAGTTTCAGGAAAAATATGTTTTATTTTTATTAGGCTACTATATGAATTTAGTCCATATGATATCCAATTTTAGTACAACTCATATGCTATTTGGTGTCTACAAATTGGAAATTTAAGGAAGGTAAAACATCATGGTCTATGAACTAGTCCACTTGAAATTAGCCTTTCATCCAAATGTTTCTTACACCAACATGTTCAAGACAGCAGCTTGACAAACATAGCAAATAATGCTAATACTAAAACACATTTTAGCACAAATTTCTCTCCCTCTGATTTCTTTTGCTTAACCTAAACTGGTTAATAGCAGCATAATTTTCAACATGTTTCTTCAATAACACCTCAATTTGCATATCATTCTTCTTGATCAAATCTTCAGTCCAAGCCTTCTTCTGCAGCAACTCTTGATTCCATGCTTTGTAGGCCTATAATTCACTAAGAACTCGGGGATCCTTTTCTCATGCTTTGCCACGATCCTTTTCTCTTTTGCAGCAACTCTTGATTTTATCCTTGTCCATTTCACCTTCCATTTTCACTAATGATGAATGACATGTCAGGGCTCAGAGTGTTATCACGTAAAGCTGAAGGAGAAACTGACTGGTCTGGAGTGTACAATCACTATGATGAAGCAAAAAATAATCAATCACCGGCAATAGATGAGAGCAAGAGTCAAGAAGGAATTAGCATGTATAATTGTAGTTGTCGCATTAGCCATCTTCTATGCATTGTTTGTAATGATGATTTGGGGTTTTGTTTGATTATAACTGGCTACATCAATAAGCAGAGCTCATCTATTGCTTGCCAACTATCCTATGAAAATTGCTTGTTTCACATTTGGACGCTCCAATCTGGGTGCATAATTATCACATTGGGAACTATGCAACCATGGGAATTTGGAGCGACCGAGTACTAATAATTGTGGTTGATTATATCAGAATTCTGATTGCCTGCCAATGTGCCAATATAATTTGTCACCCCCTTCAATTGTCATTCCTCTTTTATTCATACCCCGCTTCAGTCGCCACCATCTTCATCGACCCGGTCGGTCGCGCTACACACTTACACACACTCTGCAATCTCGCTTTCTCGCGGTTTGTATACGTAGCGCAGCCATGTCGAGCACAACGAGGACAACATTTCCACCTGAAGTCTTGCGCCCGATCAAAGGTCAACCACGAAATCATCCCACTCGTCTTCCATGAGTCCGACATCGAGCCCTGACCTCGATTTTATCCGGTTCATGGAAGGGCCACTGCAGCCCGAGTCATTGGATGATGACCAGATGGACGAGGAGCCGTTGGAGGACGAAGAAGACGACGGCGATGATGAGGAGGAGTAGGAATGATCGAACAAGGATGACGACGAGGACATCAACGGCGATGACGACGACGACAATGACAGCGGCAATGAAAAGCCAACGGTTTGCGGTAAGAAACGTCTTCGCCAAGACGATGTCGCAGGGCCATCCAACAACAACAACAACAGCAACAACAACGATGACGACGACAACAACAACAAACAACAACAACAACAACAACAACAACAAGGACTAAATTAAGCAGACTGTATATCTTTGTTGCCATTCGCTTAAATTAATTTGTTATCTCTGTTTCCCCTGTTAATCTCATCGTAGACGGTTAGCAATAGGCATTCAACAACGATCTTTTACATTATCACGCATAGTTGGTTTCTTCAATTGTGTGCCTTGTCGAGCACATAATTCGCAACAAAAAAGTATGCGCTGCCTAGAATTATCGCACACAATTCTGATTATCGACCTGTTTGCCGGATATCACACACATCTTGTTACACCGAATCGTTTTTGTTCTTCTGGATGATCGCAAACAATTTATCTGAGTGATCTGTATGTCGTCTATCGCACACATTTGGATCTGGGTAATCGTTTGTGTTATTTTTGCTCATCACAAACAGTTCATCCGACTGAACTGTATGTCGTCTATCGCACACATCTGGATTTCGATAACCGTTTGCGTTATTTTGTATGATCGCAAGCAATTTGTATGGATCAACTGTATGCCACGTATCGCACAAGCAACTCTTTTTTGAATTGTATTTAATGTGTCTACAATCGTGCACAGTTTGTTTTATTGGTGATGGTTCTATTACGATATTGTTTGCGATTCATGCCTCACGCGTAGTTGGATCGATTGGTCTCCTATACATGTGTCGCGTTAGGACCTTCATGTAGTTGCGATGGCAAATTTTATTACTTCACCATGGCAAAAAAAAATGAACCATGGCAAATTTATTTCATGGTCATGGAAATTTTTAATACTTCACCATGGCACATTTTAGTAATTTACCATGGCAATTTTTTATTATGAATCATGGCAAATTTAGTTCATGGATCTTAACAAATTTTAGTAATTCACCATGGCAATTTTATTTTATGGACCATGGCAATTTTAGCAATTCAACATGATATTTTTTTTAATTGTGAACCATGGCAAATTTACTTATGGATCATGTCAATTTTTAGTAATTCATGATTACAAATTTACTTTTTATAGAACATGGCAATTTTAGCATTTTGACCATGGCAATTTTTGTTTTGTTTATGAACCATGACAAATTTAGTTCATGGATCATGGCAAATTTTAGTAATGCACCATGTCAGTTTTAGTTTATGATTCATGGCAAGTTTTAGTAATTGACCATGGCATATTTTTCAGTAATTGACCATCGAATTTTTTATGGACGATGGCAAATTTAGTTCATAGATCATGGCAAATTTAGTTCATAGATCATGGCAAATTTAGTAATTCTCCATGGCTAATTTAGTTTTATTGATCATTGCTTTATTTTTCAATAATTGACCATGGCAAATTTAGTTTCATGTATTACGGCAGATTTTGTGTATTGTTCATGGAAAATTTATTCTTCTCTCGATAAATGTACACTTTTTTTGAACCATGGCAATTTAGTTGATGCTTTCTTACTTGAGCATCATCAAAATTAGTTTGTATGTATCATGGTGTTTTTTACATCATTTAATGGCACTAAAATTTGCCAAGGCAAATTGTTTTTTCTAGTATGGCAATTTATTTTCTTGTTAGAGCATGGCAAAAAGTTTCCTTTTTTATTGCAGACCATGATAGTTTTGCTACTTGTCCCACTATAATGACCTTTCTTTGTAGGTATTTTTTTATGTGTGGTAGTTCTAACAAGTATAATAGTCCACTGTTATCATATAATCCATGGCAATATATATATTCCATCAGATTTTTATATGAATTTCTAGATTTCTATGTGATTTTTACTCTAAAGTTTTTTCTCAGTTTTTAGTTGGTTTTCTGTTATTTTAGTTTGGTATCTAAATGGGCATGTTCATTTTTTCATGGCAGAACACATCAAACACTAGCTTGACCTGCCAGCATGAGTGAGAGAAGGTTCGGGTTGGGATGCCTCTCGCTCCGAACAATCAATTCCCCATGCGTTGGGGAACCAATTTGTTCAGTCTGGGAAGGGCTCCCACCTAACGTTCGGGCCTTAACATCAATGAGCCAAATACGAACGACAATCAAATCACGAGAGGACAACTTAAATTTGACGTTCACACATCTCGTAAATTGCAGAAGTTTATTATTGTCTTGTGTTAATTCTAATGTCTACAACAACAATCGTATAGTTGTATACAATTTATTCTTGTGCACAAAAATTAGCCCAAATTAGACAGATGCTTGAGAGGTTGCACAACAAATTTCCAAGGCTCCTTGCTTAGCTTAATCTCGTGTCACTTTAAGTGTCACATGAGCCAGTAATTTAGGAAGATATAACTTGATTTTGACAATTTTTAGAGACGTAAAACGAGTAGTTGAAGAACAGAATTATTTTCTCCGTCCCAAAAATAAATGTCTCAACTTTGTACTAGCTTCAGGTGGTGTTTGGTTCTCTAGTCCTAGGACTTTTTCTAGTCCCTGAGACTTTTTAAAAAAGGCTCTCAAGGAGGTGCTTCTAAGGACTCTTAGCAAAAAGTCCCATCCTGTTTGGTTTGCTAGGGACTTTTTCTAGTCCCAACACAAAAAAGTCCCTGGAACCAAACACCCCCTCAGTATAAAATTGCACTAAGATGAGACACTTATTTGGGAACGGAAGGAGTATGTATTAACTCTACAGGATAAACCCATGGCCCACACCGCAGTGACACGGCTAGGATAAAACCATGGTCCGTCTGTGTCGCTCAACAACCTCTGCAGTTTGCCCTCATTGCTCCGCTCCCCCACAAAAGTTAGGGGAATTTGGTCCCCCCCCCCCCCCCCTTACTTTGGACTTTGACTATTTGCCACTCTTTACTTTGTATTTGATCTTTTGCCATCTTTTACTTTGCACTTTGATCTTTTGCCACTTTGTAACACAAAAACAATCTTTGCAAATGATAGAAGAAATGCATGCACAAATCAGAGGACAAGTATACCCTTATACCTCTTTGACTGAAACATAGATCAACCTCACCCCAAAAACGTGATGAACCCTAGCTGCTGCCCCCCCCCCCCCCCCCCCCTGCGTGCTGCTCCCTCGCATCTCGCACTCGCCTCGCTTCACGTGCTCAAAGTAGTTGAGCTGAAAGTTGAAATGCATGAAACCGTTGAACCATTGATCCAACTATGATGAAACATTCCCAGATTAGTCACACATACATGAGTGATTTTCTGTAATTTTTTCAATTTTTTCTAAGAACTTTTAAATTCCGGTCAAACTTTGGTCAAACTAGTTAAGCTGAATGTTGAAGTGTATAGAAACGTTGAACCATTGATAAAAAATTTATGAAACTTTCACATATTAGTCATTCATGCGTGAGTGATTTTCTGTAATTTTTTCATTTTTTTCTGAGAACTTTCAAATTTGGTCAGAATTTGCAGCTGAAATTCGAATTTCTCAAATTTTACCAGAATGGTCACACATATATGGTTGTTTATATGGATTTTTTTTCAATTTTTGCTGGGTTGTTCGAAAAAAAGTCCAAAAGTTGGGCAGCATTTTGGCTCAATTTGGACAGCATTTCCACTGTTTATGCACATATCATCCAAATCCTAACATATATTTCCAGAAAGACATTCATATCCATATCACACTTGAACTCAGTATAGAAAAATAAAGCATTTCACATGTCCATACATCATCTAACATAAGGTGTCAAGTCTGGCATATTACAACCAAAAACATAAGGAAACATTTGATGCATTGTTCCACACAAAGTAGGATGGCAAGTCTGGCAAACTATAACTAAAAGCATAGAGAACATAGAAGATCAAGCACAACACTAGCTCTTCCTTCTCTTCGGGGTCAACTTTCTAGCCCTTGAGCTCGAGGACATGTCATATGCAATCATGGTGTTCCCAACGGTTGTGGTAGGTTGCTGGGACGCCTCATCCGCCAACGCCATAGCCAACATCCTTCTTATCACAGGATTGGGACTGCCTTGAAGACTATGTGGCATAGTGATCATGTGCCTACTGGGACTGGCAACAACTTCAAATTGTGGTGCTGCATGTGTTTCCTCATCAGCCAACGCCGCAGCCATCAAATCTCTAGTGACAAGCAATAATCAAATAGGAATAGCACTGCAGCCTACGGGCATGAGCAGCAGCGGCAGTCACGGCCATGAGCAGCACCAAATTATTTTCATTTCAATTATCATGCAATACATTTTGATATCTATATTTAGTGTTGTCGATATTTCATATTCTTCTATAAACTTGGTCTAGCTTAGGACAAACACATAACTTGAAATAATTTGGAATGAAACATCAAAAAGGATATATGCATATGTAGGTTCTTTTCCTACTATATCAAGAATATAGTAATATAACAGTGTATATCAGATTAGTCCAAAAGTTAGCCGTGTAATCACAAGTTATCTTCTAACGAAACTGAAAGCACATGAATAAATAATCAGTACACCATTTATTTTCTTGGACCAACACTTCCCTGAGATCTCAATTCCAAATTTTATCAATCTTCTCACCTTGACGTATTCGCAAGTACAAAAGGGAGCAACAAATAGGAATAGTTATATTGTGAAAACACATGGGGTGAGAAGCAACAGCACTGGCCACACACGGCCACCACGGGCGACGAGCAGCAGTAGAGGCCATGAGCCGCTGCTGCTGCCCTGCTGCTCCCCGGATGCCCGCCTGCCACGCACGGCAACGAGCAGCAGCAGTGGCGGCGCGCACGGGCACGCAGGCGGCGGGGACGCATGGCCAGGAGCAGCAGATGCGGCGGCGGCGGCGCACGAGCAGGCGAGGGGCGGCAGCGGCGGAAAACGTGAGTGGAGGCGGTGGCCGGCGACGGGCGGCGGGCGGACAGGCGGTGGCCGGCAGCGGAGCAAAACGCGAGGGGCGGTGGCGGCGACAAGTAACCCTAACCCTAGGTGGCCAAGGGCCGGGGCGGGAAAGAAGACTCGCCTTCGCCGTCGTGGACCACCGGGGCCGTCGCCGTTGCCGTCGTTGACCACGGGGATCTCCTGGAGCTGGCTGCCGCCGTCTCCTACAGACGAGGAGGGGATGAGTTGCGAACGAACGAGTTCCTCGTCCTTGTTTCTGGTCAATCTGTTCGGGAGGGGCAAGTTTGTCATTATACGTGGGACCCATCTGACAGAGGGCAAAAGATCAAAGTGTAAAGTAAAAGATGGTAAAAGATCAAATACAAAGTAAAGAGTGGCAAATAGTGAAAGTCCAAAGTAATGGGGGGCAAAATACCAAATCCCCCCAAAAGTTAGCAGCCAAAGCGCCTCTTTTCCCACTCATCTTCTTCCCCTCGCCCCTATCTATCTATCCCCCCTACCCTGGCCCCTCCCCTCTCTCATGTCGCTACCAATCACTAGCGTCTCCCGAGCCCACCAGGACCCGACCCAGATCTTGCCGTTGGCAGCTCAACTCCCGTGTAGGTGAGCCGGCTACTCCCCTCCCACCCCCACCACCCGAGAGTACACGGCGCCTCTTCTTCAAAAGCCCTCCCTTTTTGTTTTCTCGGCGCTCCTCGGGGGTTTTGGTCCGCCGAGGAGGGGTTTGGTGCGCCCGGTACCGGAGAATCTTGGCGAGAAGTGCCTAGTTTCCGCTAGGCTGGTTGGTGGGAGGCGGGGGCCTGGTGCCGCGGCTTCAGCCATGGAGGCAGTCGCAATGTCGCCGTCCTCCGTCTCGTCCCACAACCTCGACGCCGCCTCCACCAGCGACGACATGCCGTCCTCGCAAGAGGGCCTCCTCTTCTCGGACAGCCTCAAGGTACTACGTTTCCCTGCGCCTCACCCTTCACATGGCTCCGAGGCGCAATCTTATGCTTCCCCTCCCATGGATCTAGGCGATGTTCTTGCGGAAACCGGTCTGCATTTCTCGATTGCGCGGCCGCGTTGCCGGAAAATCTGGCGGTGGGTCCAATTTTGGGGCGGCGATTGATTGTGGCCCCCCTATGTCCCTGTCAATCTTAAGATTTTGTTCCCATTTTGGTAGAGATAGAGAAGCGAACAGGGTAGGCACTGCAGTGACCTTTCCAAACTTAGTGTGCTCATAATTTCTGCTAGTAGTATTATGTTACTAAGTCCTTCTTTTTCCGTACCATGTAGTTGTATGTCTACTCTTCTATTGCTCACATAATTGGGTGCGCTACCCTGTAATGGCCCAACCTTTCTCTTGCTTTCCCCCAATTGAGCAAAAGCGCTACCGCATTATGATTTTAAAATGCGCGGTTTGTCGCAGTGGAATGGCCATTGGTACTGAGGCTGTTAGCAAATAAGCAGCACCCAAGGAGGTTGTCATGCATAGTTTGTAGTAGGGCCTCACGTATACGGTGGACTTTTGCTCATTTGAAGTTTGAACTGTAGCTTAGTTGCATGCCGGCACGCTTATTGGTCTGTTTATGTCAACCGTTAGCGTGCTGTTGTCATCTCTTGTCAAATTTGTCGCTATTCGAGGTAATGAAATTAGGATCCTTGTTAACGACGAAACCCCACATGGCTGCACCTTAGTTAATCATTGATGTTCCTCCCATATGGCATTTCTTATAGTATCCTCTATGCTGAGCTTAAATTATGTTTGTTTGCAGGACTTGAGGAATCTGCGGTCGCAGCTATACTCAGCGGCAGAATATTTTGAAGTATTCTACACAAACAACTCGCACAGATCTACGTACGGTCTTTTGTTTTGTTTAATTATTCAGCTCCGTGTCTACTATGCTGGTTAAACAGAAGGCTATCTCGTATCTTGCATCTCATTTGCACTTGTCTTCTGTAGGGTGGTGACGAGTTTAAAAGACTACGCAGTTGAGGCACTCGTTAGCACGGTTGACCATCTTGGCTTTGTGTCGTACAAGGTGGATAATCTCGTCAATGAAAAGGCTGACGAGGTTAATGAAACAGAATTTCGAGTATCATCGGTTGAACAGGTATTGTAATTGAATGCTGAATGAAGGGAAACATTTTGTAAATCCTCTTTCTGTCTATGTTCTCTAACTTCATATAATTGAACAAATGTAAATGCTGCCATCTATGCCCCCATTTGAGTCTATGGCATTCCGCACAGATAACTTGGTTAATATGTCGCACAAGTCCTAAATGTGGCAACATTATTTCACATGGTTGTAGAGGGTAAAGATTTGCCAGCAGGCAATTGACCAGGAGGGAAGATCTCAACAGTCTCTTCTTATCAGGGCACCGCAGTACCACAGGCGTTACATATTACCAGGCAAATTCACTGCCTATTTTGTTTCTAGTGCTTTACATAATAACCTCCTTGTGCTATATAGATAATTGTTGTTCCGTTGTATAGGCGTAGATATAGTGGAATCCGCTATCCATCCAGTTTCAGAGCCCACACGGTACAGCAGGCAACATACGGGTCGCAAAATGCGCAAGTCTCAGTCTAGTAAGTTCACTGAATTTCTGAGTTCTGAGTTCTCTAGAGATTGCTGTGTCATTGATTTTTTTAATGGTTTATCTTTCAGCCATGTCCACTCCAGTTAGTAGGCAGACAACAATGAGGTAGGCAGACAACTCTCAGGACTGTGGTTTGCATGTTATTGTGGATCAAAGTGTTCATAAGAGCCCTTGACTGTTCTTTGTCAAAATAGACATAATACAGGCTTATTAAAACATGTTCTGTTGCAGGAGTGTCCGTTCACAGTCTCCAGCAGTTCGTGAAACACATCATCGATCACGATCCATGTCGCCGTCTCGAAAAGCGCGAGCTAAATCACCATCACCCCAAGTCGTGAACTTGAATCCGAAAGGTATAATAGTATTCTGACCTCACATTTGAACAAGCAAGTGCTGCATTCTTTGAATGCGCAGCTTCTGCTGAAGAGAACTTAACCAGACATTGCTTCACAGAAACAAGAGCAGGTTCGCCAATACCAACTGCTCCCAATCCCCTGGCGCGATCTGCTACAGTTGCAAGAAGACCACCTCTGGATCCAAAGCATTTTGTATGTTAACCAGAACCCAGCATTGTTGCTTTCTTTCTGTTTAACAGTGTATTATCCTGAAGCCAGTTTTTCTTCTCTCTAGTTTCTGACGTGATAACCCCTTGCAGAGACAAACCTCGATGCAGGTGCAGTCCGACTATGAACACCAGAAAGAGCGGGAGAAAAGATCGAGCAAAGGCAGGGGCTTCCTCAAGTCGCTGCTCACAAGACGCCGGTGGAGGAATGACGAGTCGCTCTACAATTACTTGGACGAGTACTGATCGCTGAAATGTCTTAGACCTTGTTCCTTGTTGACCAATCTCGTTCCTTCATACATATGATGTTCGAGATCTCAGACCAAATCTCATTCCTTCATACATATAGCTTGTGTGTCATTTCCATGTGTTTATAGATACAATGCAGACAGAAACACCACCAGTGGTGCTCATGGCGTTGCGCAAGCGCATGACGGATGAAGCAACCAAATACAGAGCAACTTCAGTACCATACCATCACCTACATCCATTTCCCGTTTCTGTGGCCTAGATCTTGATACCAAATACATGGTGGTCCTTCCAGTGTCATTTTCCTCTGTTTGCGCTGTTGGCGATCTTGTCGAGCAGAACTGTTTGGGCTGGTTTTGTGGCCTGTGTCAGTGGTAGCACAGTGGGCATGGATGACGACAAATGACGATGTCCCTAAACTAATACTTCCTCGTTCCTAAATATAAGGCTTTTTTAGACATTCCAATAACTGACTACGTATGGAATGAAATGAGTGAATATACACTCTAAAGTAGGTCTATATACATTGGTATGTAGTTTGTATTGAAATTTTTAAAAAGACTTATATTTAGGAAGGGGGAGTAGATCCACTGTAATCTTCTGTTTGTAAAATACTGTCTCTGTAAACTAATATAAGAGCACTTAGATCACTACTTAGTGATCTAAACGTTCTTATATTATTTTATAAAGTGAGTACTAAGAGAAATAGAGCTGTATGCATACAGTAATCCCAACATGGACACCTGCTAGGTCGCTGTGCGCATCCCAGTGACCCACTGCCCAGCTCCAACAGAGTAGGGAACACTTCTCCGAGCCCACTAGCCCCTTATTTTCTTCTTCTTTCCCTTCCGTGCGATCATATCGTTAGGTTCCACACGATGCGATGTCTTGTTTTAGGGAACCATGTTGGTTTACGTGTCAGCTAACTTTCCAGCCAAATTTTTTTTAGCACAGTACAAATCACAAACACTCATGCATACACACATGTACTCATTCCTATGAACGCATGAACGTACATCCTACTCTTATGAGCATCTTCAAGAGACTGAGTCGGCACATCATTTTGAGATTGACAAATCGTCACAGACACTTTTGTAGTCGACGGGAACGTCTCCTCCCATTAAACTCACATCGCCGATAGGTCTGAAATAAATCCACGAAACTACGAGCACCAATGTCAAGTTTGTGACTTCAACACTGATGGGTTAGGGATATCAATGTCAGCCAACCTTTGCTCATTGTGTGTTCTCCTTTCGAGGGCATTTTACCCTGGTCCATTTCACCTTCCATTTTCATCTTGAGTAGGCCCTCTTCGATTTACAGGATTCTTAAAACGTAGGAATAGAAAAAAAAAATACAGGATGAGAGTGGCATGCTCATTTGAATCCTGATATACAGATAGTGTTTGATGCCACAGGAAAAAGCAAAGGAATAGTAAAAAAAAATTGTTTGAGTTGATACTAGATTTCCTATGAAATGTATGGAAAATCCTATGAATCAAATGACCAATATAGAAAAAAATTCTAAGGATTCTAGCCCTTCAAAAATCATATGAAAATCCTTTGATTCAAAACTTTAGTAGATATTTAAGCCAAATCCATCTAACAGACTGTGGTCCAAAATGGGGCGAGATTGCTTAGATCATCCTCCTTTTCAAGATGCAAGGCTTGTGTTCTCTAAATTGAGGACATTAAGCCACAGCTGGGACCTGTGGGCTCCTGTTAGCAAAAAGGTGTACTCACTTGGGCCATGTGTGTTCCATGGTGACCACTCTCCTCTCAGTTTACAACCGGGTCCACAGGCCTTACTGAGCCCATCAGGCATGCTGGTTCTTAGTCTAACCTATATATGGGCGGAAATCTGCACCTCTTTATGTTGGGCCTAGCCTATGTAATGCTAGTCTATCACAAATTCGCAATGATGCAGTTTCTTCACAAAAAAGGAACTCTGTTAGCACACCCTTTTTCTCAAGAAAAAAAAAACCTTCTATGTGGTGTCATCTTTCTGAACCGCTATAGGGAAAGAACAGTGGCGCAGTATATTAACTTCTCGTTCATATTCTAAAAAAAAATCTTGTTAACATCCACACATGTATAGTATCAGTATATCACGCACGCAGACCATATTGCGTAACAAAACGAATTCACACCTCGAACAGTCACCGCAATTTCATCTCCCGCGCCTGCAAAGTAACAGTCTATTTTATAAACTAGACAAACACGCTAGATATCTTTATCCAGTCCACTGAAGCGATATTATCATGCATGATCCTGATCGAGCACGGAATAGACCGCATCGATATGAACGTATAAACTACGCTGAAACTTCTGAAGGAGAACTATCGACCTATTAAGACAATCAGAGAAAGCAACAGCAATACTTTTTCTTGGCAAAATTAGTGGTTGAGGCCAATCATCAGCTGCCTCCCCCGGTTTCTTTCTTCCTAATATTTGTGGAGCATATGGATTGACCAGTATCTATTGGATTTATACATATCTTTTGGAATTATCCGGTTATCGATTTAGTAGTGTGACAACAAAAATCTTAAGATAAATATGCATTCTGTCATATTCATCAATTTTTATAATTCACATTTGACTCCCTCAGCAACTGAAAACCAAAAAGATCAGGGGGAGACAACCTGGCCAAAGTACAACTAGTTAAATATAACCAACTAACAAAATCAATGAAATTCACGTCATGTTCATAGGACTATTCAAGGTTATATATTTGGGACAATTACATTTCTGCCCCTAACTGGAACCCACTACTTAAATTTGCCCCTAATTTCAATGTGTGCTCAAATTTGCCCCTCTGCCGTTAGTTGCCCTTATAGAAATGCCCTTCTGCGCCGTTACCGTCCGGTCAAACAACTTTGACCATCTCAAAAAAAAAAAGTAAAAAAATCAAAAAAACCTGAAATTTTGTGGGATTGAAGCTACTCATGTGCGCAAGGCGCGTGCAAATTTTCATGCTATTTAGACATATCAGGAGCTCATGGCAAAGGAAAACAATAAATCTGTACATCTTTGAATAGTAAATTTAAAAAAATAGCAAGAAAATTCAAAAACATATGAAATTTTTTGGCATCCAAGATGCTCGGGGGCACAAGGCGTGTGCAAAATTTTGTTATCAAATGACATGCGAGGAGCTCTCGCAGAAAAAACCAAAATAGTGTATTTTTACAAGTTTTTTTCTGAGACAAATTTTTTTTTTCTCCACGAGCTCCTACAATGTCCAAACACAAAAAAAATTTGCACACACCTTCCACACCTAAGCATCTTGGATGCCAAAAGAATTCATATTTTTTTGAATTTTTTTGCTATTTTTTTGAATTTACGGTTCACACGCGTACATATTTACTATTTTTCCTTCGCCATGAGCTCCTAGAATGTCCAAACAACATGAAAATTTGCACGCACCTTGCGAACCTGAGTACCTTCGATCCCACAAAATTTTAGATTTTTTTGACTTTTTATGCTATTTTTTCGAGATGGTCAAAGCTGTTTGACCAGACGGTAACGACGCAGAAGGGCATTTCTATAAGGGCAACTAACGGCAGAGGGGCAAATTTGAGCACACATTGAAATTAGGGGCAAATTTGAGTAGTGGGTTCCAGTTAGGGGCAGAAATGGAATTGTCCCTATATATTTATGCATTCCTATGTTCCCACACGGCACATCTGCATAGTATAATGGTGCAGAGGTAAAAGAAACCATTGACTTCTGTGCTATCAAGTTTAACTCTGGTTGAGAACGATCATTTGTGCTGAAGTAGCCAAAGTATACAAGGGGTGAGCCTGTTTCTTGTTCTTTACTTTATGAAAACAATATATATTGTTATTATTATTATTTTTATTTGAGTGAAGTTCAATTTTTAGCCCCTAGTTTCAAGTTTGTGACAACTTTTATCCAATTTAGCGGAAATTCTCAAATTTTACTCAATTTAGCGAAACTTGTGAGACAGATGGAGATATCTGTACAAAGATGGGTGTGTATATGGTCACGTATTCATAGTATAGCGAATTTCAACATCAATTTGAGGCCTTTTCCTCCCCAAACAAATTTGCAAATCATGAAGTGGATCAAAAGGACTCTGCTCTGGCTTTTGACATTCCTTTTTGGGATAACAAGGAAATGTATTAGGACTTTGCTCATTTTCAACCATTGGATCAAATACTCACCATCTAGATGAGATGATACATAACACAACGAACATCACTTTGATACAGTAACACAGGACAATGATTATTGTGACCAACATTGGAATTGTGACCGGACGGATCTCGTCCTTTTACCCTTGATCCGATGGCCGTGAATGACTAAGTCGCCCCAGACTTGGCCATGACAAATGAGAATATATGTGCCGCTCCGCCACACCCTATGTGAAGATGGTATTCCTTCGTGTCGGATTCCTCTTCTATGGAGGATCTTGATTTGAGAGCAAAGAGCTGGTCATTTTTAATCGCTTTTCCTCATTTGAGGGCCTGTTCGCAAACCTCCGGCTAGATAAATATTTAAACCAACGCTTTGATTTCATGATCCACACTCTGTCAAGCCCTTCTCAGTGCTCCATCTTATATATGTGCTAAGGTTGTGAAGTAGGCAAAAATCTGATGTAGCAAGTTAATTAAGAGGAGAAAGAGAAGTTTGATGACCCTAGAAAGAAACTATGCTAGGCACATGTACCTAGATGAAAACATAATTACAATCTACAACTAATTAAATATAGGAAGCTTAGCCACAAGAAACTAAGAGCATCTCCAACAGATGCGCTACGGCACGGCGCACAATTTTTTTTACAGCGCCGAAATAGCCTTTTTGCACGCCGGACCACACAGTTGCTTCATCATGCGCTGAAAATTTGTACCGCGGCAAAATAGAGCGCGCGCCCAGCACACACAACATTTTGCATTCAATGTGAAACAAAAAGGATCAAACACACACAAAATAAATCGACAAAAAATAGTTCAAATATTATTACAACTCAAACAAATAATTAAACTACAATACAACAAATAGTTCATGACCAATACAACAAATAACAGTACAACAAACATACAACATCATGTGTTTTGTCGCCCATTCCATGCCCACCGCTCCTCGACTAGATCCTTCTCAAGTTTATCATGCGTTTCGGCACGTCAAATGGCATGATAGGAGGCAACAAAGCGGGCCACCCTCTCAACCCTCCACCGCACTCGCATGAGACGTCCCAACAACTCATACTAAGAATATTCCAAATCTTACCCACGCTCATTCTCGATGATCATGTTATGCATGATCACACAAGCGTTCATGATGTATCAAAGGATATTTTGATCCCAAAATCTAGCCGATCCTCTCACAATAGCAAATTAGGCTTGCAAAATTTCAAAAACTCTCTCCACATCTTTTCTAGCCGCCGCCTGAGCATTGTGGAAATCAACATTTTTCTTACCTTCCGGTTTTTTCAGCAGCTTCACAAATGTTTGCCACCTTTGGTAGATGCTATCCACAAGATAGTATCCATAGTTGTATGTATGGCCATTCGCTACAAACTGCTCCGGTGACAGTTCACCATTTGCAATCCTATTCATGAGTGGTGACCGTTGAACAACATTAATGTCGTTCAAAGATCCTGGCATTCCAAAAAGCATGCCAGATCCAAGTCTTCTGATCGGCCACCACTTCAAGGATTATAGTGGAACATTTTTTCTGGCCGTGGAATTGTCCATGCCATGCCTTAGGACAATTCTTCCAACTCCAATGCATACAATCTATTGAGCCAAGCATACCTGGGAACCCACGAGCTTTATTCATCTCCAAAAGCCTTGCGGCGTCTTCAGGATTGGGAGCTCTCAAATATTCAGACCAAACAACTGCAGGATTCCAACCGCGAAGCGCTTGACACACATGATGGCTTGGCTCTCACATATGGCCAAGTGATAATCAACTAGATTCGTCGGAATACTGTATGCCAACATACGCAAAGCGGCGATCATGTTTTGAAAGGTCATATGCCCGAGTTCTCCGGCGGCATTCCTCCTTTGCTAAAAAAACCGATCATGGCTCGCCACTCTCTCTGCAATGTGTTTGAACAGCTCGATGCTCATCCTAAAACGGCGCCGAAAGTAGGACTCGTGCTATGTGGGATTCTCCTCAAAATAGTTCCTCATCAATCTGTTGTGGGCATCGATCCTTTCCCTCCACAATTTCTGACGACCAAAAACCAAACCCATCATGCTTCGGCTTTTTGTTGATGTGCATAGCTAGGACCATTGCGAGGTCCTCCTCCTCTTGAAGATCAAATTCTTCATCGGAAGAATCGTGGGACGAACTCATCTACAAATTTGAATTCAAACTAAAATTTAACACTACAAACAACATGCTCCAAGTTCATCTACAAAAATGAAGTTAGAAACAATATATACCTTGCAAGCGTTTTGTTAAACACCTTGTGGGCGCCGAGCTGCAAACCGCTGTAGGGCGCTGTTCGTCGGCGCAACTAAAGGAAATATACCCTAGAGGCAATAATAAAGTTGTTATTTATATTTTCTTATATCATCATAAATGTTTATTATCATGCTAGAATTGTATTAACCGGAAACTTAGTACATGTGTGAATATATAGACAAACAGAGTGTCACTAGTATGCCTCTACTTGACTAGCTCGTTAATCAAAGATGGTTAAGTTTCCTAACCATAGACATGAGTTGTCATTTGATGAACGGGATCACATCATTAGAGAATGATGTGATTGACTTGACCCATCCGTTATCTTAGCACTATGATCATTTCGTTTATTGCTATTGCTTTCTCCATAACTTATACATGTTCCTACGACTATGAGATTATGCAACTCCCGAATACCGGAGGAACACTTAGTGTGCTATCAAAAGTCACAACGTAACTGGGTGACTATAAAGATGATCTACATGTGTCTCCGATGGTGTTTATTGAGTTGGCATAGATCAAGATTAGGATTTGTCACTCCATGTATCGGAGAGGTATCTTTGGGCCCTCTCGGTAATGCACATCATTATAAGCCTTGCAAGCAATGTGACTAATGAGTTAGTTGCGGGATGATGCATTATGGAACGAGTAAAGAGACTTGCCGGTAACGAGATTGGACTAGGTATTCATATACCAACGATCGAATCTCGGGCAAGTAACATACCGATGACAAAGAGAAAACGTATGTTGTTATGCGGTTTGACCGATAAAGATCTTCATAGAATATATAGGAACCAATATGAGCATCCAGGTTCCGCTATTGGTTATTGACCGGGGATGAGTCCCTGTCATGTCTACATAGTTCTCGAACCCGTAGGGTCCGCACGCTTAACATTCGATGACGATCGGTATTATGAGTTTATGTGTTTTGATGTATCGAAGGTAGTTCGGAGTCCCGGATGTGATCACGGACATGGCGAGGAGTCTCGAAATGGTTGAGACATAATGATCGATATATTGGAAGGCTATGTTTGGACATCGGAATGGTTCTGGATGAGTTCGGGCATTTACCGGAGTACCGGGGGGTTACCGGAACCCCCGGGGGAGTCAATGGGCCTTATTGGGCCTTAGTGGGAGAGAGGAGGAGGCGCCAGGTGGAGGGCGCTCCCTCCCCAAGCCCAATCCGAATTGGGTGGGGGCCGACCCCCCTTTCCTTCCCACTCTCTCCCTCTTCCTTCTTCTCCTACTCCTACTAGGAAGGGGGAAACCTACTCCTACTGGGAGTAGGACCTCCCCCCTTGGGCCGCGCCATAGAGAGGGTCGGCCCTCCCCTCCTCCACTCCTTTATATACGGGGGAGGGGCACCCCGTAGACACACAAGTTGATTGTTTAGCCGTGTGCGGTGCCCCCCTCCACAGATTTCCACCTCGGTCATATCGTTGTAGTGCTTAGGCGAAACCCTGCATCGGTAACTTCATCATCGTCGTCATCACATTGTCGTGCTGACGAAACTCTCCCTTGGCCTCATCTGGATCAAGAGTACGAGGGGCGTCACTGAGCTGAATGTGTGTAGATCGCGGAGGTGCCGTACGTTCGGTACTTGATTGGTTGGATCGCGAAGACGTTCGACTACATCAACCGCGTCTCATAATGCTTCCATTTTCGGTCTACGAGGGTACGTAGACATACTCTCCCTCTCTCATTGCTATGCATCTCCTAGATAGATCTTGGGTGATCTTAGGAATTTTTTTGAAATACTGCGTTCCCTAACAGTGGCATCCGAGCCAGGTCTATGCGTAGATGTTATATGCACGGGTAGAACACAAAGGAGTTGTGGGCATGGGTATATACATATTGCTTTCCGTCACTAGTTGATTCTTGATTCAGCGGTATTGTTGGATGAAGCGGCTCAGACCGACATTACGCGTACGCTTATGCGAGACTGGTTCTACCGACGTGCTTCGCACACAGGTGGCTAGTGGGTGTCTGTTTCTCGAACTTTAGTTGAATCGGATTCAATGAACATGGTTCTTTCTGAAGATCAAAAAGCAATCACTATACCGCGTTGTGTTTTTTTATGCATAGGTAAGAACGATTCGTGCTAAGCCCGTAGCAGCCACGTAAAACTTGCAACAACAAAGTAGAGGATGTCTAACTTGTTTTTGCAGGGCATGTGTGATGTGATATGGTCAAGACGTGATTATATAAATTGGTGTATGAGATGATCATGTTTTGTAACACAGTTATCGGCAACTAGCAGGAGCCATATGGTTGTCGCTTTATTGTATGAAATGCAATCGCCATGTAATTGCTTTACTTTATCACTAAGCGGTAGCGATAGTCGTAGAAGCAATAGTTGGCGAGACGACAACGATGCTACGATGGAGATCAAGGTGTCAAGCCGGTGACGATGGTGATCATGATGGTGCTTTGGAGATGGAGATCAAAGGCACAAGATGATGATGGCCATATCATATCACTTATATTGATTTCATGTGATGTTTATCCTTTATGCATCTTATTTTGCTTAGTACGGCGGTAGCATTATAAGATGATCTCTCACTAAATTTTAAGGTATAAGTGTTCTCCCTGAGTATGCATCGTTGCTGCAGTTCTTCGTGCCGAGACACCACGTGATGATCGGGTGTGATAAGCTCAACGTTCACATACAACGGGTGCAAGCCAGTTTTGCACAAGCAGAATACTCGGGTTAAACTTGACGAGCCTAGCATATGCAGATATGGCCTCGGAACACTGAGACCGAAAAGTCGAGCGTGAATCATATAGTGGATATGATCAACATAGTGATGTTCACCATTGAAAACTACTCCATCTCACGTGATGATCGGACATGGTTTAGTTGATATGGATCACGTGATCACTTAGATGATTAGAGGGATGTCTATCTAAGTGGGAGTTTTTAAGTAATATGATTAATTGAACTTTAATTTATCATGAACTTAGTACCTGATAGTATTTTGCATGTCTATGTTGTTGTAGATATATGGCCCGTGTTGTTGTTCCGTTGAATTTTAATGCGTTCCTAGAGAAAACAAAGTTGAAAGGTGATGGTAGCAAGTACACAGACTGGGTCCGTAACTTGAGGATTATCCTCATTATTGCACAGAAGAATTACGTCCTGGAAGCACCGCTAGGTGCCAAACCCGTTGCAGGAGCAACGCCAGATGTTATGAACATCTGGCAGAGCAAAGCTAATGACTACTCGATAGTTCAGTGTGCCATGCTTTATGGCTTAGAACCAGGACTTCAACGACGTTTTAAACGTCATGGAGCATATGAGATATTCTAGGAGTTGAAGTTAATATTTCAAGCAAATGCCCGGATTGAGAGATATGAAGTCTCCAATAAGTTCTACAGCTGCAAAATGGAGGAGAATAGTTTTGTCAGTGAGCATATACTCAGAATGTCTGTGTACCACAATCACATGACTCAGGTGGGAGTTAATCTTCCAGTTGATAGTGTCATTGACAGAGTTCTTCAATCACTGCCACCAAGCTACAAGAGCTTCGTGATGAACTATAATATGCAAGGGATGGATAAGACAATTCCCGAGCTCTTCGCGATGCTAAAGGCTGCGGAGGTAGAAATCAAGAAGGAGAATCAAGTGTTGATGGTCAACAAGACCACCAGTTCAAGAAAAAGGGTAAAGGGAAGAAGGGGAACTTCAAAAAGAATGGCAAGCAAGTTGCTGCTCAAGTGAAAAAGCCCAAGTCTGGACCTAAGCCTCAGACTGAGTGCTTCTACTACAAAGGGACTGGTCACTGGAAGCAGAACTGCCCCAAGTATTTGGCGGAGAAGAAGGATGGCAAAGTGAAAGGTATATTTGATATACATGTTACTGATGTGTACCTTACTAATGATCGCAGTAGTGCCTGGGTATGTGATACTGGTTCTGTTGCTAATATTTGCAACTCGAAACACGGGCTATAGACTAAGCGAAGATTGGCTAAGGACGAGGTGACGATGCGCGTGGGAAATGGTTCCAAAGTCGATCTGATCGCCGTCGGCATGCTACCTCTACATCTACCTTCAAGATTACTTTTAGACCTGAATAATTGTTATTTGGCGCCAGCGTTAAGCATGGACATTATATCTGGATCTTGTTTGATGCGAGATGGTTATTCAATTAAATCTAAGAATAATGGTTGTTCTATTTATATGAATAATATCTTGAAGGAAATATGCCCTAGAGGCAATAATAAAGTTATTATTTATTTCCTTATATCATGATAAATGTTTATTATTCATGCTAGAATTGTATTAACCGGAAACATAATACACGTGTGAATACATAGACAAACAGAGTGTCACTAGTATGCCTCTACTTGACTAGCTCGTTGATCAAAGATGGTTAAGTTTCCTAGCCATTGACATGGGTTGTCATTTGATTAACGGGATCACATCATTAGGAGAATGATGTGATTGACTTGACCCATTCCGTTAGCTTAGCACTCGATCGTTTAGTATGTTGCTATTGCTTTCTTCATGACTTATACATGTTCCTATGACTATGAGATTATGCAACTCCCGTTTACCGGAGGAACACTTTGTGTGCTACCAAACGTCACAACGTAACTGGGTGATTATAAAGGTGCTCTATAGGTGTCTCCGAAGGTACTTGTTGGGTTGGCATATTTCGAGATTAGGATTTGTCACTCCGATTGTCGGAGAGGTATCTCTGGGCCCTCTCGGTAATGCACATCACTTTAAGCCTTGCAAGAATTGCAACTAATGAGTTAGTTGCGGGATGATGTATTACGGAACGAGTAAAGAGACTTGCCGGTAACGAGATTGAACTAGGTATTGAGATACCGACGATCGAATCTCGGGCAAGTAACATACCGATGACAAAGGGAACAACGTATGTTGTTATGCGGTCTGAACGATAAAGATCTTCGTAGAATATGTGGGAGCCAATATGAGCATCCAGGTTCCGCTATTGGTTATTGACCGGAGACGTGTCTCGGTCATGTCTACATAGTTCTCGAACCCGTAGGGTCCGCACGCTTAACGTTTCGATGACAGTTATATTATGAGTTTATATGTTTTGATGTACCGAAGGTTGCTCGGAGTCCCGGATGTGATCACGGACATGACGAGGTGTCTCGAAATGGTCGAGACATGAAGATTGCTATATTGGAAGCCTATGTTTGGATATCGGAAGTGTTCCGGGTGAAATCAGGATTTTATCGGAGTACCGGGAGGTTACCGGAACCCCCCGAGAAGTTAATGGGCCATAGTGGGCCTTAGTAGAAGAGAGGAGAGGTGGCCAGGGCAGGGGCCCCCCCTAGTACGAATAGGACAAGGAGAGGGGGGCGGCGCCCCCCTTTCCTTCTTCTCCTCCACCTCTTTCCCCCCCAAGTCCTAATCCAACTAGGAAAAGGGAGGGAGTCCTACTCTCGGTGGGAGTAGGACTCCTCCTGGTGCGCCCCCTCTCCTGGCCGGCCGCACCCCCTTGCTCCTTTATATACAGGGGCAGGGGGCACCCTAGAGACACAACAATTGATCATTTGATCTTTTAGCCGTGTGCGGTGCCCCCCTCCACCATAGTCCACCTCGATAATACTGTAGCGGTGCTTAGGCGAAGCCCTGCGTCGGTAGAACGTCAAAATCGTCACCACGCTGTCGTGCTGGCGAAACTTGAAGGAAATATGCCCTAGAGGCAATAATAATGTTATTATTTTATTTCCTTATATCATGATAAATGTTTATTATTCATGCTAGAATTGTATTATCCGGAAACATAATACTTGTGTGAATACATAGACAAACTAAACGTCACTAGTATGCCTCTACTTGACTAGCTCGTTAATCAAAGATGGTTATGTTTCCTAACCATAGACATGTGTTGTCATTTGATTAATGGGATCACATCATTAGGAGAATGATGTGATTGACTTGACCCATTCCGTTAGCTTAGCACTCGATCGTTTAGTATGTTGCTATTGCTTTCTTCATGACTTATACATGTTCCTATGACTATGAGATATGCAACTCCCGTTTACCAGAGGAACACTTTGTGTGCTACCAAATGTCACAACGTAAATGGGTGATTATAAAGGAGCTCTACAGGTGTCTCCAAAGATAAATGTTGGGTTGGCGTATTTCAAGATTAGGATTTGTCACTCCGATTGTCGGAGAGGTATCTCTGGGCCCTCTCAGTAATACACATCACATAAGCCTTGCAAGCATTGCAACTAATGAGTTAGTTGCGAGATGATGTATTACGAAACGAGTAAAGAGACTTGCCGGTAACGAGATTGAACTAGGTATTGAGATACCGACGATCGAATCTCGGGCAAGTAACATACCAATGACAAAGGGAACAACGTATGTTGTTATGCGGTCTGACCGATAAAGATCTTCGCAGAATATGTGGGAGCCAATATGAGCATCCAGGTTCCGCTATTGGTTATTGACCGGAGACGTGTCTCGGTCATGTCTACATAGTTCTCGAACCCGTAGGGTCCGCACGCTTAACGTTTCGATGACAGTTATATTATAAGTTTATATGTTTTGATGTACCGAAGGTTCCTCGGAGTCCCGGATGTGATCACAGACATAACGAGGAGTCTCGAAATGGTCAAGACATAAAGATTGATATATTGGACGGCTATATTCGGACACCGGAAGTGTTTCGGGTGATTTCGGAGAAAACCGGAGTACCGGAGGGTTACCGGAACCCCCCCGGGAGAAGTAATGGGCCATATGGGCCTTAGTGGAGAGAGAGAAGGGCAGCCAGGGTGGGCCGCACGCCTCCTCCCCCCTTGGTCCGAATTGGACTAGGAGAGGGGGGGGGCGGCGCCCCCTCTTTCCTTCTCCCTCCCCACTTCCTTCCCCCTCCTTGGCGTGCCTATAGGGTCGGCCGGCCTCCTCCCCTTGCTCCTTTATATACGGGGGCAGGGGGCACCCCATAGACACACAAGTTGATCCACGTGATCGTTTTCTTAGCCGTGTGCGGTGCCTCCTTCCACCATAATCCTCGATAATATTGTAGCGGTGCTTAGGCGAAGCCCTGCAATGGTAGAACATCAAGATTGTCTCCACGCCGTTGTGCTGACGGAACTCTTCCCCGACACTTTGCTGGATCGGAGTCCGTGGATCGTCATCGAGCTGAACGTGTGCTAAAACTCGGAGGTGCCGTAGTTTCGGTGCTTGATCGGTCGGGCCGTGAAGACGTACGACTACATCAACCGCGTTGTCATAATGGTTCCGCTATCGGTCTACGAGGGTACGTAGACTACACTCTCCCCTCTCGTTGCTATGCATCACCATGATCTTGCGTGTGCGTAGGATTTTTTTTGAAATTACTACGTTCCCCAACAGTGGTATAGGTTTTATGTGTTGACGTTATATGCACGAGTAGAACACAAGTAAGTTGTGGGCGATATAAGTCATACTGCTTACCAGCATGTCATACTTTGGTTCGGCGGTATTGTTGGACGATGCGGCCCGGGCCGACATTACGCGTACGCTTACACGAGACCGGTTCTCCCGACGTGCTTTGCACAAAGGTGGCCAGCGGGTGTCAGTTTCTCCAACTTTAGTTGAACCGAGTGTGGCTACGCCCGGTCCTTACGAAGGTTAAAACAGCACCAACTTGACAAACTATCATTGTGGTTTTGATGCGTAGGTAAGATTGGTTCTTGCTTAAGCCCGTAGCAGCCACGTAAAACTTGCAACAACAAAGTAGAGGACGTATAACTTGTTTTTGCAGGGCATGTTGTGATGTGATATGGTCAAGACATGATACTAAATTTTATTGTATGAGATGATCATGGTTTGTAACCGAGTTATCGGCAACTGGGAGGAGCCATATGGTTGTCGCTTTATTGTATGCAATGCAATCGCCCTGTAATGTTTTACTTTATCACTAAGCGGTAGCGATAGTCGTAGAAGCATAAGATTGGCGAGATGACAACGATGCTACGATGGAGATCAAGGTGCCGCGCCGGTGACGATGGTGATCACGACGATACTTCGAAGATGGAGATCACAAGCACAAGATGATGATGCCATATCATATCACTTATATTGATTGCATGTGATGTTTATCTTTTATGCATCTTATCTTGCTTTGATTGATGGTAGCATTTTAAGATGATCTCTCACTAATTATCAAGAAGTGTTCTCCCTGAGTATGCACCGTTGTGAAAGTTCTTCGTGCTGAGACACCACGTGATGATCGGGTGTGATAGGCTCTACGTTCAAATACAACGGGTGCAAAACAGTTGCGCATACGGAATACTCAGTTTATACTTGACGAGCCAAGCATATACAGATATGGCCTCGGAACACGGAGACCCAAAGGTCGAGCGTGAATCATATAGTAGATATGATCAACATAGTGATGTTCACCAATGAAACTACTCCACCTCACGTGATGATCGGACATGGTTTAGTTGATTTGGATCACATAATCACTTAGAGGATTAGAGGGTTGTCTATCTAAGTGGGAGTTCTTTAGTAATATGATTAATTGAACCTAAATTTATCATGAACTTAATACCTGATGATAGTATCTTTCTTGTTTATGTTTGATTGTAGATAGATGGCCTGTGCTGTTGTTCTGTTGAATTTTAATGCGTTCCTTGAGAAAGCAAAGTTGAAAGATGATGGTAGCAATTACATGGACTGGGTCCGTAACTTGAGGATTATCCTCATTGCTGCACAGAAGAATTACATCCTGGAAGCACCGCTGGGTGCCAGGCCTGCTGCTGGAGCAACACCAGATGTTATGAACGTCTGGCAGAGCAAAGCTGATGACTACTCGATAGTTCAGTGTGCCATGCTTTACGGCTTAGAATCGGGACTTCAACGACGTTTTGAACGTCATGGAGCATATGAGATGTTCCAGGAGTTGAAGTTAATATTTCAAGCAAATGCCCGGATTGAGAGATATGAAGTCTCCAATAAGTTCTATAGCTGCAAGATGGAGGAGAACAGTTCTGTCAGTGAGCATATACTCAAAATGTCTGGGTATAATAATCACTTGATTCAATTGGGAGTTAATCTTCCAGATGATTGCGTCATTGACAGAATTCTCCAATCACCGCCACCAAGCTACAAGAGCTTCGTGATGAACTATAATATGCAAGGGATGAATAAGACTATTCTTGAGCTCTTCGCAATGCTGAAAGCTGCGGAGGTAGAAATCAAGAAGGAGCATCAAGTGTTGATGGTCAACAAGACCACTAGTTTCAAGAAAAAGGGCAAAGCAAAGAATAAGGGGAACTTCAAAAAGAACAGCAAGCAAGTTGCTACTCAAGAGAAGAAACCCAAACCTGGGCCTAAGCCTGAAACTGAGTGCTTCTACTGCAAGCAGACTGGTCACTGGAAGCGTAACTGCCCCAAGTATTTGGCGGATAAGAAGGATGGCAAGGTGAACAAAGGTATATGTGATATACATGTTATTGATGTGTACCTTACTAATGCTCGCAGTTGCACCTGGGTATTTGATACTGGTTCTGTTGCTAACATTTGCAACTCGAAACAAGGACTACGGATTAAGCGAAAATTGGCTAAGGACAAGGTGACGATGCACGTGGGAAATGGTTCCAAAGTCGATGTGATCGCGGTTGGCACGCTACCTCTACATCTACCTTCGGGATTAGTGTTAGACCTAAATAATTGTTATTTGGTTCCAGCATTAAGCATGAACATTATATCTGGATCTTGCTTGATGCGAGACGGTTATTCATTTAAATCAGAGAATAATGGTTGTTCTATTTATATGAGTAATATCTTTTATGGTCATGCACCCTTAAAGAGTGGTCTATTCTGATTAAATCTCGATAGTAGTGACACACATATTCATAATGTTGAAGCCAAAAGATGCAGAGTTGATAATGATAGTGCAACTTTTTTGTGGCACTGCCGTTTGGGTCATATCGGTGTAAAGCGCATGAAGAAACTCCATACTGATGGACTTTTGGAACCACTTGATTATGAATCGCTTGGTACTTGCGAACCGTGCCTTATGGGTAAGATGACAAAAACACCGTTCTCCAGTACTATGGAGAGAGCAACAGATTTGTTGGAAATCATACATACAGATGTATGTGGTCCGACGAATGTTGAGGCTCGTGGCGGATATCGTTATTTTCTCACATTCACAGATGACTTAAGCAGATATGGGTATATCTACTTAATGAGACATAAGTCTGAAACGTTTGAAAAGTTCAAATAATTTCAGAGTGAAGTTGAAAATAATCGTAACAAGAAAATAAAATTCCTACGATCTGATCGTGGAGGAGAATATTTGAGTTACGAGTTTGGTGTACATTTGAAACAATGCGGAATAGTTTCACAACTCACGCCACATGGAACACCACAGATTAATGGTGTGTCCGAACGTCGTAATCGTACTTTGCTAGATATGGTAAGATCTATGATGTCTCTTACTAATTTACCGCTATCGTTTTGGGGATATGCTCTAGAGACGGCCGCATTCACGTTAAATAGGGCACCATCAAAATCCGTTGAGACGACGCCTTATGAACTTTTGTTTGGCAAGAAACCAAAGTTGTCATTTCTGAAAGTTTGGGGCTGCGATGCTTATGTGAAAAAACTTCAACCTGATAAGCTCGAACCCAAATCGGAGAAATGTGTCTTCATAGGATATCCAAAGGAAACTATTGGATACACCTTCTATCACAGATCCGAAGGCAAGACTTTTGTTGCTAAATTTGGAAACTTTCTAGAGAAGGAGTTTCTCTCGAAAGAAGTGAGTGGGAGGAAAGTAGAAGTTGACGAGGTGAATGTACCTTCTCCCTTATTGGAAAGTAGTACATCACAGAAACCAGTTTCTGTGACACCTACACCAATTAGTGAGGAAGCTAATGATGATGATCATGAAACTTCAGAACAAGATACTACTGAACCTCGTAGATCAACCAGAGTAAGATCTGCACCAGAGTGGTACGGTAATCCTGTTCTGGAAGTCATGCTACTAGATCATGATGAACCTACGAACTATGAAGAAGCGATGGTGAGCCCAGATTCCGCAAAATGGCTTGAAGCCATGAAATCTGAGATGGGATCCATGTATGAGAACAAAGTATGGACTTTGGTTGACTTGCCCAATGATCGGCAAGCAATTGAGAATAAATGGATCTTCAAGAAGAAGACTGACGCTGACGGTAATATTACTGTCTACAAAGCTCGACTTGTCGCAAAAGGTTTTCGACAAGTTCAAGGGATTGACTACGATGAGACCTTCTCACCCGTAGCGATGCTTCAGTCTGTCTGAATCATGTTAGCAATTGCCGTATTTTATAATTATGAAATTTGGCAGATGGATGTGAAAACTGCATTCCTGAATGGATTTCTGGAAGAAGAGTTGTATATGATGCAACCGGAAGGTTTTGTCGATCCAAAGGGAGCTAACAAAGTATGCAAGCTCCAGCGATCCATTTATGGACTGGTGCAAGCTTCTCGGAGTTGGAATAAACGCTTTGATAGTGTGATCAAAGCATTTGGTTTTGTACAGACTTTTGGAGAAGCATGTATTTATAAGAAAGTGAGCGGGAGCTCTGTAGCATTTCTGATATTATATGTAGATGACATATTACTAATCGGAAATGATATAGAATTTCTGAATAGCATAAAGGGATACTTGAATAAGAGTTTGTCGGATTTCGGGTTCCGGCAGACCCTTGAGGTTCGAACACTGGGGTGCGTGCGGAGATTTTGCCTCCTATCTTCCTGCACCCCTCCGCCACGCTAGGATCAAAGCTATGAAAAGAACAACACAAGGGACACAAGGTTTATAGTGGTTCGGGCCACCGTTGTGGTGTAATACCCTACTCTAGTGTGTGGTGTGGTGGATTGCCTCTTGGGCTGATGATGATGGACAGTACAAGGAAGAACAGCCTCGCGAGGGTCTGTTCTTGGCTGGGGCGATGAACTGCTGGGGGGAGTTCAGCCACCTTTCTCTCTCTCTCTCTCTCTCTCTCTCTCTCTCTCTCTTTACCACCTCTCTACTTGTCGAGCCCTTGGAGGAGACTCAGCCGAACCCTTGCTACGCGGGTGGCCGGTCCTATTTATAGTGGCCCTGGTCCTCTCCCCAAATATTGAGCGGGAAGGGAGCCAACAATGGCGGGCTAATTTGAAGGGGGACAGTAAGTATCAACTATCCTGACAAAAGTAGTCTTTGCCTGCGCAAAGCTCTGGTGATGACGCCGTCTTGGGCTCCACGGTGACCTCCATCTCGTAGTCCTCCTGGTCTTGGTCTCGTTGCACCGAAACGGCAACCTTTGCCTGATGCCTCGGTACTCCGCGGCTGCGCTTGCCCCCTTTGCACCAAAGAGGAAAGGAGGACGCTGCGCGGGCTGGCACCCGCCTGGCGCCCTGAGTCGTCATGGCTTGCGTCACGGGCACCTTGCGAGGTACCCCGCCTTGATCTCTCCGCCTCCTCGTGAGCCAGCCTGACGAGGCCGTGCCTGAGGAAGCTCTGTGTCGTCCGCCCCGCGAGGCTTGGCCCCTCGCGAGGGTCTTGAGTTTGTGTTGGTGAAGATGGGCCGTGCTGGGCCCCCCTTTGAGCCACGCCGCAGGCCGCAGGTAGGCAAGTCTGGGGACCCCCGTTCCCAGAACGCCGACAGTAGCCCCCGGGCCCAAGGCGCGCCCGGACTTGGCCGTGCAGGGAGGCGGAAGGGCAAGAGCGAAGCGCCGCGGGCCCTAACAGCCTGCGGCCTTGGGCACCTCGAGGCGGTTGATTGGACGTGGGCGTCTCCACTTCCCCACGGCGCCTCGGCAACTGCACGGATTGGACAAGTCCTTGCATGCAAAGCGGGTCATAATTACCTGCGATCGTGGGGGCCGTTGGTTGGCCATCGCCAGCCGTAAGTATGGACCGGCGCACGCCCTTCTAGTTCATCCCCCCTTGCTTCTCCTTTTTCTTCATGGCCCCGTCGAGGAGGTTCTCAGCCGCCGAGAAGGGGAAGGCCTGCCGGGTTGAGCCCGCCTCTCCCCCACCCAAGCGCGGCCGAGGGCGCCCTCGCAAGCATCCTGTGGCCACCGCGGTGGCTCCCCGTGGCCGTGGAGGCGATCTTCAGCGCGGCGACGGGCGGATTGCTGCAGCCGGGGGGCGCGCTCTGGCTGCGCATCCCACCAGGCCGCGCGTTCGTGCTGCTGAAGTGCTGCCAGAGTTCATCGTGTGGTCAGCGGAGCCGGCTAGCACCCGGCTTCCACTTCCTCGCTTCCTCCTCGGCGAGCTCCCGGTCGGCGCCCCGGGTGGCCTCTTGCTCCAGGTCGACGGCTGCTGCAGCCGGGCCTCATGGGTCTCTCTGGAGGCCTCCGCGGCTGGGAGCCTGTCCCTGGCCCGTGGTTGGCAGACGTTTGCCCGCGCGCGTGGCCTGAGCCGTCGATGCACCCTACACTTCAAGTTCGATGGAGACGCCACCCTCTACGTGAGGGTGTTTGGGGAAGATGGTCGCCACGCAGGGTGTTGCCCCGAGGGTGACGACCGCGGCTGGGAACCCAGCTCCGGTGATGGTGGAGAGAGCAGCACTCGCACGGCTGGCGGCGTTCGGGGTTCCCCAAGCTTCTCCGGTTCTTCTTCAGGCAGCGACTCCTCTAGCGGTGGCCGCGATCAGCCTCCACGCCGTCGTATCTGCTTGGGGGGTGGTAACGTGTCCGCCCGCCGCCGCGCCCTGGTGAAGCGCGAGAGGGAGTCCGCCTGAGCTCCGGAGGCAGCTCGGGCCTTCCCTGCGGGCCAGTGTGAGGCGAGCCGTGCCGGATTTGTTCTTCCTTTTCCCTTTTTCCTGCGTAACAAAGACAATAGTGCGGAGCCCCGCGGGGGCGTGTTTGGGTTATTGCTTGTTAATCATCGTTTTGCTTTCGTTATCGTACCTTCCGGCTATGTGCCCGAGCGTGGATAGTTCCCGGCCCCGGCCGTGGGGGGCGACCGACCCAGGCCCTTTGTTTGTGTCGCGGTGCCCTTGGGGCACGGACTAGAGGGGTGCTCCTGTAAGGGGCCCAGGTCGTGAACTCTTTGAGTGACTAGGATAGGAACACTCGCGAGGGCGCCCGGCTCTCCCCCTCGCGAGGCCTTGCGCAAGAGAAACCGAGGCAGGAGAGCGAAACGCCGAAGAACCGCAAGCCAAAGACGGCAACAACTTCAATAAAACTCCAAACGAAGAGGAACAAGCCAACTGCGGAAAGCAAATGAAAAGCCGCATCCGGCACCTAGTCTAGTCTTCGACGTCTTCTCACCGGCGCGGAGGTAAGTGCTGCCACTGGGCGTGGGAGGGAGCCCCAGGGCCTGAGGCCGGCGCTCCTGAGACTCCGGGGCGTGTACAACCCCAACTCATTATTACGTGAGAGTGTCACGGGCGGCGAGCTTCACAGGCGTTGGCCTTCTTCACAGGCTCCGGGCCTTTTCCAAAATGCGATAGCTTCACAGGCACTCGCCTTGCTTCACAGGCTCCGGGCCTTTTCCAAAACGCGATAGCTTCGCAGGCACTCACCTTGCTTCACAAGCTCCGGGCCTTTTCCAAAACGCGATAGCTTCACACGCACTCGCCTTGCTTCACAGGTTCCGGGCCTTTTCCAAAACGCGATAGCTTCACAGGCACTCGCCTTGCTTCACAGGCTCCGGGCCTTTTCCAAAACGCGATAGCTTCACAGGCACTCGCCTTGCTTCATAGGCTCCGGGCCTTTTCAGGGGTAGAACCTCCGGAGGTGCTGGATGTTCCATGCATTCTGGAACGGCACTCCCTCTTGAGTCTCCAAGCGCGCGGAGCCGGGCCTGGAAACATGAACAACCTTGAACGGGCCCTCCCACATGGGAGAGAGCTTGTGCAATCCCTCCCTGGAGAGAACCCGCCTGAGCACGAGGTCTCCTACCTCAAGAGTCCTGGGGCGGATGTTGCGGTAGTGATATCGCCGCGGTGCTTGTTGGTACCTCGCCGCTCGCAGCGCGGCTTCCCGGCGACGCTCCTCCCCCAGCACGAGGTCCGTCCCCCGCATGGCGTCCTGCTGTGCCTCGTCGAACGCCAGGACCCGCGCGGAGCGACATCTGACCTCGTGAGGGAGGAGTGCTTCTGCTCCGTAGACCAGGAAGAACGGGGTCTCTCCAGTCGGCTTGGTCGCGGTGGTGCGGATGGACCACAACACGGACTGCAGTTCGTCGTACCAACCTCTGCCGCAAGCCTCCAGCTTCTTCTTGAACGTCCTGGTCTTGAGGCCCCTCAGGACCTCCGCATTGGCTCGCTCGGCATGGCCGTTGCTCCGGGGGTGCGCCACTGAAGCGTAGCATATCTGCGTTCCAAGGTTAGCATAGTATGTTTTGAAGAGGTTACTGGTGAACTGCGAACCGTTGTCCGTGATGATGCGATTCGGCACCCCGAACCGGCTCACGATGCCCTTGATGAACTTGACTGCAGAACCCGCAGGAATGGTGCGGACAGCCTCCACTTCAGCCCACTTGGTGAATTTGTCCACGGCAACGTAAAGGTAGCGGTAGCCCCCTGGCGCCCGAGGAAACGGACCCAAGATGTCGACCCCCAGACTGCAAATGGCCACGAAAGGGGGATAGTCTGCAAGCCCCCTGCCGGCTGATGGATCTACTTGGCGTGGAACTGGCAGGCCTCACAAGCCTTCACTAGTTCAACGGCGTCATTGAGCGCGGTGGGCCAGTAAAACCCACTGCGGAACGCCTTGCCAACGAGGGTCCGCGATGACGAATGATGTCCACAATCTCCGCCGTGTATATCTTCCAGTAGTTCCTTCCCTTGCTCCCTGGAGATGCAGCGCAGGGATACATCGTTTGGTCGCTTCCGGTAGAGCTCTCCATCTTTGATGCAGTATGCCGTGGCCTGGCGCGCCACTCGCTCTGCTTCCTCCTCCTTCTCCGGCAGGGTCCCTTGCGTTAGGTAGCTCCGGAGCTCCGTGATCCACATCCCTCCTAAGGTTCCATCGTCAGGAGTAGGCGTGCTCCCGAGGCCGGGCCACAAGCCGGAGCTCCTGAGGTAGGTGGCTGAGGGAGCTCCTCCCTGGGCTGAGCCGTGCTTGATAATGACGGTAAGGCTGAAGGCTTGAAGAGCCGCTCCTCGAAAATGCCAGGCTCCTGAGGTAACCGCCTGGACGCGCGTTTGGCAATGTCATCAGCTTCCTGATTGGTGCCACGGGGCACATGCTGCAACTCCAACCCCCAAAACTGCTTCTCCATCCTGCGGACCTCTGCAAGGTAGGCCTCCATGTGCTCATCCTTCGGCTCGTACACCTTGTTGGAGAAATTGACAAGGAGCTGCGAATCGCCCTTGATGGTGAGGCGTTTCACCCCCAGGGCAGCTGCGGCCTTCATGCCTGCTATTAAGCCTTCATATTCCGCTATGTTGTTGGAGACCTTTTCGCCTTGCTGGAAACAAAGCTACACGGCGTAATAGAGCTTGTCCTGGGTGGGCGATATAAGCACCGCCCCAGCCTCTGCGCCGTGTCTGGAGAACGCCCCATCGAAGTACATAACCCAGCCTTCTGGTGGCTCGCTTCCCGAGGATAGGGACCGATCCTCGCCGGCCTTGAGGCCTGGCGCCTCCGTCCATTCTGCCACAAAATCTGCCAACGCTGCTCCCTTGATGACTCTGGTTGTGCTGAATTCGAGTTGAAACGCTTGCAGCTCTATGTTCCACTCAGCGACCCTCCCAGCTGAATTGGGGCTCCTGAGCACCCTCTCCAGGGGGTATGACGAGACGACCTTGATGGGGTGACCCTGAAAATAGTGCCGCAGTTTGCGCGAAGCCACCAGTAACGTGAGGAGGAGTTTTTGAGGCATGAGGAACCGTGCTCTTGCATCCCGCAGCACTGTGCTGACGAAGTACACCGGGTGCTCAACAAGGTGGAGTGCGTCAGTGCAGGTGGCTCCCTTCAGAGACCGTGGCGCCTCTTGGGGCAATGGGGCCTCTTGAGACTGACCGTCTGGAGAGGGGCCTCTTCGGCCTCTGGTGCGCCCCTCTATGGCGGCTGATCCTCCTCAGCCGTGATGGCGGTTTCTGTGGGCCTTCCTTGTCCCTGTTCTGCCTTATCCCAGGCTGCTGCCGTGGTTTTGATCCGGCGCTCCTCTTTGACTGCTACCAAGGCTGCGCTGGCGGAGTAGGGAGTGGCGGCGAGGTAGAGCACCAGGGGCTCCGGAGGGTGCGGGGCCACCATGACCGGTGGGCTGGTCAGGTATCTCTTGAGATCTTGGAACGCCTTGTCGGCCTCTTCAGTCCACTCGAAGGGCCCCTTTTTCTTCATTAGCTGGAAGAAGGGCAGGGCTCGTTCCCCCAACTTGGAGATGAAGCGCCCTAGCGCGGTCACGTGCCCCGTGAGCTTCTGCATTTCTCTGAGGGTCTTTGGCGGGCTCATGTCTTCCACCACCTTGACCTTCTCCGGGTTAGCCTCGATGCCTCGGTGGGACACGAGGAAACCCAAGAGCTTGCCCGAGGGGACTCCGAACACACACTTCTCTGGGTTGAGCCGTAGGTTCACTGCGTTGAGGCTCGCGAAGGTTTCCTCCAGGACTTGTATCAAGGTCCTGGCCTCCCGAGATTTTACCACGATGTCATCGACGTAAGCTTCAACATTATTCCCAAGCTACGGGCCCAAGGTGATATGCATCAGCCGCTGAAAGGTCGCCCCTGCGTTACGCAGCCCGAATGGCATGCAGGTGTAGCAGTACACCCCGCACGGGGTCAGGAAGGCCGTCTTCTCGACGTCTTCCACCGCCATCTTGATCTGGTGATACCCGGAGAAGGCATCCAGGAAGCACAACAGGTCGCATTCTGCAGTGGAATCAATGATCTGGTCGATGCGGGGGAGCGGGAACGGATCTTGCGGGCACACTTTGTTGAGGTTGGTGAAGTCGACACACATGCGTTCCTTCCCTCCCTTCTTCGGCACAACGACAGGGTTGGCCAACCAATCTAGGTATCGGACCTCGCGAATGACCCCAGCGGCCTCTAATTTGCGGGTCTCTTGGACGATGAAGGCCTGCTTTTCTGTGGACTGCCGCCTGGCCTTCTACTTCACAGGGTGCACGTTGGAGCACACGTTGAGGTGATGCTCGATTACGCTCCTGGGGATCCCTGCCAACTGGTCCGGCTCCCAAGCGAATACCTTCTTGTTTGCACGCAGAAACGCGACCAGGGCCTCCTCCTGCTCGGGTTTGAGGTGGGCGCCTATGGTGAAAGTGGCTTTGGTGGACCCGTCCTCATCGACGGGCACCTGCTTGGTTTCTGCCTTGTCTTGGGTGAACAACTGCTTCTTCTTGGCGGGCGCAGCCCCCTTGGGCTCGGGGCCCCTGAGTCGGCAGGTTGTGCTGACGCTGCTGTCCTAAAGACGAGCTTGAGCACCCGCAGAGTGTCACCAGTATCCCCGTGCACGGTGAGGTCACCGCTGCTCCCGGGCATCTTCATGAGGTTGTACGCCGGGTGCGTCACGGCCATGAACTGGGCCAGCGCTGGGTAGCCGAGGATGGCGTTGTAGGGGAGGCCGATGGGGGCGATGTCGAAGTCGACCAGCTCCGTGCAGAAGTTGTCGTAGGTGCCGAAGGTCACCGGGAGCCGGATCTGCCCCAAGGAGCTGGACGACCTGCCCCCAACGCCTGAGAAGGGCCGGCTGGGCTGCAACCATTCCAGGGATATGCAAAGGAGGTTGAAGGCCTCGACTAAGAGCACGCTGAGGCCCGTCCCGCCATCGATAAGAGTTCTGGTGACGGCCACCTGGCAGATGGTGGGGGTGCATAGCATGGGGAGCGCGCCCGAGCCGGCCGAGTTGGAGGGGTGGTCCTCCGGGCTGAAGCTCAGGCCGGTCTCGGGCGTCGCCCGATCCAGGGGAGCCCCCTGCCGTGTGGAAGCGGCGCTGACCCGGCAGATGAACGGCTTGGCATGGTAACTTGTAGGCGGCGCCTGCGAGCCGCCCAAGAGGGCCGCGACGACTGGGGGTCCTGGTGCAGCGCGATAGGCGGGGAAGAGGTTGCGGGGCTCCGTGGGCGCGCGGAGCACGTGGGACGAAGAACCAGCTGGGGTGAGCGAGTGAGTTGCGGTGCGGCCGTCTTGCTGCACGGACAGATGCCGAGATGATGCTTGCCGTTCGTCCCCCGCCGGGCCGGTGGCGGCGTTGACGGCAGGTGACAGGGAACGGCGAGGGCGCCCACCGACAGGGGTCGTCTGGGCGACGTGGGAAGCAAGGGCGGCCCGACGCTCTGCGCGGGCCCGACGTGCGTCAGACATGGGCGCGATGGTCGGAGGAGAACGGAGCGGTGGAAGACGAATTCCGGCGCACCCCCTACCTGGCGCGCCAAATGTCGGATTTCGGGTTCCCGCAGACCCTTAACGTTCGAACACTGGGGTGCGCGCGGAGATTTCGCCTCCTATCTTCCTGCACCCCTCCGCCACGCTAGGATCAAAGCTATGAAAAGAACAACACAAGGGACACACGGTTTATACTGGTTCGGGCCACCGTTGTGGTGTAATACCCTACTCCAGTGTGTGGTGTGGTGGATTGCCTCTTGGGCTGATGATGATGGACAGTACAAGGAAGAACAGCCTCGCGAGGGTCTGTTCTTGGCTGGGGCGATGAACTGCTGGGGGGAGTTCAGCCACCTTTCTCTATCTCTCTCTCTCTCTTTACCACCTCTCTACTTGTCGAGCCCTTGGAGGAGACTCGGCCGAACCCTTGCTACGCGGGTGGCCAGTCCTATTTATAGTGGCCCTGGTCCTCTCCCCAAATATTGAGCGGGAAGGGAGCCAACAATGGCGGGCTAATTTGAAGGGGGACAGTAAGTATCAACTATCCTGACAAAAGTAGTCTTCGCCTGCGCAAAGCTCTGGTGATGACGTCGTCTTGGGCTCCACGGTGACCTCCGTCTCGTAGTCCTCCTGGTCTTGGTCTCGTTGCACCGAAATGGCAACCTTTGCCTGATGCCTCGGTACTCCGCGGCTGCGCTTGCCCCCTTTGCACCAAAGAGGAAAGGAGGACGTTGCGCGGGCTGGCACCCGCCTGGCGCCCTGAGTCGTCATGGCTTGCGTCAAGGGCACCTCGCGAGGTACCCCGCCTTGATCTCTCCACCTCCTCATGAGCCAGCCTGACGAGGCCGTGCCTGAGGAAGCTCCGTGTCATCCGCCCCGCGAGGCTTGGCCCCTCATGAGGGTCTTAAGTTTGTGTTGGTGAAGATGGGCCGTGCTGGGCCCCCCTTTGAGCCACGCCATAGGCCGCAGGCAGGCAAGTCTGGGGACCCCCGTTCCCAGTACGCGGACAGAGTTTTTCAATGAAAGACCTCGGTGAAGCTGCTTACATATTGGGCATTAAGATCTATAGAGATAGATCAAGACGCTTAATTGGACTTTCACAAAGCACATACCTTGACAAAATTTTGAAGAAGTTCAAAATGGATCAAGCAAAGAAAGGATTCTTGCCTGTGCTACAAGGTGTGAAATTGAGTAAGACTCAATGCCCGACCAATGCAGAAGATAGAGAGAAAATGAAAGATGTTCCCTATGCTTCAGCCATAGGCTCTATCATGTATGCAATCCTGTGTACCAGACCTGATGTGTGTCTTGCTATTAGTCTAGCAGGGAGGTACCAAAGTAATCCAGGAGTGGATCACTGGACAGCGGTCAAGAACATCCTGAAATACCTGAAAAGGACTAAGGATATGTTTCTCATATATGGAGGTGACAAAGAGCTCATCGTAAATGGTTACGTTGATGCAAGCTTTGACACTGATCCGAACAATTCTAAATCACAAACCGGATATGTGATTACATTAAACGGTGGAGCTGTCAGTTGGTGCACTTCTAAACAAAGCGTTGTGGCGGGATCTACATGTGAAGCGGAGTACAGAGCTGCTTCGGAAGCAGCAAACGAAGGAGTCTGGATGAAGGAGTTCATATCCGATCTAGGTGTCATACCTAGTGCATCGGGTCCAATGAAAATCTTTTGTGACAATACTAGTGCAATTGCCTTGGCAAAGGAATCTAGATTTCACAAGAGAACCAAGCACATCAAGAGACGCTTCATTTCCATTCGGGATCTAGTCCAGGTGGGAGACATAGAGATTTGCAAGATACATACGGATCTGAATGTTGCAGACCCGTTGACTAAGCCTCTTCCACGAGCAAAACATGATCAGCACCAAAGCTCCATGGGTGTTAGAATCATTACTGTGTAATCTAGATTATTGACTCTAGTGCAAGTGGGAGACTGAAGGAAATATGCCCTAGAGGCAATAATAATGTTATTATTTTATTTCCTTATATCATGATAAATGTTTATTATTCATGCTAGAATTGTATATCCGGAAACATAATACTTGTGTGAATACATAGACAAACTAAACGTCACTAGTATGCCTCTACTTGACTATCTCGTTAATCAAAGATGGTTATGTTTCCTAACCATAGACATGTGTTGTCATTTGATTAACGAGATCACATTATTAGGAGAATGATGTGATTGACATGACCCATTCCATTAGCTTAGCACCCGATCGTTTAGTATGTTGCTATTGCTTTCTTCATGACTTATACATGTTCCTATGACTATGAGATTATGCAACTCCCGTTTACCGGAGGAACACTTTGTGTGCTACCAAACGTCACAACATAAATGGGTGATTATAAAGGAGCTCTATAGGTGTCTCCAAAGGTAAATGTTGGGTTGGCGTATTTCGAGATTAGGATTTGTCACTCCGATTGTCGGAGAGGTTTCTCTGGGCCCTCTCGGTAATACACATCACATAAGCCTTGCAAGCATTGCAACTAATGAGTTAGTTGCGAGATGATGTATTACGAAACGAGTAAAGAGACTTGTCAGTAACGAGATTGAACTAGGTATTGAGATACCGACGATCGAATCTCGGGCAAGTAACATACCGATGACAAAGGGAACAACGTATGTTGTTATGCGGTCTGACCGATAAAGATCTTCATAGAATATGTGGGAGCCAATATGAGCATCCAGGTTCCGCTATTGGTTATTGACCGGAGACATGCCTCGGTCATGTCTACATTGTTCTCGAACCCGTAGGGTCCGCACGCTTAAGGTTTCGATGACAGTTATATTATGAGTTTATGAATTTTGATGTACCGAAGTTAGTTCGGAGTCCCGGATGTGATCACGGACATAACGAGGAGTCTTGAAATGGTTGAGACATAAATATTGATATATTGGACGGCTATATTCGGACACCGGAAGTGTTCCGGGTGATTTCGGAGAAAACCGGAGTACCGGAGGGTTACCGGAACCCCCCGGGAGAAATAATGGGCCATATGGGCCTTAGTGGAGAGAGAGAAGGGCAGCCAGGGTGGGCCGCGCGCCTCCTCCCCCTTGTTTCGAATTGGACTAGGAGAGGGGGCGGCGCCCCCTCTTTCCTTCTCCCTCCCCACTTCCTTCCCCCTCCTAGTAGGAGTCCTACTCCTACTAGGAGGAGGACTCCTCCTTGGCGCGCCTATAGGGCCGGCCGGCCTCCTCCCCTTGCTCCTTTATATACGGGGGCAGGGGCACCCCATAGACACACAAGTTGATCCACGTGATCGTTTTCTTAGCCGTGTGTGGTGCCCCCTTCCACCATAATCCTCGATAATATTGTAGCGGTGCTTAGGCGAAGCCCTGCGACGGTAGAACATCAAGATCGTCTCCACGCCGTTGTGCTGACGGAACTCTTCCCCGACACTTTGCTGGATCGAAGTCCGGGGATCGTCATCGAGCTGAACGTGTGCTAAAACTCAGAGGTGCTGTAGTTTCGGTGCTTGATCGGTCGGGCCGTGAAGACGTATGACTACATCAACTGCGTTGTCATAACGCTTCCGCTATCGGTCTACGAGGGTACATAGACTACACTCTCCCCTCTCGTTGCTATGCATCACCATGATCTTGCGTGTGCGTAGGAATTTTTTTGAAATTACTACGTTCCCCAACAAAACTCTCCCTCAACACTCAGCTGGATCAGAGTTCAAGGGACGTCATTGGGCTGAACATGTGCTGAACTCTAAGATGACGTGCGTTCGGTACTTGATCGGTCGAATCGTGAAGACGTACGACTACATCAACCGCGTTATGCTAATGCTTCCGCTTTCGGTCTACGAGGGTACGTGGACAACACTCTCCCCTCTCGTTGCTATGCATCACCATGATCTTGCGTGTGCGTAGGAATATTTTTGAAATTACTACGTTCCCCATCAGTGGCATCCGAGCCAGGTTTATGCGTAGATGTCATATGCACGAGTAGAACACAAGTGAGTTGTGGGCGATACAAGTCATACTGCTTACCAGCATGTCATACTTTGGTTCGGCGGTATTGTTGGATGAAGCGGCCCGGACCGACATTACACGTACGCTTACGCGAGACTGGTTCTACCGACGTGCTTTGCACACAGGTGGCTGGCGGGTGTCAGTTTCTCCAACTTTAGTTGAACCGAGTGTGGCTACGCCCGGTCCTTGTGAAGGTTAAAACGGCACCAACTTGACGAACTATCGTTGTGGTTTTGATGCGTAGGTAAGAATGGTTCTTGCTCAGCCCGTAGCAGCCACATAAAATTTGCAACGACAAAGTAGAGGACGTCTAACTTGTTTTTGCAGGGCATGTTGTGATGTGATATGGTCAAGACATGATGCTAAATTTTATTGTATGAGATGATCATGGTTTGTAACCGAGTTATCGGCAACTGGGAGGAGCCATATGGTTGTCGCTTTATTGTATGCAATGCAATCGCCCTGTAATGCTTTACTTTATCACTAAGCGGTAGCGATAGTCGTAGAAGCATAAGATTGGCGAGACGACAACGATGCTATGATGGAGATCAAGGTGCCGCGCCGGTGACGATGGTGATCATGACGGTGCTTCGGAGATGGAGATCACAAGCACAAGATGATGATGGCCATATCATATCACTTATATTGATTGCATGTGATGTTTATCTTTTATGCATCTTATCTTGCTTTGATTGACGGTAGCATTATAAGATGATCCCTCACTAAATTATCAAAGTATAAGTGTTCTCCCTGAGTATGCACCGTTGCGAAAGTTCTTCGTGCTGAGACACCACGTGATGATCGGGTGTGATAGGCTCTACGTTCAAATACAACGGGTGCAAAACAGTTGCACACGCAGAATACTCAGGTTAAACTTGACGAGCCTAGCATATAACAGATATGGCCTCGGAACATGGAGACCGAAAGGTCGAGCGTGAATCATATAGTAGATATGATCAACATAGTGATGTTCACCGTTGAAACTACTCCATGTCACGTGATGATCGGACATGGTTTAGTTGATATGGATCACGTGATCACTTACAGGATTAGAGGGATGTCTTTCTAAGTGGGAGTTCTTAAGTAATATGATTAATTGAACTTAAATTTATCATGAACTTAGTACCTGATAGTATCTTGCTTGTCTATGTTGATTGTAGATAGATGGCCCGTGTTGTTGTTCCGTTAAATTTTAATGCGTTCCTTGAGAAAGCAAAGTTGAAAGATGATGGTAGCAATTACACGGACTGGGTCCATAACTTGAGGATTATCCTCATTGCTGCACAGAAGAGTTACGTCCTGGAAGCACCGCTAGGTGTACCACCTGCGCCAGCAACTGCAGACATTGTGAATGCCTGGCAGTCACGTGTTGATGACTACTCAATATTTCAGTGTGCCTTGCTTTACGGCTATGAATAGGGACTTGAACAACGTTTTGAACATCATGGAGCATATGAGATGTTCCAGGAGTTGAAGTTAATATTTCAAAAGAATGCCCGGATTGAGAGATATGAAGTCTCCAATAAGTTCTACAGCTGCAAGATGGAGGAGAATAGTTCTGTCAGTGAGCATATACTCAAGATGTCTGGGTACTGCAATCACTTGATTCAACTGGGAGTTAATCTTCTGGATGATAGCGTCATTGACAGAATTCTCCAATCACTGCCACCAAGCTACAAGAGCTTCGTGATAAACTATAATATGCAAGGGATGGATAAGACAATTCCCGAGCTCTTCGCAATGCTAAAGGCAGCAGAGGTAGAAATCAAGAAGGAGCATCAAGTGTTGATGGTCAATAAGGCCACCAGTTTCAAGAACAAGGGCAAAGGGAAGAAGAAGGGGAACTTCAAGAAGAACAGCAAGCAAGTTGCTGCTCAGGAGAAGAAACCCAAGTTTGGACCTAAGCCTGAGAGTGAGTGCTTCTACTGCAAGCAGACAGGTCACTGGAAGCAGAACTGCCCCAAGTATTTGGCGGATAAGAAGGATGGCAACGTGAACAAAGGTATATGTGATATACATGTTATTGATGTGTACCTTACTAATGCTCGCAGTAGCACCTGGGTATTTGATACTGGTTCGGTTGCTAATATCTGCAACTCGAAACAGGGGCTACGGATTAAGCGAAGATTGACTAAGGACGAGGTGACGATGCGCGTGGGAAATGGTTCCAAAGTCGATGTGATCGCAGTCGGCACGCTACCTCTACAACTACCTTCGGGATTAGTATTAGACCTAAATAATTGTTATTTGGTGCCAACGTTGAGCATGAACATTATATCTGGATCTTGTTTGATACGAGATGGTTATTCATTTAAATCGGAGAATAATGGTTGTTTTATTTATATGCGTAATAACTTTTATGGCCATGCACCCTTAAAGAGTGGTCTATTTTTGTTGAATCTCGATAGTGGTGATACACATATTCATAATATTGAAGCCAAAAGATGCAGAGTTGATAATGATAGTGCAACTTATTTGTGGCACTGCCATTTAGGTCATATCGGTGTAAAACACATGAAGAAACTCCATACTGATGGACTTTTGGAACCACTTGATTATGAATCACTTGGTACTTGAGAACCGTGCCTCACTAAAACGCCATCCTCCGGTACTATGGAGAGAGCAACAGATTTGTTGGAGATCATACATACAGATGTATGTGGTCCGATGAATGTTGAGGCTCGTGGCGGATATCGTTATTTTCTCACCTTCACAGATGATTTAAGCAGATATGGGTATATCTACTTAATGAAACATAAGTCTGAAACGTTTGAAAAGTTCAAAGAATTTCAGAGTGAAGTTGAAAATCATCGTAACAAGAAAATAAAGTTTCTACGATCTGATCGTGGAGGAGAATATTTGAGTTATGAGTTTGGTCTTCATTTGAAACAATGCGGAATAGTTTCGCAACTCATGCCACTCGGAACACCACAGCGTAATGGTGTGTCCGAACGTCGTAATCATACTTTACTAGATATGGTACGATCTATGATGTCTCTTACTGATTTACCGCTATTGTTTTGGGGTTATGCTTTAGAGACGGCCGCATTCACGTTAAATAGGGCACCATCGAAATCCATTGAGACGACGCCTTATGAACTATGGTTTGGCAAGAAACCAAAGTTGTCGTTTCTGAAAGTTTGGGGCTGCGATGCTTATGTGAAAAAGCTTCAACCTGATAAGATCGAACCCAAATCGGAGAAATGTGTCTTCATAGGATACCCAAAGGTGACTGTTGGGTACACCTTCTATCACAGATTCGAGGGCAAAACTTTTGTTGCTAAATTTGGAGTTTTTCTAGAGAAGGAGTTTCTCTCGAAAGAAGTGAGTGGGAGGAAAGTAGAACTTGATGAGGTAACTTTACCTGCTCCCTTATTGGAAAGTAGTTCATCGCAGAAACCGGTTTCTGCGACACCTACACCAATAAGTGAAGAAGTTAATGATGATGATCATGAAACTTCAGATCAAGTTGTTGCTGAACCTCGTAGGTCAACCAGAGTAAGATCCGCACCAGAGTGGTACGGTAATCCTGTTCTGGAAGTGATGTTACTAGACCATGACAAACCTACGAACTATGAAGAAGCGATGGTGAGCCCAGATTCCGCAAAATGGCTTGAGGCCATGAAATTTGAGATGGGATCCATGTATGAGAACAAAGTGTGGAGTTTGGTTGACTTGCCCGTTCATCGGCAAGCAATTGAGAATAAATGGATCTTCAAGAAGAAGACTGACACTGACGGTAACGTTACTGTCTATAAACCTTGACTTGTTGGGAAAGGTTTTCGACAAGTTCAAGGGATTGACTACGATGAGACCTTCTCACCCGTAGCGATGCTTAAGTCTGTCCGAATCATGTTAGCAATTGCCGCATTTTATGATTATGATATTTGGCTAATCGATGTCAAAACTGCATTCTTGAATGGATTTCTGGAAGAAGAGTTGTATATGATGCAACCGGAAGGTTTTGTTGATCCAAAGGGAGCTAACAAAGTATGCAAGCTCCAGCGATCCATTTATGGACTGGTGCAAGCCTCTCGGAGTTGGAATAAATGCTTTGATAGTGTGATCAAAGTATTTGGTTTTGTACAGACTTTTGGAGAAGCCTGTATTTACAAGAAAGTGAGTGGGAGCTCTGTAGCATTTCTGATATTATATGTGGATGACATATTGTTGATTGGAAATGATATAGAATTTCTGGATAGCATAAAGGGATACTTGAATAAGAGTTTTTCAATGAAAGACCTCGGTGAAGCTGCTTATATATTGGGCATCAAGATCTATAGAGATAGATCAAGACGCTTCATTGGACTTTCACAAAGCACATACCTTGACAAAGTTTTGAAGAAGTTCAAAATGGATCAAGCAAAGAAAGGGTTCTTGCCTGTGTTACAAGGTGTGAACTTGAGTAAGACTCAATGCCCGACCACTGCAGAAGACAGAGAGAAAATGAAAGATGTTCCCTATGCTTCAGCCATAGGCTCTATCATGTATGCATTGCTGTGTACCGGACCTGATGTGTTCCTTGCTATAAGTCTAGCAGGGAGGTACCAAAGTAATCCACGAGTGGATCACTGGACAGCGGTCAAGAACATCCTGAAATACCTGAAAAGGACTAAGGATATGTTTCTCGTTTATGGAGGTGACAAAGAGCTCATCGTAAACGGTTACGTTGATGCAAGCTTTGACACTGATCCGAACGATTCTAAATCGCAAACCGGATACATGTTTACATTGAACAGTGGAGCTGTCAGTTGGTGCAGTTCTAAACAAAGTGTCGTGGCGGGATCTACGTGTGAAGCGGAGTACATAGCTGCTTCGGAAGAACCAAATGAAGGAGTCTGGATGAAGGAGTTCATATCCAATCTAGGTGTCATACCTAGTGCATCGGGTCCAATGAAAATCTTTTGTGACAATACTGGTGCAATTGCCTTGGCGAAGGAATCCAGATTTCACAAGAGAACCAAGCACATCAAGAGACGCTTCAATTCCATCCGGGATTTAGTCCAGGTGGGAGACATAGAAATTTGCAAGATACATACGGATCTGAATGTTGCAGACCCGTTGACTAAGCCTCAGCCACGAGCAAAACATGATCAGCACCAAGGCTCCATGGGTGTTAGAATCATTACTGTGTAATCTAGATTATTGACTCTAGTGCAAGTGGGAGACTCAAGGAAATATGCCCTAGAGGCAATAATAAAGTTATTATTTATTTCCTTATATCATGATAAATGTTCATTATTCATGCTAGAATTGTATTAACCGGAAACATAATACATGTGCGAATACATAGACAAACAGAGTGTCACTAGTATGCCTCTACTTGACTAGCTCGTTGATCAAAGATGGTTAAGTTTCCTAGCCATTGACATGGGTTGTCATTTGATTAACGGGATCACATCATTAGGAGAATGATGTGATTGACTTGACCCATTCCGTTAGCTTAGCACTCGATCGTTTAGTATGTTGCTATTGCTTTCTTCATGACTTATACATGTTCCTATGACTATGAGATTATGCAACTCCCGTTTACTGGAGGAACACTTTGTGTGCTACCAAATGTCACAACGTAACTAGGTGATTATAAAGGTGCTCTACAGGTGTCTCTGAAGGAACTTGTTGAGTTGGCGTATTTCGAGATTAGGATTTGTCACTCCGACTGTCGGAGAGGTATCTCTGGGCCCTCTCGGTAATGCACATCACTTAAGCCTTGCAAGCATTGCAACTAATGAGTTAATTGCGGGATGATGTATTACGGAACGAGTAAAGAGACTTGCCGGTAACGAGATTGAACTAGGTATTGAGATACCGATGATTGAATCTCAGGCAAGTAACATACCGATGACAAAGGGAACAACGTATGTTGTTATGCGGTCTGACCGATAAAGATCTTCATAGAATATGTGGGAGCCAATATGAGCATCCAGGTTCCGCTATTGGTTATTGACCGGAGATGTGTCTCGGTCATGTCTACATAGTTCTCGAACCCGTAGGGTCCACACGCTTAACGTTTCGATGACAGTTATATTATGAGTTTATATGTTTTGATGTACCGAAGGTTGTTCAGAGTCCCAGATGTGATCACGGACAGGAAGAGGAGTCTCGAAATGGTCGATACATGAAGATTGATATATTGGAAGCCTATGTTTGGATATCGGAAGTGTTCCGGGTGAAATCGCGATTTTACCGGAGTACAGGGAGGTTACCGGAACCCCCCCGGGAAGTTAATGGGCCATAGTGGGCCTTAGTGGAAGATAGGAGAGGCGGCCAGGGCAAGGGCCGCGCGTCCCCCCCCCCTAGTCCGAATAGGACAAGGAGAGGGGGGCGACGCCCCCCCCCTTTCCTTCTTCTCCTCCACCTCTTTCCCCACCAAGTCCTAATCCAACTAGGAAAAGGGAGGGAGTCCTACTCTCGGTGGGAGTAGGACTCCTCCTGGCGCGCCCCCTCTCTTGGCCGGCCGCACCCCCCTTGCTCCTTTATATACAGGGGCAGGGGGCACCCTAGAGACACAACAATTGATCGTTTGATCTTTTAGCCGTGTGCGGTGCCCCCCACCACCATAGTCCACCTCGATAATACTGTAGCGGTGCTTAGGCGAAGCCCTGCGTCGGTAGAACGTCATCATCGTCTCCACGCCGTCGTGCTGACGAAACTCTCCCTCAACACTCGGCTGGATCGGAGTTCGAGGGACGTCATCGGGCTAAACGTGTGCTAAACTCGGAGGTGCCGTGCGTTAGGTACTTGATTGGTCGGATCGTGAAGACGTATGACTAGATCAACTATGTTGTGCTAACGCTTCCCCTTTTGGTCCACGAGGGTACGTGGATAACACTCTCCCCTCTCGTTGCTATGCATCACCATGATCTTGCGTGTGCGTAGGATTTTTTTTGAAATTACTATATTCCCCATCATATCTTTTATGGTCATGCACCCTTGATGAGTGGTCTATTTTTACTAAATCTTGATAGTAGTGATACACATGTTCATAGTATTGAAGCCAAAAGATATAAGTTTAATAATGATAGCGCAACTTATTTGTGGCACTGCCGTTTAGGTCATATTGGTGTAAATCACATGAAGAAACTCCATACCGATGGGCTTTTGGAATCACTTGATTATGAATCACTTGATGCTTGTGAACCATGCCTCATGGGCGAGATGACTAAGACTCCATTTTCCAGAATAATGGAGCGAGCAACAGACTTGTTGGAAATAATACATACTGATGTATGAGGTCCGATGAGTGTTGAGGCTCGCGGCGGGTATCGTTATTTTCTTACATTCACAGATGATTTAAGCAGATATGAGTATATCTATTTGATGAAACATAAGTCTGAAATCTTTGAAAAGTTCAAAGAATTTCAGAGTGAAGTGGAAAATCATCGTAACAAGAAAATAAAATTTCTACGATCATATCGTGGAGGAGAATATTTGAGTTACGAGTTTGGTTTTCATTTGAAACAATGGGGAGTAGTTTCGCATCTCACGCTGATGTCTACTACACAACCTTCTTCTTGTAGACGTTGTTGGGCCTCCAAGTGTAGAGGTTTGTAGGACAGTAGCAAATTTCCCTCAAGTGGATGACCTAAGGTTTATCAATCCATAGGAGGCATAGGATGAAGATGATCTCTCTCAAGCAACCCTGCAACCAAATAACAAAGAGTCTCTTGTGTCCCCAACACACCCAATACAATGGTAAATTGTATAGGTGCACTAGTTCGGCGAAGAGATGGTGATACAAGTGCAATATGGATGGTAGATAAAGGTATTTGTAATCTGAAAATATAAAAACAGCAAGGTAACTAATGATAAAAGTGAGCGTAAACGGTATTGCAATGATAGGAAATAAGGCCTAGGGTTCATACTTTCGCTAGTGTAAGTTCCCTCAACAATGATAACATAATTGGATCACATAACTATCCCTCAACATGCAACAAAGAGTCACTCCAAAGTCACTAATAGCGGAGAACGAATGAAGAGATTATGGTAGGGTACAAAACCACCTCAAAGTTATTCTTTCCAATCAATCCGTTGGGCTATTCCTATAAGTGTCACAAACAGCCCTAGAGTTCGTACTAGAATAACACCTTAAGACACAAATCAACCAAAACCCTAATGTCACCTAGATACTCCAATGTCACCTCAAGTATCCGTGGGTGTGATTATACGATATGCATCACACAATCTCAGATTCATCTATTCAACCAACACATAGAACCTCAAAGAGTGCCCCAAAGTTTCTACCAGAGAGTCGAGACAAAACGTGTGCCAACCCCTATGCATAGATTCCCAAGGTCACGGAACCCGCAAGTTGATCAGCAAAACATACATCAAGTGGATCATAGAATACCCCATTGTCACCACAGGTATCCCACGCAAGACATACATCAAGTGTTCTCAAATCCTTAAAGACTCAATCCGATAAGGTAACTTCAAAGGGAAAAACTCAATCCATTACAAGAGAGTAGAGGGGGGAAGAAACATCATATGATCCAAATATAATAGCAAAGCTCGCGATACATCAAGATCGTGCCAAATCAAGAACACGAGAGAGAGAGAGAGATCAAACACATAGCTACTGGTACATACCCTCGGCCCCGAGGGAGAACTACTCCCTCCTCGTCATGGAGAGCACCGGGATGATAGATGGCCACCGGAGAGGGATTGCCCCCTCCGGCAGGGTGCCGGAACGGGTCTAGATTGGCTTTCGGTGGCTATGGAGGCTTCTGGCGGTGGAACTCCCGATCTAATCTCTGTTCTGGAAGTTTTACGATACGTAGGTATATATGGGTGAAAGGAGTACGTCGGTGGACCGAAGGGGGGCCACGAGGCAGGGGGCGCGCCCCTACCCTCGTGAGCACCTCCTTCATCTTCTGACGTAGGGTCCAAGTCTATCTGGTAGGTTTCCTTCCAAAAATAACTTCTCCAGTTGATTTCGTTCCGTTTCGACTCCGTTTGATAGTCCTTTTCTTCGAAACACTGAAATAGGCATAAAACAGCAAATCTGGGTTGGGCCTCCGGTTAATAGGTTAGTCCCAAAAATAATATAAAAGTGGAAAATAAAGCCCAATATTGCCCAAAACAGTAGATAATATAGCATGGAGCAATCAAAAATTATAGATACGTTGGAGATGTATCAAGTATCCCCAAGCTTAATTCCTGCTCGTCCTCAAGTAGGTAAATGATAAAAAGATAATTTTTGATGTGGAATGCTAGTTGGCATAATTTCAATGTAATTCTTCTTACTTGTGATATAAATATTCAGATCTGAAAGATTCAAGACAAAAGTTCATATTGACATAAAAATAATAATACTTCAAGCATACTAATAAAGCAATTACGTCTTCTCAAAATATCATGGCCAAAGAAAGCTATCCCTACAAAATCATATAGTCTGGCTATGCTCTATCTTCACCACACAAAGTATTTAAATAATGCACAACCCCGATGACAAGCCAAGCAATTGTTTCATACTTTTGATGTTCTCAAACTTTTTCAATCTTCACGCAATATATGAGCTTGAGCCATGGACATAGCACTATAGGTGGAATAGAATGGTGGGTGTGGAGAAGACAAAAAAGGAGAAGATAGTCTCACATCAACTAGGCGTATCAATGGGCTATGGAGCTGCCCATCAATAAATATCAATGTGAGTGAGTAGGGATTGCCATGCAACGGATGCACTAGAGCTATAAGTATATGAAAGCTCATCAAAAGAAACTAAGTGGGTGTGCATCCAACTTGCTTGCTCACGAATACCTAGGGCATTTTGAGGAAGCCCATCATTGGAATATACAAGCCAAGTTCTATAATGAAAGATTCCCACTAGTATATGAAAGTGACAACATAGGAGACTCTTTATCATGAAGATCATGGTGCTACTTTGAAGCACAAGTGTGGTAAAAGGATAGTAGCATTGTCCCTTCTCTCTTTTTCTCTCATTTTTTTATTTGGGCCTTTTCTCTTTTTTATGGCCACTTTTCTTTCTTTGAGAAATGTGTACATAGGAACCCAAAAGAGACTGTTGGGTACACCTTCTATCACAGATCCGAAGGCAAGATATTCGTTGCTAAGAATGGATCCTTTCTAGAGAAAGAGTTTCTCTCAAAATAAGTGAGTGGGAGGAAAGTAGAACTTGATGAGGTAATTGTACCCGCTCCCTTATTGGAAAGTAGTTTATCACAGAAATTAGTTCCAGTGATTCCTACACCAGTAAGTGAGGAAGCTAATGATGATGATCATGAAACTTCTAATCAAGTTACTACCGAACCTCGTAGGTCAACCAGAGTAAGATCCGCACCAGAATGGTACGACAATCCTGTTCTGGAAGTCATGTTACTTGACCATGACGAACCTACGAACTATGAGGAAGCGATGATGAGCTCAGATTCCGCAAAATGGCTTGAGGCCATGAAATCTGAGATGGGGTCCATGTATGAGAACAAAGTGTGGACTTTGGTTGACTTGCCCGTTGATCGGCAAGCCATAGAGAATAAATGGATCTTCAAGAAGAAGACTGACACTGACGGTAATATTGCTGTCTACAAAGCTCGACTTGTTGCAAAAGGTTTTCGACAAGTTCAAGGAGTTGACTACTATGAGACCTTCTCACCCGTAGCGATGCTTAAGTCCATCCGAATCATGTTAGCAATTGCTGCATTTTATGATTATGAAATTTGGGAAATGGATATCAAAATTGCATTCCTTAATGGATATCTTAAAGAAGAGTTATATATGATGCAACCAGAAGATTTCGTCGATCCAAAAGGTGCTAACAAAGTGTGCAAGCTCCAGCGATCCATTTATGGACTGGTGCTAGCCTCTCGGAGTTGGAATATACGCTTTGATGGTTTTATACAGACTTTTGGAAAAGCATGTATTTACAAGAAAGTGAGTGGGAGCTGTGTAGCATTTCTGATACTAGTAAGCTTGCACGTGCAATGCACGTCTCAGCTACAATACATCAATTTTAGGGAAACGATTCTGCCCAGCCGGTCGCACGCGTAGTCGTTGGATCATGAGAGATTGTGCGTGTCCCCTCGTCGCCCGATTCACCATCTCTCTCGTCCTCTTGTTTTGCTCACTCTCACCTCTTATCCTCTTGCTACTCACCCGTTCCCCTCCCCTAGCTCCACAACTCCCCTGGGAGCTGTAAGCAGGCAAGCAAGGGTGAGGTATACAGAGGCGGAAGCGAAGGAAAGGCAGGGGACGCATGGGGAGGCGGGACGCGGAGGCAGGGGCAGAGTCAATCACGTGCGTGGGGTGTTGGTGGACGAAACAAGGACGTGAAATTCAATAGTTGCAATCATTGAAATCGGGCGGCTATGCGGCGACCGGCCCAAATTTGGGCCGGTGAGCCGGCTCCTAGCTGAGCCTTAGTTCTATCGTAAAATAGACCTACATTTTTGAAAATTTTAATTCTCATGCAAAGTACGTATAATTCCTAATTACGGAGACATAAAAATGACTAGAAATATTGTGTTTAGGAATTAAGATTCCTCGTCCATTGCTTAGCAACTATGGAGAGCATTGACTTGACTAATTGGTAGAGTATCAATTCCATGTTTTAGCATAGAGTATATGACATCATAAACTACAAGCCAATCTATCTAGATCCCAAACTGAAATTCAAGTACATACTAATGTTTTACATAGGCGAATCAAGGAACATAATCCAAATACAAGTGCTTGTTATGCTCTAGCTATAAACTGTACGGCTAAAAGTATATGATCTGCATGTCATAAAAAGTACTACCTCCGATCCATATTACTTGTCGCTGAAACGAATGTATCTAGATGTATTTCATTGCTGGATACATCTGTTTGAGCTACAACTAATTACTTGCACTGAAACGGATGTATCTAGACGTATTTCATTGCTGGATACATCTGTTTGAGCTACAACTAATTTGTATTGGAGGCAGTACATGATCTGTAGACATGGACTACAAACTGATTGAGAATGACACTTGAACAAAGACAGAATGGGAACCAAAGGGTTTACCTTGATGGAAAAGTTAGTCAAAGAACATGAATTTGGTTGAGCGCAAGATGGTTCCTGGCCTGAACAAGAAGAAATCAAAGGAGAAAAAATGTGTTTTCTCGGCTGAGCTATCCATTTAAATTTTATTACACTTTTGTAAGTGTTGCAACTAAAATGCATGAAGGTGGCTAAATTTGGGAAGAAAACCTTTTGATATCTCTCGACAAATAAATATCACTCCATAGATGAGAGGTTTACAAATTCTACAATTGACAGAGATAGACTGGGCATTCAGTCATTCACCAACATCATCACGAAAATCCTTTACATCCATTGACTCTGTTAAGCTGTCCAGGTAGCTGAACTTGAGAAAAGCACAATGTTTATGAAACCAGATTTAAAATGTGCAGAGTAAAAGATTATTAAATCATGCTTTGCATCATCACAACAGAATCTTATGTAGTACCTTATGAATACGCAATGTGTAAAAATAATGAAACACGTGAGAATACAGTTGCAAGTAATTTTATTTGAGCAGAAATAAAGATCCCAAACTTGTACTATGGTTCCAAACATAGAATTACGAGAGAGGAAGATTTTGGCCCAATCCTCCACCTCTTATGCCAAATTGATTCGGGTAGGAGCTGAAGTACTGTATCGCTAGCACAATCAAAAGGTAATACCAATTTTTGAACTATAGAGTCGGAGTGCTAAATCACAAATTAGCGCATGCCTGCTGCTGAACTCCGCCTATTTCTTCACGGAGCATTGTGGCAGCTTTCTATCTCCATGGTGCTTCCCAAGCCCCAGCTTTGAGGTCTGTACATGGAGGAGAAGCATGGAAAGTGAAGGAAGAACTGGAGGTAAAGAAATCAAAAGGATAAATAGTTCACCTAGGCTTGGGGCGACGATGGCATGGCCATGGAGAAGAGACCTAGCAATAGACCCTAAAAATCCCATATATTTACATGAAAACAGGACCTGTCAAGAAATGAACTGACACCATAATATTTTGAACTAGAATCAAAAATCATTTCCCTTTCTTGGCTAAGTGAAAGGAAGCTTCTATATAAAACAGTTGTTTCACCAAATAACTAATATCATCAAGAAACCTTTCTTTCTATCATGTTTTCACATGCATACGTGATGCATAGCAGTGCACCATTACATAAGAACCAGAGCGTGAATTTACACGACTCCATTACTCTCCAGATGTAGGCAATGGCTCCTATAAGTGTGCAATTCCTATAACGCAGTTTTTTGACAGAACCTCGTCAGAGGGCCAGGTGCTCCGGCTTTGCATTATAGAAGAAGAGAGGTGATCCAGTTTATGAGGAAAACCGGATCGAAAACCTAACTGAGTGCCCCAGTTCATGAGGAAAACCAGACCCAAAAAACCGCACACGCAATGAACCCTTGCCGACCACACGACCCAAGGCAACATTGCAACAAACACACCCCCGACTCCGGAGCCACCGCTCCGACATCCCCCGCCCACACGAGAGCCACAATGCCACGCAGTTCAGTCGCCTCATCGCCCTTGCTACACGAGACGACCGCCCGCAGACCACGAATGTTGTACCAAACATCCAAGGCCGTCGCCCCGACTTCTAGCCAGACTGACCCCACAGATCGCGTCGACCGAGCCGACGAACTGGCCACCCTCGCAACACCAGGTCGCCACCCATGCCAAGCAAAACAGTGGACCTACCCCATAGGACCATCGTTGCATGACCATCCGAGGCCGCCGCCTCGGCATACATCCACCATCCGGAGCCAAAGCTCCGGCATCCACCGTCTTGGCATACCACCAGAAGCACAAAAGCCACAAGCGCCAACCGAACCTCGTCTCCAAAGATGGCGCCTCCAAAACGACGTCCAAGAAGATGTCATCGCCATCCAATCTAACAAACTAAATCTGGGTTTTCACCCGGAAGACGAGGTTCCTTTGGTTGGAGGCGTATTCCTACAATGCAGTTATATTCTAGACAAGGTCCTGATAAAGAACTTGAACACTACCTGAATCAAAAGGCGCTAATGATTAAAAATAGAAGGTGCTAGTGAAGTAAAATAATAGAAGGTGCTAATGATTTCTTGTTTCTGAACTAAAATGCAAAATTTGAAAGAACCGTTTTCAGTCGAGCATTGATGCAAACACTTATTGAGCACACATACAACACATCTGATTACCTGAGTGAACACGCACGCACAGCACACATGCTGGCCAGCCGACCGCACATGCCCTTAGTCATCCATCCAACATGCATACCACGTCGGCAGTATCATGCACGCACAAGCCAGATTTTGCGGGGGGGCACTGGACACTTGGGCGGCCATTGCAACGCCAAGTGAATAAACGATTACAGGCAGCGTGCTATAATGTGCCCCAGAAATCAGGCTTTCTCTACAGCCATCACTGCCGTGAGCACAATTAGCCATCGCTCGTGCTCTACATCGTCCTAGTGCCCAATCCACCGGCCCGAGTGCTCAGCTTCAGTCCTCGCTCGCGTCCGTGGGGCAGCAGCCAAGCGGAGAGCGGTGACGGAGACCCGCCCTCACGCCGAGCGGCAAGCGGCGGCGCCGACGGCGACCCACGCCCGTGTTCATGGAGCAGCAGAGGTGGAGCGGTGGGGTGGCAGCAGGGTGCAGAAGTAGTGGTGCGTCATGTGCTCAAGGAAGAGCAGTTTCTTTTTTAGCCTAGGGAAGGTCAGTTTGATGACAACGAAGGGGTATGGTGGGATTAGTGGGCGATCGATGCGATGAGTGGGATTCGTGGCTTGTTGTGTTAAACACGGAAAGGTTTTCAACCTTTAGATCGCACGGATAGACGATTGATATTGTTTGGATCGGCCCCTCTCGTGCTTTTATAGTGGTAGTAGATTATATGTGGATGACATATTGCTGATCGGAAATGATACTGAATTTCTAAATAGCATAAAAGGATACTTGAATAAGAATTTTTCAATGAAAGACCTCGGTGAAGCTACTTATATATTGGGCATCAAGATCTATAGAGATAGATCAAGGCACTTAATTGGGCTTTTACAAAGCACATACCTTGATAAAGTTTTGAATAATTTCAAAATGGATCAAGCAAAGAAAGGGTTCTTGCCTGTGTTACAAGGTGTGAAGTTGAGTCAGACTCAATGCCCGACCACTTCAGAAGATAGAGAGAAAATGAAAGTCATTCCATATGCTTCAGCCATAGGTTCTATCATGTATGCAATACTGTGTACCAGACCTGATGTGTGCCTTGCTATTAGTTTAGCAGGGAGGTACCAAAGTAACCGGAGTGGATCACTGGACAGCGGTCAAAAACATCCTAAAATACCTAAAAAGGACTAAGGATATGTATCTCGTTTATGGAGGTGACAAAGAGCTCATCATAAACGGTTACGTGGATGCAAGCTTTGACACTCATCCGGATTACTCTAAGTCACAAACCAGATACGTATTTTTATTGAATGGTGGAGGTGTCAGTTGGTGTAGTTCCAAGTAGAGCGTCGTGGCGGGATACATGTGAAGCGGAGTACATAGCTGCTTCGGAAGGAGCAAATGAAGGAGTCTGGATGAAGGAGTTCATATCCAATCTAGGTGTCATACCTAGTGCATCGGGTCCAATGAAAATCTTTTGTGACAATACTGGTGCAATTGCCTTGGCAAAGGAATCCAGATTTCACTAGAGAACCAAGCACATCAAGAGACGCTTCAATTCCATCCGCGATCAAGTCAAGGAGGGAGACATAGAGATTTGCAAGATACATACGGATCTGAATGTTGCAGACCCGTTGACTAAGCCTCTCTCATGAGCAAAACATGATCAACACCAAGACTCCATGGGTGTTAGAATCATTACTGTGTAATCTAGATTATTGAATCTAGTGCAAGTGGGAGACTGAAGGAAATATGCCCTAGAGGCAATAATAAAGTTGTTATTTATATTTCCTTATATCATGATAAATGTTTATTATTCATGCTAGAATTGTATTAACTGGAAACTTAGTACATGGGTGAATACATAGACAAACAGAGTGTCACTAGTATGTCTCTACTTGACTAGCTCGTTAATCAAAGATGGTTAAGTTTCCTAACCATAGACATGAGTTGTCATTTGATGAACGGGATCACATCATTAGAGAATGATGTGATTGTCTTGACCCATCCGTTAGCTTAGCACTATAATCCTTCAGTTTATTGCTATTGCTTTCTCCATAACTTATACATGTTCCTATGACTATGAGATTATGCAACTCCCGAATATCGGAGGAACACTTAGTGTGCTATCAAACGTCACAACGTAACTGGGTTACTATAAAGATGCTCTACAGGTGTCTCCGATAGTGTTTGTTGAGTTGGCATAGATCAAGATTAGGATTTGTCACTCCATGTATCGGAGAGGTTTCTCTGGGCCCTCTCGGTAATGCACATCACTATAAGCCTTGCAAGCAATGTGACTAATGAGTTAGTTGCGAGATGATGCATTACAGAACGAGTAAAGAGACTTGTCGGTAACGAGATTGAACTAGGTATTGAGATACCGACGATCAAATCTCGGGCAAGTAACATACCGATGACAAAGGGAACAACGTATGTTGTTATGCAGTTTGACCGATAAAGATCTTCGTAGAATATGTAGGAACCAATATAAGCATCGAGGTTCCGCTATTGGTTGTTGACCGGAGATGAGTCTCGGTCATTTCTACATAGTTCTCGAACCCATAGGGTCCGCACGCTTAACGTTCGATGATGATCGGTATTATGAGTTTATGTGTTTTGATGTACCGAAGGTAGTTCGGAGTCCCGGATGTGATCACGGACATGACGAGGAGTCTCGAAATGGTCGAGGCATAAATATCAATATATTGGAAGGCTATGTTTGGACATCGGAATGGTTCCGGATGAGTTCGGGCATTTACCGGAGTACCGGGAGGTACCAGAACCCCCCGGGGAGTCAATGGGCCTTATTGGGCCTTAGTGGGAGAGAGGAGGAGGCGGCCAGGTGGAGGGCGCGCCCTCCCCAAGCCCAATCCGAATTGGGTGGGGGCCTGGCCCCCATTTCCTTCCCTTTCTCTCCCTCTTCCTTCTTCTCCTACTCCTACTAGGAAGGGGGGAAACCTACTCCTACTGGGAGTAGGACTCCCCCCTTGGGGCGAGCCATAGAGAGGGCCGGCCCTCCCCTCCTCCACTCCTTTATATACGGGGAAGGGGGTGAGGGAGTCCTGGATTAAGGGGTCATCGGGCGTCCGGGCTATGTGACGTGGGCCGGATTAATGGGCCATAGAGATACAAGACAGAAGACTTCCTCCCGTGTCCGGATGGGACTCTCCTTGGCATGGAAGACAAGCTTAGCGTGCGGATGTGAATATTCCTTTCTCTATAAACCGACTCTGTACAACCCTAGCCCCCTCCGGTATCTATATAAACCAGAGGGTTTTAGTCTGTAGAGGCAATCATAATCATACAGGCTAGACAATTAGGGTTTAGCCATTACGATCTCGTGGTAGATCAACTCTTGTAACCCCTATACTCATCAAAGTCAATCAAGCAGGACGTAGGGTATTACCTCCATCAAGAGGGCCCGAACCTGGGTAAAACATTGTGTCCGTTGTCTCCTGTTACCATCAACTCTTAGACGCACAGGTCGGGACCCCCTAGCCGAGATCTGCCGGTTTTGGCACCGACATTGGTGCTTTCATTGAGAGTTACGCTGTGTCGTCGCCAGAAGGTTCGATGGCTCCACCAGTCATCTACAACAAAGTTGCCCTGAGGGAGGTCTTTCTCCCCGGCCAGATCTTTGTTTTCGGCGGCTTTACACTATGGACCAACTCGCTTGGCCATCTAGAGCGGATTGACAGCTACACCCTAGGTCACCAGATTAGTTTTGGAAATCTGGATTATTTCGTTGATATCCGAGGAGACTTGATCTTCCCAGGGTTCACGACGCCAACCTCCTCTCTGGCCTTAATCCGGAGTGCGTCTCCAGGTCTGAAGACGGGATTCCCGAGCCCGCCGGACTCTTTACGGCTATTAAGCCTAGTACGGGAGAGCCGGAGGAAGCAGTATCATCGGCAATCATCATGAAGCCAGACTCCTCTCCGAACACTGGCCCCGAACCCTCAGAGTCATCATCGTGTGAGCTCGGCCAGAGTTCTCTTCTCGCTGCACTCCACGAACTCTCTTCTCCCTGACCGAACCTCGCCTTTAAGTGAGGCTCTGGACTTAATGCTATCCCTCGTCATTAGAGAGGAGCTAAGTTCGAACCACGCCCAGCCCGGACTAGGGTCTGAGAGCGGGGAATTTTATGGCCCACCCACCACCCACTTCATAGCCACTGTCGAGGACTTAACCGACATGCTCAATTACGGCTCTGAAGACATCGACGGTATAGACGATGATGCCAGAGAAGAGCAGGCCCAAAACACGTCATTTACTAGACGATGGACGGACACCTCTTCATATGACGTGTATATGGTGGATACACCCAAAGAGGGTAACGACAATAACGAGAAAAATCCAGTTGAGGATATACCTGCTGAGACTCAACCAAAGCGTCGACATCAGCGGCGCCGCTCTAAATCATGCCATGGAAAAGACAGCAATACTGGCACCGGAGAGAACAACACTCCGGACGACGCCGAAGACCAAGAAGACCCCGTCGAGCCAACCTCCGAACAGGACGATCGGGAAGATGGGCAAATTCGCCCTGATGACCAGGATATAAACAAAGACTCAGAGGATAGTAATTATCTTCCACCCTCTGAGGAGGAGGTGAGCCTCGGCGACGAAGACTTTATCATCCCTGAGGAACCCCTTCAGCAGGAACGCTTTAGGCGCAGGCTAATAGCAACTGCAAGGAGCCTGAAAAAGAAGCAACAACAGCTCCAAGCTGACCAAGATCTGCTCAACGACGAGTGGACTAATTTCCTGGCAGCCGAGGAATACGGCCTCGAGCGCCCAACGAAGAGTTACCTAAAGCGTAAGCTACTACCGCAATTCGACGATGAGGCGCTGGTGCCCATACCATCGCCGCGTAACGCAGCCGACCGACCACCACGTGGCCGTGACAAAACGGCAGCTCAAGCCGAATACCAGCCCATACTACCTCGCCGTAAAGGTAGAGACACAACAGCTCGGAAATATACTTACAACCTGCGGCAGGATTTGGAGACCAGATCGATCTACGGATCGCTGGGGCATGCTCTAACGCGCAAGGACGACTATCTAGCTGGGCACGACGGCCATAACCACGTCCGGGCCGAAAACCGCAGACGGACTCCATCTGAGCTACGTCGCAACGTGGCTCGCTATAGAGGCACCGCACACCCCCTCTGCTTCACTGATGAAGTAATGGAACATGAATTCCTAGAAGGGTTTAAACCCGTGAATATCGAATCATATGATGGAACAACAGATCCCGCGGTATGGATTAAGGACTTTCTCCTCCATATTCATATGGCCCGCGGTGATGATCTTCACGCCATCAAATACCTCCCACTAAAACTAAAGGGACCAGCTCAGCACTGGTTAAATAGCCTGCCAGAAAACTCCATTGGCAGCTGGGAGGACCTAGAAGACGCCTTCCGCGACAACTTCCAGGGAACATACGTCCGACCTCCGGACACCGATGACTTAAGTCACATAGTTCAACAGCCCGGAGAGTCATCCAGGAAATTCTGGGCTAGGTTTCTAATTAAAAAGAACCAGATCATCAACCGTCCGGATGCCGAAGCCCTAGCGGCCTTTAAGCATAGCATTCGCGATGAATGGCTCACCTGGCACCTTGGCCAAGAAAAACCGAAGTCCACGGCAGCCCTCACGACACTTATGACCCGCTTCTGTGCGGGCGAAGATAGTTGGCTAGCCCGTAGTAGCAATAATGCATGCGAACCTGGCACTTCTGAAGCCATAAATAGTAACCGTAAGCCCCGATGCAACAGGCACAAGCGTCGGAACAACGGTGATAATACCAATGACACGACGGTTAACGTCGGATTCAGCGGCTCCAAGCCCGGTCAGCGGAAGAAGCCATTCAAAAGAAACAATTCGGGCTCATCCAGCTTGGACAGAATCCTCGATCGACCATGTCAGATCCACGGCACCCCCGATAAACCTGCCAATCATACCAACAGAAGCTGTTGGGTCTTTAAGCAGTCCGGTAAGTTACATACCGAGGACAAAGAGAAGGGGTCGCCAAGTGAGGACAATGATGAGGAGCCTCGTCCACCGAACGCAGCGGGACAGAAGAAATCCCCCCTCCCCCCAAGTCAAAACGGTGAACATGATATACGTTACTCATATCCCCAAGAGGGAGCGCAAACGCGCACTTAGGGACGTCTATGCGATAGAGCCAGTCATCCCGAAATTCAATCCATGGTCATCTTGCCCGATCACTTTCGATCGCAGGGACCATCCGACCAGTATTCGTCACGGCGGCTCAGCCGCACTGGTCCTCGACCCAATCATTTATGGATTCCACCTCACGTGGGTCCTCATGGACGATGGCAGCAGCCTTAACCTGCTCTATCAGGACACAGTCCGCAAGATGGGCATCGACCCATCGAGGATCAAGCCCACCAAACTACCTTTAAAGGAGTAATACCGGGTGTAGAGGCTTGTTGCACGGGCTCAATCACATTGGAAGTTGTCTTCAGATCACCGAACAACTTCCTAAGCGAAGACTTGATCTTCGACATCGTCCCCTTCCGCAGTGACTATCACACACTGCTCGGACGAACTACATTTGCTCGCTTCAATGCGGTGCCACACTATGCCTATCTCAAACTTAAGATGACCGGGCCACGCGGTGTCATAACTGTCAACGGAAACATGGAACGCTCCTTCCGTACCGAGGAGCACACCACGGCCCTGGCAGCGGAAGTACAGGGCGGCCTTATCAAGCAGAACATCGATTCGACGGCCAAGTCCCCACACACTATTAAACGAGTCCGGATTACTCCGCAGCATGACAGTCCGACTCGTTAGGAGTCGGACTAGCAATTCGACCTCCGTCTCAGTCCCGACCAAACTGCGGCGTATGTACCACGCATACATAACTACACACTAAAAATACCATGGGCAAAGACGGAGGCATAACTCGATAATGGTCCACAATACGGCTCGACCTTATCCGGGTATTCATACTTTCCCTTTTTTTCTTCTATCCTTTTCAGGTTTCTTTTCCACAAGCCCCTCAGGACGGCCTCATCATCGATCCTTTCGAAGGATAAACACACCAAGGAGGCAAGCAGCATAGACGTGTGGCAGAAACATCTAGATGATCTTTTTGACGATCACTTTGCCTATTTGAAGGACCCGCACGCAGCTTCCCCTTGTTCTTGGCATGTTAAATGGCCATGTTGCTTATCGCATTATTTGTACAAATACGCTTTGACATATCAATCAGATTATAATGGAAACAGTTTTCGGCCCAACATATGTGGCACTGGCTTACTCCTTCATTTTATTTAAACTTTTTTTGCACCCGTACACTTTGGTACGACTTAACCCGCCAGGGGCTCTTTTGCGCTCCATAAGTTGCCAACAAGTCCGAACACTTTTTACAGTACAATTCGGTGCCCCGAATATTGCATTATATGCATCGGCTCCAAATCATGTCTTTGGTCCATAGTTGGGTTGCCCGGCTCCTGTGCTTGCTACCTTACGTTCCGTTTTATCGGCGAGGGTAGTAAAGGGAGAACTACTGCGATTATGTTTCTGGTTCATCTGGATAAATACCTCGGTAGAGAAAGCCGAAAACTAACTGTCATGATATGGCGTCACCCCAGGCATTCGGGTTTACCCGAACTTTCGGGCTGGGTAATTCGGGTTTTTTGAAATTCGGGTTTTTAGAAACAACTCCCGAAATATCTCTAAAAAAACTAAAACCCGAAATATCAGGTACCCGAATTTTCGGGTTCGGGTTCGGGTAATCCCAAATTTCCCAAACTGTGAACAAAGGTACTTACTGATGTGATTATTTTCCATAGTGGCATTTGCATCAGTACGGCTGTTACTCACCTAAGTTAGATAGAAACAATGGCCTTTGCATCAGTATGACTGTTACTTGCCTCAAGATGCTACAGAGCCACACACTTCCCAAATACAGAGTACATCTGAGTAGTTTTTAGCATGATACTTCAGCATGGAAAATGTCAATTTTTAGCAGGATAACTCAGCATGACAAATGACACTTGTCAAGATCGTTCGTTGCTTCGAGTCATCGCGCTGACGATGCAACACCAAGGACGGGGACATGGGCCAGCGGCCGGGAGTCCGGATGGCGGGAAGGAACTACGGGTGGCGGGACGACGGAATGGGATGGAGGGACGGCGGACAACAAGGCAGCGAGATGGCAAACGGTGGGACGGCCGAGCGGTGATTGAGACCGGTGGTGATGGTGGGACTGGCGGGCTTGCGGCGCCGACGGGCGACTTTGACGAGCAGGAGCAGTCAGGCAACTGGCAGGGCTGCAGGCGAGTGTGGCGGCTAGGGTAGGAATCGGGGAAGGGTGAGTGGGGAATGCGGGGAGCAGTTGGCGTCGCCGTGACGGTGTGTATGGACTATGGAGGAAGGCCGAAACTGGGCCAAGCTAAATGGGTTACCGAGTACATAGGCCCGAACTTTTGTCTTTGCTATTCGGGCTTGGGCATGTTCGGGTATCGGGACAAAATACCCGAATTTCCCAAAATAATTTCAGGTTTTCGTACCGGCCACCCGAGAAATGTGTTCGGGTTTTGGGTTCGGGTTATATGGGTTCGGGTTTCGGGTTTTTCGGGTTCGGGAAAAAGTGCCCAGGGTGAATATGGCGAGAGCTGGTCAGCTATTCAGTGGCTAAAATCTCTTGCGATTTTTCCGCATTACGCGGCGGGTCGACTTCCACCCGATTAGGTGTTTACAGCCCCTAGTCCGGATAAACAAACTAGGGGCTGCGCCTATTCTCCTATTTATCAAACTCCTATGGCTAAGTGAGGGTGATAAAGCAACATAGTCTGATTGCCTAGTGCGGTGCACTAAACACCTCCTTCAAGGACCAAACTCTTGGGTCAAGTGTGTTTAGGTTCCAATCCGAACACCTCCGTACGATCTATGTGGGGGTCGAAGCCGACGACTGGCCAACTCTCAGATTTAAATAAACGGCCGCACAGGAGGAAATATTTTCGAAAAACAATAAGCAATATATTACATATAGGCTTTGTTCCATTATACATGATTGGATAAACACAAATACATTCATTCAAAGATAATGTCCTCCGCACACTGGCCCGCTACAATGCGGGATCCTTCCAGGACGTCATCAAAATAGCGCTCGGGCGTGCGGTGCTCTTTGCCCTCAAGCGGCCCCTCGGTCGCAAGCTTGACGGCGTTCATCTTCGCCCACTGCACCTTGACGCGGGTGAAGGCCATCCGTGCACCTTCGATGCAGAACAATCGCTTTATGACATCAAGCCGAGGGTAGGCATTGACCAGCCGCTTCACGAGCCTGAAGTGGCTGCTGCGTACAGCTTTGGCAGGCCATAGACGGATTATTAAATCCTTCATGACCAATCCGGCCACCCTATGCAGTTCGGACAGCTGTTTCAGCTGATCACTGAGGGCCACCGGATGCTGTGGTGTAAGGTATTACGACCAGAACAGCTTCTCCGATGAGCTCCCCTCCTTGGCTCGGAATAACTCTGCATCATTAGCTACACAGCGAGGCAGATCCGCAAACGCTCCTAGAGAACTCCAAATCCAGGTCAGTAAGAGGTACCTTTTCTTCACAAATTTGCTCTGCATAATAAAGGTCTTACCCGCCGCAATTTGCTTGGCCTCCTGGACTTCCTGGAAGGCTCCCTGGGCTTCAACCCGGGCCTCTTGTGCGCTTTGGCGGGCCTTAGCAAGTTCGGACTCTTGTCCGCAATCTTGCGCTCCAAGGACTCACACTTCTTTACGGCGTCCTCGAGCTCCTGCTGAACCTCCCCGACCCTTGACTCGTGTTTCTTGCGGGCAGCTTGTTCCTTCTCCGCCTTCTTCTGGGCCTCGCTCAGAGCCTTCTGGAGAGACTCCACCTCGGCCGCAGCTCCTATGAAGCATCATATTAACGTGATCAACACAAACAATTCTTATCATTTTAAAGATCTGAATAGGCCATTGCATACCTTGCTTGTCCTCAAGCTGTTTTTTGACACGGCCGAGCTCTTCATCGGCTTGCTCCAGCCTTTGATTTAGTTTGGCTACTTCGGCAGAATGGGAGGTCGCAGCCAGCATCGACGCCTACTTATTCGCATAGACATATGATTAGTCTCCTGCGAAAATAATTCAATCCTCTGTCCGGCCTCTCTTTTCGAACACCGGACAGAGTCTCAGGGGCTACTGTCTGTACTACGGCGTTCTTTTGCATAATTGCGTCACGTACCTCAAAGCTATTAGAAGGCTGGCGCAGGCTTCGGTCAGTCTGCTCTTAGCAGACTGAACCCTCTCAACCACCGTATCCATAAGGATACGGTGTTCTTCTATAATGGAAGCACCTTGGAGCGCTTCCAGTGGAGTATCCGGTGCCTCCGGATGGACAGAGGTCACCGGCGGAATAGGTGCACCTCCTTCTTTTGAAGGAGGCTGCTTACCTGATTCCGGAGCCATACGGGCCTCCGGAATAGTATTCGGCTAGGGGCCAAATTGGGTATGGCCCCCGTCGCCAGTCTCCAGGGGGGTCTGCTCCCCCATGTGTCCGGCGGCCGAGGTATCACCCTCAGGCACCACCTCAGCGGCCTCCTGTACCTCTCCCTGGCCTGAGAGGGTCCTTTGGGACAACGGTTCGGTGTCGTCCATAGACTTGGGGGAGGAGGCCGGCGGAAGCGACCCGCTGTCCATCACCTTTGGATCCAGCAAATTCCTCGAAGATGAGGATCGCTAGAGGTGGGCGAGAGCCGGACTGCAGCGCATGATTCAACATATTAAAACCATGAAGTAAAGGAGCTGGATATATATATAAGTGCCTTTGAGTACTTACGATCCGGCCAGGGGCTTCTTCCTGGGACGCCACTCAGGGCTGTTGTCGGTGTCCGGTTCGGAATCATCCGCAAGGGAGACTCTCCCTTTCTTGGACGCCTCCGCCTCTGCCTCTAGATCCGTGGAGGCCTCCCTTTTCCTCCTTGCCCCTCGGGGGGGAATTGCTTTCCTCCTCCTCGTCGTTCTCGGCGGGGGATGAGTGGGTTTCGACGTCTTCGGATGCTGCGTCTGAAGTGCCTTTACGGGGAGGCCGCTTCTTGTCTCCTAGCCTTTCATTTTGGCCTTCTTCTCCGGCGCCTGGTAGGGCGCCGGAACCAGCATCTTTATCAGGAGCGGGATAGCTGGGTTTTCAGGCAGCGGAGCCGGACACTGGATCCGCTCCGCCTTCTTTATCTAGCTCTAAAAAGACAAATGGAGAAACTTAGACATCTTCCTTGAATGCACGGGAAGATATACACCTTGAAGTATGAAGAACTTACCGGACTAGCTAGATGGGTCAGGTCATATCCGCGGTCCTCGGACGTCTGCGGCCATGTCTGATTGGCCTTGAAAAGCACCTTCCAGATATCTTCATGCGTGGAGCCGAAGAACTGTCGCAAGGTCTGGTGCTTGGCCGGATCGAACTCCCACAGATGGCAAGTCCGGCTTTGGCAGGGAAGGATCTGGCGAAAAAGCATCACCTGGATCACATTGACGAGCTTGATGTTCTTGTCCACCATGCTCTTGACGCACACCTGCAGCTCCGACATCTCGTCTGATGACGACCAGTCCAAGCCCTTTTTAGCCAGGAGGTAAGCCGCATTGGGGGCCTGGACTTGAATTCGGGAACCGCGGCCCAGGTGGTGTCATGGGGCTCGATGACATAGAACCACTGCTTCTGCCACCCCTTGACGGTTTCCACAAAGGTGCCAGTGGGCCATGTGACATTGGATAGTTTGTTCACCATGGCACCTCCGCACTCCGCATGTTGACCATCCACCACTTTCGGCTTCACATTGAAGATCTTCAGCCATAATCCAAAGTGGGGTGGGATGCGGAGGAAGGCCTTGCACACGACAATGAATGCCGAGATGTTGAGGAAAGAATTCGGGACTAGATCGTGGAAATCTAGCCCGTAGTAGAACATGAGTCCACGGACGAAGGAGTGGACGGGAAATCCTAACCCGCGGATGAAGTGGGGGATGAATACCACCCTCTTGTTGGGCTCCGAGGTGGGGACGATCTGCCCCTTGGCCGGAAGCCGGTGGGTGATTGCTTGGGCCAAGTACCCCGCTTCCCGGAGCTCCGTGATGTTCCCCTCCGTGATGGAGGAGGCCATCCACTTGCCCTGCATTCCAGATTCGGACATGGTCAGAGTGCTTTCTGGAGGCGGAAAGGATGGAAGCTTGGGCGCTGGAGCTCGAGAACGGATGGGCGGATAGGAAGAAGGCGTGGGTGAAAGAATTGATCTTTATCCTCTTATAAAGGCATCGAATATCAAGTGCCTCCCCACTCACCTTAAAACTCGCCTATTCCCCAAGGGTCGTGCGGACGGCGCGGTTGGATTACCCACGCCCGTATTGATGAGAATCCCGCGATAAGGGGACACGATCTCTGCTTCGATAAGACGTGCCAATGAAAACCGCACATTGAAATATGGAGCGGGAAGCTAAAACGGTTCGAAATAATGACCGAGCAGGGACGTAACGTCTCGCTACAAAAAAGTTGTCAGTAGATGGGACTTGTGAAATATTATACACTTCGCGCCGATGTGTGGTGCCTGTCTTGCAGAGCTGGACACGTTTTATGTGTTTGATGACTACTTTGAAGTGTTCGGAGGAGGAACCCGCCTTGTGATGTCTACTACACAACCTTCTTCTTGTAGACGTTGTTGGGCCTCCAAGTGCAGAGGTTTGTAGGACAGTAGCAAATTTCCCTCAAGTAGATGACCTAAGGTTTATCAATCCGTAGGACGCGTAGGATGAAGATGTTCTCTCTCAAGAAACCCTGCAACCAAAAAACAAAGAGTCTCTTGTGTCCCCAACACACCCAATACAATGGTAAATTGTATAGGTGCACTAGTTCGGTGAAGAGATGGTGATACAAGTGGTGTATGGATAGTAGATAAAGGTTTTTGTAATCTAAAAATATAAAAACATCAAGGTAACTAATGATAAAAGTGAGCACAAACGGTATTGCAATGCGTTGAAACAAGGCCTAGGGTTCATACTTTCACTAGTGCAAGTCCTCTCAACAATAATAACATAATTGGATCAAATAACTAGCCCTCAACATGCAACAAAGAGTCACTCCAAAGCCACTAATAGCGGAGAACAAACGAAAAGATTATGGTAGGGTACGAAACCACCTCAAAGTTATTCTTTCCAATCAATCCGTTGGGCTATTCCTATAAGTGTCACAAACATCCCTAGAGTTCGTACTAGAATAACACCTTAAGACACAAATCAATCAAAACCCTAATGTCACCTAGATACTCCAATGTCACCTCAAGTATCCGTGGGTATGATTATACGATATGCATCACACAATCGCAGATTCATCTATTCAAACCAACACAAAGTACTTCAAAGAGTGCCCCAAAGATTCTACCGGAGAGTCAAGACGAAAACGTGTGCCAACCCCTATGCATAGATTCCCAAGGTCACGGAACCCGCAAGTTGATCACCAAAACATACATCAAGTGGATCATAGAATACCCCATTGTCACCACAGGTATCCCACGCAAGACATACGTCAAGTGTTCTCAAATCCTTAAAGACTCAATATGATAAGATAACTTCAAAGGGAAAACTCAATCCATTACAAGAGAGTAGAGGGGGAGAAACATCATAAGATCCAACTATAATAGCAAAGCTCGCGATACATCAAGATCGTACCACCTCAAGAACATGAGAGAGAGAGAGATCAAACACATAGCTACTGGTACATACCCTCAACCCCGAGGGAGAACTACTCCCTCCTTGTCATGGAGAGCACCGAGATGATGAAGATGGCCACCGGAGAGGGATTCCCCCTCCGGCAGGGTGCCAGAACGGGTCTAGATTGGTTTTCGGTGGCTACGGAGGCTTCTGGCGGCGGAACTCCCGGTCTATTATGCTGCTCGAAGTTTTTAGGGTATATGGGTATATATGGGAGGAAGAAGTACGTCGGTGCATCTCCGGGCTGTCCACAAGGCAGGGGGCGTGCCCAGGGGGTGGGCGCGCCCCCCACCCTCATGGGCAGCCCGGGACTCTCTTGGTCCAACTGCGATACTCCGTGGGCTTCTTCTGGTCCAAAAATAAGTTCCGTGAAGTTTCACGGCAATTGGACTCCGTTTGATTTTCCTTTTCTGCGATACTCTAAAACAAGGAAAAAATAGAAATTGGCACTGGGCTCTGGGTTAATAGGTTAGTCCCAAAAATAATATAAAAGTGTATAATAAAGCCCATAAACATCCAAAACAGATAATATAATAGCATGGAACAATCAGAAATTATAGATACGTTGGAGACGTATCAGCATCCCCAAGCTTAATTCCTGCTCGTCCTCGAGTAGGTAAATGATAAAAACAGAATTTTTGATGTGGAAAGCTACCTAACATATTTATCCATGTAATTCTCTTTATTATGGCAAGAATATTCAGATCCATAAGATTCAAGACAAAAGTTTATTATTGACAGAAAAATAATAATACTTCAAGCATACTAACTAAGCAATTATGTCTTCTCAAAATAACATGGCCAAAGAAAGCTATCCCTACAAAATCATATAGCCTGGCTATGCTCCATCTTCACCACACAACATATTTATATCATGCACAACCCCAATGACAAGCCAAGCAATTGTTTCATACTTTTGATGTTCTCAAACTTTTTCAATCTTCACGCAATACATGAGCGTGAGCCATGGACATAGCACTATAGGTGGAATAGAATGGTGGTTGTGGAGAAGACAAAAAGGAGAAGATAGTCTCACATCGACTAGGCGTATCAACGGGCTATGGAGATGCCCATCAATAGATATCAATGTGAGTGAGTAGGCATTGCCATGCAACGGATGCACTAGAGCTATAAATGTATGAAAGCTCAACAAAAGAAACTAAGTGGGTGTGCATCCAACTTGCTTGCTCATGAAGACCTAGGGCACTTGAGTAGGCCCATTGTTGGAATATACAAGCCAAGTTCTATAATGAAAATTTCCCACTAGTATATGAAAGTAACAAAACAAGAGACTCTCTATCATGAAGATCATGGTGCTACTTTGAAGCACAAGTGTGGAAAAATAGGATAGTAGCATTGTCCCTTTTTTTTATTTGGCCTTTCCTTTTTTGCCTTTTTTGTTTGGCCTTTTTTTCCTTTCCTTTTTTGGGACAATGCTCTATTAATGATGAACATCACACTTCTATTTATTTACAACTCAATGATTACAACTCGATACTAGAACAAAGTATGACTCTATATGAATGCCTCCGGCGGTGTACCGGGATGTGCAATGACTCATGAGTGACATGTATGAAAGAATTATGAATGGTGGCTTTGCCACAAATACAATGTCAACTACATGATCATGCAAAGAAATATGGAAATGATGAAACGTGTCATAATAAACGGAACGGTGGAAAGTTGCATGGCAATATATCTCAGAATGGCTATGGAAATGCCATAATAGGTAGGTATGGTGGCTGTTTTGAGGAAAATATATGGTGGGTTTATGGTACCGGCGAAAGTTGCGCGGTATTAGAGAGGCTAGCAATGGTGGAAGGGCGAGAGTGCGTATAATCCATGGACTCAACATTAATCATAAAGAACTCACATGCTTATTGCAAAAATCTATTAGTTATCGAAACAAAGTACTACACGCATGCTCCTAGGGGGGATAGATTGGTAGGAAAAAACCATCGCTCGTCCCCGACCGCCACTCATAAGGAAGACAATCAATAAATAAATCATGCTCCGACTTCGTCACATAACGGTTCACCATACGTGCATGCTACGGGAATCACAAACTTCAACACAAGTATTTCTCAAATTCACAACTACTCAACTAGCATGACTCTAATATCACCATCTCCATATCTCAAAATAATTATCAAGTATCAAACCTCTCTTCGTATTCAATGCACTTTATATGAAAGTTTTTATTATATCCCTCTTGGATGCCCATCATATTAGGACTAAATTCATAACCAAAGAAAATTACCATGCTGTTTGGAGACTCTCAAAATGATATAAGTGAAGCATGAGAGTTCATCTATTTCTTCAAAATAAAACCACCGCCGTGCTCTAAAAAGATATAAGTGAAGATCAATGAGTAGTCGAATAATTATGCAACTATATGAAGACTCTCTAACATTAAAGAATTTCAGATTTTGGTATTTTATTCAAACAGCAAGCAAGTCCTAACAAAATAAATTGACGCTACAAGCAAAACACATATCATTTGGTAAATACAAATATAGCTTCAAGTAAAGTTACCGATGAACGAAGACGAAAGAGGGGATGCCTTTCGGGGCATCCCCAAGCTTAGGCTCTTGGTTGTCCTTGAATATTACCTTGGGGTTCCTTGGGCATCCCCAAGCTTAGGCTCTTTCCACTCCTTATTCCATAGTCCATCGAATCTTTACCCAAAAGTTGAAAACTTCACAACACAAAACTTAACAGAAAACTCGTAAGCTCCGTTAGCGAAAGAAAACAAAACACCACTTCAAGGTACTGTAATGAACTCATTCTTTATTTATGTTGGTGTTAAACCTACTGTATTCCAACTTCTCTATGGTTTATAAACTATTTTACTAGCCATAGATTCATCAAAATAAGCAAACAACACACGAAAAACAGAATCTGTCAAAAACAGAACAGTCTGTAGTAATTTGTAACTAACACAAACTTCTGGAACCCCAAAAATTCTAAAATAAATCTCTGGACCTGAGGAATTTATCTATTAATCATCTTAAAAAATAATTAAATAAATATCACTCTGCAATAAAAAACACAACCATAACAGAGGCTAGATGAAATATTTATTACTAAACAGGAACAAAAAGCAAGGAACAAGAATAAAATTGGGTTGCCTCCCAACAAGCGCTGTCGTTTAACGCCCCTAGCTAGGCATGATGATTTCAATGATGCTCATATAAAAGATAAGAATTGAAACATAAAGAGAGCATCATGAAGAATATGACTAGCACATTTAAGTCTAACCCACTTCCTATGCATAGGGATTTTGTGAGCAAACAACTTGTGGGAATAAGAATCAACTTGCATAGGAAGGTAAAACAAGGATAACTTCAAGATTTTAAGCACATAGAGAGGAAACTTGATACTATTGCAATTCCTACAAGCATATATTCCTCCCTCATAATAATTTGCAGTAGCATCATGAATGAATTCAACAATATAACCAGCACCTAAAGCATTCTTTTCATGATCTACAAGCATAGAAATTTTATTACTCTCCACACAAGCAAAATTCTTCCCATGAATAATAGTGGGAGCAAACTCAACAAAATAATTATCATGTGAGGCATAATCCAATTGAAAACTAAAATCATGATGACAAGTTTCATGGATATCATTATTATTTATAGCATACAAGTCATCACAATAACATCATAGATAGCAACTTTGTTCTCATAATCAATTGGAACCTCTTCCGGAATAGTGGATTCATCACAAAATAAAGTCATGAGCTCTCCAAATCCACTTTCATTAATATAATCATCATAAATAAGAGGCATGCTTTCATCATAATAAATTTGCTCATCAAAACTTGGGGGACAAAAAATATCATCTTCATCAAACATAGCTTACCCAAGCTTGTGGCTTTGCATATTATTAGCATCATAGATAGTCAAGGAATTCATACTAACAACATTGCAATCATGCTCATCATTCAAAGATTTAGTGCCAAAAAATTTAATCAATTCTTCTTCTAACACTTTGGCGCAATTTTCCTTTCCATCATATTCACGAAAGATATTAAAAAGATGAAGTGTATGAGGCAAACTTAATTCCATTTTTTAATTTTCTTCTATAAACTAAACTAGTGATAAAACAAGAAACTAAAAGACCCGATTGCAAGATCTAAAGATATACCTTCAAGCACTCACCTCCCCAGCAACGACGCCAGAAAAGAGCTTGATGTCTACTACACAACCTTCTTCTTGTAGACGTTGTTGGGCCTCCAAGTGCAGAGGTTTGTAGGACAGTAGCAAATTTCCCTCAAGTAGATGACCTAAGGTTTATCAATCCGTAGGACGCGTAGGATGAAGATGTTCTCTCTCAAGAAACCCTGCAACCAAAAAACAAAGAGTCTCTTGTGTCCCCAACACACCCAATACAATGGTAAATTGTATAGGTGCACTAGTTCGGTGAAGAGATGGTGATACAAGTGGTGTATGGATAGTAGATAAAGGTTTTTGTAATCTAAAAATATAAAAACATCAAGGTAACTAATGATAAAAGTGAGCACAAACGGTATTGCAATGCCTTGAAACAAGGCCTAGGGTTCATACTTTCACTAGTGCAAGTCCTCTCAACAATAATAACATAATTGGATCAAATAACTAGCCCTCAACATGCAACAAAGAGTCACTCCAAAGCCACTAATAGCGGAGAACAAACGAAAAGATTATGGTAGGGTACGAAACCACCTCAAAGTTATTCTTTCCAATCAATCCGTTGGGCTATTCCTATAAGTGTCACAAACATCCCTAGAGTTCGTACTAGAATAACACCTTAAGACACAAATCAATCAAAACCCTAATGTCACCTAGATACTCCAATGTCACCTCAAGTATCCGTGGGTATGATTATACGATATGCATCACACAATCGCAGATTCATCTATTCAAACCAACACAAAGTACTTCAAAGAGTGCCCCAAAGATTCTACCGGAGAGTCAAGACGAAAACGTGTGCCAACCCCTATGCATAGATTCCCAAGGTCACGGAACCCGCAAGTTGATCACCAAAACATACATCAAGTGGATCATAGAATACCCCATTGTCACCACAGGTATCCCACGCAAGACATACGTCAAGTGTTCTCAAATCCTTAAAGACTCAATATGATAAGATAACTTCAAAGGGAAAACTCAATCCATTACAAGAGAGTAGAGGGGGAGAAACATCATAAGATCCAACTATAATAGCAAAGCTCGCGATACATCAAGATCGTACCACCTCAAGAACACGAGAGAGAGAGATCAAACACATAGCTACTGGTACATACCCTCAGCCCCGAGGGAGAACTACTCCCTCCACATCATGGAGATCACCGGGATGATGAAGATGGCCACCGGAGAGGGATTCCCCCTCCGGCAGGGTGCCGAAACGGGTCTAGATTGGTTTTCGGTGGCTACGGAGGCTTCTGGCGGCGGAACTCCCGATCTATTCTGCTCCTCGAAGTTTTTAGGGTATATGGGTATATATGGGAGGAAGAAGTACATCGGTGGATCTCCGGGCTGTCCACGAGGCAGGGGGCACGCCCAGGGGGGTGGGCGCGCCCCCCACCCTCGTGGGCAGCCCGGGACTCTCCTGGTCCAACTCTGATAGTCCGTGGACTTCTTCTGGTCCAAAAATAAGTTCCGTGAAGTTTCAGGTCAATTGGACTCTGTTTGATTTTCCTTTTCTGTGATACTATAAAACAAGGAAAAAACAGAAACTGGCACTGGGCTCTGGGTTAATAGGTTAGTCCCAAAAATAATATAAAAGTGTATAATAAAGCCCATAAACATCCAAAACAGATAATATAATAGCATGGAACAATCAAAAATTATAGATACGATAGGAGACGTATCACCTTGCAATGTCGAAGACAATCTGTGCACCGGACACATCGTCATTGAAGCCTGGTTCAGGGGCTACTGAGGGAGACCTGGATTAAGGGGTCCTCGGGCGTCCGGGCTATGTGATGTAGGCCGGACTAATGGGCCATGGAGATACAAGACATAAGACTTCCTCCCGTGTCCGTATGGGACTCTCCTTGGCGTGGAAGGCAAGCTTAGCGTACGGATGTGAATATTTTTTTCTCTGTAAACCGACTCTGTACAACCCTAGCCCCCTCCGGTATCTATATAAACCAGAGGGTTTTAGAGCATGATTGGTTTGATGCCAAAAGTTGGCATGCCAACATTTGGAAAATGCCAAATATTGGCTAGTGTTTGGTTGTTGACCAATTTTACTTGCCAACCTCACAAGAAGTTGCCAATTTTTGGCAACTCGTGAAATTGCCAATTGTTGGCTTGCCACGTATTGGCAATGCCAAATGTTGGCATCAAACCAATTAGTCCGTAGAGGAAATCATAATCATACAGGCTAGACAATTAGGGTTTAGCCATTACGATCTCGTGGTAGATTAACTCTTGTAACCCCTATACTCATCAAAGTCAATCAAGCAGGACGTAGGGTATTATCTCCATCAAGAGGGCCCGAACCTGAGTAAAACATCGTGTCCCTTGTCTCCTGTTACCATCAACCCTTAGACGCACAGTTTGAGACCCCCTACTCGAGATCTGTCGGTTTTGACACCGACAGGGGGCACCCCATAGACACACAAGTTGATTGTTTAGCCGTGCGCGGTGCCCCCCTCCATAAATTTCCACCTCGGTCATATCATTGTAGTGCTTAGGCGAAGCCCTGCGTTGGTAACTTCATCATCACCATCATCATGTCGTCATGCTGACGAAACTCTCCCTCGGCCTTAGCTAGATCAAGAGTACGAGGGACGTCACCAAGCTGAATGTGTGCAGATCGCGGAGGTGCCGTACGTTCGGTACTTGATCAGTTGGATCGAGAAGACGTTCGACTACATCAACTGCGTTTCATAACGCTTTCGTTTTCGGTCTAGGAGGGTACGTAGACATACTCTCCCTCTCGTTGTTATGCATCTCCTAGATAAATCTTGCGTGATCATAGGAATTTTTTTGAAATACTGCGTTCCCCAACAGAAACGGGGCGCTCGAGGGGCGGTCGCGGCAGAGGAAGCAGCGGCGGCCACCGGGAACGAGGGGGAAGCGGTGCGCGCGGTAGGGAACGGCGGGAGGAAGCGCCGACGGGTTGCCGGAGAGGATGGGGAAGTCGCGCGCGGGTGGATATTTCAGATCCAACAATTGGTGGACATTCGTGCGGGTGGGTCATTGTACAGCGCGCGGTAGTGGACGCTTGAAAAAAGCAGCGCACGATGCAGTTCTGTTTGGCGCCCGGACTAGTTTTTAGCGCGCACGCGTGATGTTTGCGCGCCTGCTGGAGCTGCCAATTGGTCGCGCGCGCTAAAAAGCCGTTTCTTCAAGCACGCGGCTTATTTAGTGCCTCTGTTGGAGATGCTCTAAGCACCTACGCATCGGGGAGTTTACTTGCTAAGCCCCTTTGATGCACTTAGCACCTCATCTAAGCACTTATGCATTGGAACATGCCTTAGAGTTCAACCAAGCGTTTGGCGACCAATTCCACTCCCCCGAGGCCTCAGACATCGGGTGCTTGACGGACGATGAAGGAGAAGAACAAGCACGTGGACACCCATAATGGATAAGAACGACGTGGGAACATGAATCGAGGGCAAGGTTCAACACGGGGAGCCAGGCAGGGGCGGATTGCACGCCGAGGGTGAAGATGAGGTAGGAGCAAGCGAGAAGTGATGAGAACATCGAGGCAAGCAATGACAGTGGTATGCGGTGTTAGGGTTAGGGCTCCATGGCGGCAATTATCTTCGAGAAGAGAACTTAATGGAAAGAGGGAAACATGAGTTACGTGAGGCACTTAAGGTTTTGCTATAATACAACAAAAGCATGAGATAAATTTTTTTGACTTATCAATGGCATGGCTAGTGGATTTCATCAACCGGTAGAATTGGTGAAGGTCGTTGAGGAACCGTCGCTACTAAAATCTGCACTAAGCCTCACATGGATTTGTTAGAGTTATACATGTCACCACTGCTCCGGGCCACCCGATTCCGGAAATTCCCTAAATCACTATCATCCTATAGTTGTGATTTGCACCATAAAAATTGATCATTCTTTTTATTTAATAACAAGGCATAGTTTTTGCTGGTTTGCTTGAAAAAACAGATCTTTACATGACTTACAAATTATGATGGTTTCTCCTCGATCGAAGATGATGGTCCAACATGTTAGGAAAACCAAATGATGCCCCGCACGTTGTTGCGTGAAATATATTTCGATGAAATTTGATTGTATGAAACATGAATATTAGAAGTAATATTATAGTTGTAAAATATTCATTATATATATATATCATAATAAAATTCTTTTTTAGACAAATAATAAAATTCTTATGCATGTTTACATGTTCAAGTGGGTTTTTATGCATTTTGAGGTAGGCCTATTTCTATGCATGTTACATGTTGACATGGCAATGCTGGCATGTTAAAAGAAATGAGCTATTAGTAGAAGATTGTGACCCGATTACTGTAGAAAAACTCCACAGAGAGTTCTCTTGTCGGCCTTCAAATTTGTAACCAACCAGGATCCAGTCGCAATTTGACGTCCGGAGCCAATGGACGAGCTTGACAAACACAAGCAGGCATCGTGCTGTATATACTACTGACCTTTTCCGTCCCTCTCGCTGGAAGCGAACAAACATGGAGTGCTTGACTTGACGGTACATCGGCTATACTCTACTGGACGGCGCTCGCTGGTGGCCAAGAGGCCGACGATTATAAGAGACCTCAATGATTATCCCGCCCGCAGTAAGGTAAGTGGCGATTAGCACGGGGTAGCCGTCGACGTCCGTGTCCCCGGTGCTCCGGTGCTCCGGTCTCGTCTGCGGGATGCGATTCTGTGTCCACCATGTGTGTTTGCCCCTGCATCCGCCGTGGCAGAGAGCAGAGACAGAAGAGAGAGGGAAAGAGGGAGTTTTGCTGCGGCGTTCCCAGCGGGCTAGTTGGCGTCGGTCCTGCGCTGAGAGCGACTGAAGATGCCCGCGGATCCACCCAGGAAAGGGAGCAAATCTATATGGGACGCAAACAAGACCGCTCGGCACTGTGAAATCCGCCGGGGCATCGCCGATCCCCCGTCGTTTTCGAGGGATCCACGCGACCACACGCGGTCGGCAGCACGCAGCAGCTAGGCTAGCTATAGCCCTAGGTAAATGAGGACGAACATGGCTGGACAAAAAGAAAAGAAAGAGAGGATAAATGAGGGCAGAAGAACTGTTGGCGCACAGCACAGCTCCCCGTCATGTGCCTGTCGCAGAGATTTTATGTAGCAGCATTCTCTTTCGACGAAAGATTTTGTCATCAACAAGAGAAAGAAGGGAATATCCATGTATCGGGTAGGCACAAATCATGCAGATTCGGGAAGGTGTGCACCGGACCGGAGGGCTCCTTCTGGCCACACCGATGAACGTCTGATTGGCCGGAAAAGTTCTGGAAAGGGAATGAATTGTCAAGGACAAGTCTCAGACGGTACGGGCACGCAGGCGCGCGTACGACAAAATCCGGCACTGTTCGGCTCGCCACGTCGCAGCGCCACACGAGCATGTGCGCATGCATCCTACGGGTGCTCGCAAGAGCCGTCCCCGGCGTTCCGTACACCCCGTTGAGACACTTTGACGATTCACTTTTCTGGAGTAGTACGAGTACATACAAAATATCAGAGACCTACGATTGTATTTGTCTAGGCATTTGACATTCGTACTACTATCTCTTTTTTAAGAGGATTAAGTAAGTGAAACTGTTTTTCTAATCTACCATGACCATCGGATCCTCCGATTTTTTTAACTTTGGGAGGAAAAAAAATCGTGACGCTGGATCCAATGTCGTGGCGTGGCCAACTGGCAAGATCCCTCTCTCTTAGACTCTACCATTCACTGTGAATAACGAGCGTAGCAAAAACACCACACCACATCCGGGCAAGTTCACTGACAGCTATCTACGACCAAACAAAACTACAAGTAAAGAGTCCGGCATAACTGAGAACAATGCCGCATCACGACCAATGTCGAGCATCTCCGAAGATCACCAACTTCATCTAGACTTCGCTCGTGGACGCACCATACACCCTTGTATGACTAGAGGAGGTGGCAAGTGGATGACAGGACTTGCTCAGAATCGAGGAAGACACCATCTTCGATGGGCGTACCAAGCACCGTCGGAGATCAATATAGGACCACGGCGAACACCCAAGGAGAGTAACGAGGGACCAAGACGTATCTACATCAAGGAAGCCGCCATCGTGCCAATCCAACACTGAATCGAGGCTTTCGCCCGGAGACAACACCGACTCCAAACGAGCAAGGAACAAATGCGAGTGCATCTCGATGACGCCTCCAAGGAGGGGGACGACAACCACGGGTGCCATCGTCGCGGGCCCGGCAAAAGTTATGCATATTTTCATCCGATCATCGCACCTCACCACACCTCGAGGAAATTGGTTAGCACCGTCCAAGTAGCCTCCCACCGCCGCCACCACAACACCTTGCCGCCAAGCCGAAGACCGCCTAAAGGTCACACGGCCGAGAGGAGCGCAGCCCAACCAACACCTCCGACCTGGCCGAAAAACAACAACCACCCCACACATCCAGCAAGGGCCAGGAACGTCCGCGACGGCCGTCACCCACTCCAAGGGGCGACCTTGTGACGACCCCAGTACCTAGGCCCCAGACCGGACCCGATTACGCCCAGATCTAACCAGACCCATCATGGACGGCATCACGCCGACAGCACCAGGAGAGCTCCATCGCTCACCACACGACCCACACGTGGGCGCCCGCTTGCTGCTCGCCAGGAGCCCGCCTAGCCGAGCTATCGAAGCGCCGCCACCAACCTGGCATGTAGCCCGCGCCAACGCCTCTAGCATGCTCCCAAAGCCCATCCGCCAGCACCACACCACTGCCCGTCTTCGCCAGGTCTGCCCCTCCTCCGCGCCCCCCGTCGTGCGCCAGCGATGCTGCACCGTTGCCCGCACCGCCCATGGAACAACCCACCTATGCGCGAAGGGGAGCCGTCGAGGCATGCCGCCCTCGCTCGCCACCACCGGCGCCAACCTGGGGAGAGAGAAGATCCGCCGCTCGCTCGATCTAGGGTTGGGCCTCTGGAGTCGTTCACGAGAGTGACCCTAGAGGCGGAGAGTAAAACTCACTTTCCCCCCTCCGTAAACTAAGAGTATCTTCAACCACGTACTTCTAATTCAACCCCTTAAACGTCCGTGTTTGTTTTGAGCCCATATTTGTTCATCCGCGCAACCACAATCCTTATTTTCTTTCTCATATGTCCTGTCACTTGCACGTAATTGGTGAAGATGAGGAGAAAGAAAGAAAAAAGAATAAATAAAGAAAGAGAAAAAGGTAGTCCATGATGGGGCCGTGTTCTATGTGACGGATTGACCGAGCGCGCCCGGGCGTGTCTACGAGCCCTCGTATCCTCGCCATATTTGAGATGGATACGAGGGTTCACGGACAGCACAGACATATAAGGAAGTTATAAGAGGTCTGGTTGGGTCATTTTTTTTCTTTCTCTCTTTTGTCCGGTCACTGACCGATACGAGAGATAGTTTGAGGGGTCTGGCTGTGGATGCTATAATAGTACTCCCTCCGTTTTTATTTACTTCGCGTATTAGCTTTGGTCAAAGTCAAACTTTGTAAACTTTAACAAAGTTTATAGACAAAAATATTAACATATACAATAACAAATCAACATCATTAGATTCATTATCAAATGTACTTCCACATCATATAGATTTGTTATGGTAAATATTTATATTCTTGTCTATAAACTTGGTCAAACTTTAAAAAGTTTGACTTCAGTCAACTCTAATATGCAAAGTAAATAAAAAGGGAGGGAGTACTTATAATATAAGACTGTTCAGATCACTCCACGGGCTGATTAAAACGATGATCGAATGGTGGTAGCGCATCGATCCTGGCACGGCATGCATCCTGCCGACCACCACCTCGGATCCTCCCATGGATGCAATATGCAAGCCAGCGTGGCATGAACCCAGAACAGTTACCCCGTGTGGTCCCGGTCGAGCCCGGTGCACTGTCCACATGTGCACCGCCAGTGCGCCATTGGCTCCATCGATCAAATTTAATCCACAGCGCAGCGCAACTCGCAAGTGGCGACGCATAAAATAATACCCCCGGTTCTAACTTCGCGCTTGTTGCGATCAGGTACGGCAATAGAATAACCACGGCGATCAATCGATGGACCGATCGGTCGAGCTCGCTGGTCAAGCAGCGCCGGGGGCGGGGGCCACGCCGCGCCGGGCGCGCTGCGACGCGGCCGCGCGGCGTGCGCGTCGCCGGAGGGCGGGGGCAGACCAGGATCACGATCCCGATCCACAGGGCGCGCGCGCGCCCGAGCAGCGGCGGGCGACGTGCGGCACGTGCCGATCGAGGGGGGCACGTTGGCGGCCTCGGGCCCGGCGATTATTGCCACACGGGCCACGGCGGAGTGCACCCACACAGCACAACACAATGGGCGCCATGTATTTTTCTTTCAGACAGTGGGCGCCGTATTTTATTACTAATTTTATTTTGCTTCTGCCTCGACCCAGCGAAGCTCTGCCATCTCTCTTTCTCTTTTGGTTTCGCCAACGCGGGGGCGGTCGCATCCGGCGTAGGTGAGATGCGAGCGAGATGCACTGCTGCTCGCTCAACTGTGGTCTGCTATAATCTGGGTGCTCCCAGTGACGTCGTCCTCTCCTCTAGCGAGTGCCTGCGGTTTTTTCATGTGCGCTGCGGTGGTTTGGACTATTTAAGAGCATTCTGCAGCATGTGTGGCAGCTAGTATCACGTCATCGATTTTGCATAAAGTCTTCGTGAAAAGCATACGCACCGTACCTCCAAATGCATTTTGTATCGCGGCTCCGTTTTTTTAATGTTCAGAGGGAATGGAGACCGTGAACTGTTTGTTTATCTCGTACGCAAACCACCCGTAGAGGTACGTAGACCATCTGTTTTTGAGAGAAGTTTTTCTAGGTTTTTTTAAAAAAAATGATAGGGAGATTGTTTTTGAGAGAAGTTTTTTTTTAGGTTTTTTCTTTTTCCTTTTAAGATTGTTGTGATGTCAACATGACGCGAGAATATTTTTTAAATTTTTTGACATGATGGTGAGGTGCGTATAGCTTTCTCTCAAGCGGCCCGCAATGATGGGTCCCAACCACTAGTACTTACATAATATCGGCTCTTTGATTACCTGAGAATGCTACTTTCACAATGTCAAAGCTCTTACAAGAACAATATTATATATGTTCCCTTATTTTACCGAGCATTGTGTGCATTGTGCAACCGAATAGATTCATTATACTTTTTTCACCTGGAAAGATATTGCACAGATACACTCCACTCATATGCAACTAGGTCAATGGTTTTAGTTTCATCATATAGCATTGGTTTAAAGAAATATCGGCAAACCAACTAGTTGGATGCATCAACTTATATGATAATAAGGAACCCGCTGCTTTCCCATTGAAAGAATCACAAGAGTTGTTTAATAACTGTGACCACCATACATATAGCACACGTATTGCACATTATTTTCTTTAGTTGTCTCCCATAAAAATGGAGCTTTGACAACATCAAAGCTTGCAAGATTCAACTTGTACAACGAGAAAATAATAACATCATTTATACTCGACGCGGCATATGCCATCCACACATAAGTTTCTCCACACATATAAAATGCTTAACTACAATCCTAGTTTAGCAATTAATCACCTCAGCTAACAACCTGCATAATTACCCAAAAAGATGCAATGATAAAGATCATGTACATTTTCTAAAACACACACCATGTGCACTATACTTCTCATACAAACTATGCACCATATATATTGAAAACCACACCACCCTTAGTATTAGGCCTATTTGCATAGAAAAAAAACAGCTCAGGTCACATTTCTTGCCCCCTTCCCCCGTAATATCAGCCCAAGCTCTGCCACTGCATCTGCTTGCTTTCTCCTCTTCCATATGTTTGTGGCCGACCACCAGAGAGAGATGAAGCAGCAGAGCGAGGGAGATCATGACCCATGACATTGATGACCAAGGAGGAGCCGACAATGGTTATAGTTTGGACTGAGCCGTGGCGGCAACAACGATAGTGAGACAGGACCGAGTTGAAAGGCAGCAACACCAAGAAAATTAGGGAAGAAACTTAGGGGTGGGACATGCGGCATGCGGGTGGGACAGTCGATCTACTCCCCTCCGAATTTAGAGGGATAGTCGGGGCAGTGGTAGACTTCGATGGTCACATTTGGCAGAGTGCCTCATACCGAGAGTGGCGGGAAGATGAATAGATGGACATGGTCGGAGGGCGATGCTGTGGTGCCAATGACCCTAGGATGGGTGGAGCTGTGGCGAGTACCACTGGTAATTTAGTTGCCGACGTCACTTGCATAACTGTTGGAGTCGACCGCGAGAGAGTTCCTCCACGGTCGACCGCCTATCCCTATACATTGTTGAAAAAAAATACTTTCTCTAACTAAAACACGGTATAGTCAATAGTTTTATTCAGTGAACATCATCAATCAGCTCCAAATCATAGACAAAAACACATCGCTAGTATCATAGACACCAGTGGACCCCCACCCCCACCCCCCTCGTCCACTTGTGGTGGCAGATTCCGGGAGCCCCCTAGCAAATATAGAACGAATAGCATCGCCACCTCCGGACATGCGTGTGCGATTCCACCCAGTAGCAAGCGAGCGGGGGGCGGGGCCCGCCGGCAGCGGGACGCCGCAGCAGATCCCCGTCCCACTTGTCCGCCCCCATTATCTTAATATTATTCTGGTCCACTACCCGCCACATCTCCCACCAGCCACATTTGATCCCCCTCCCTCCCCCACATATGGCACCCCAGCTCCCGCTGCCTCCCCTACTCCTCTCCCCGTCCCGTCGCCGCCTCCTCACCCGCCGCCGCCGACGACGCACTGCAGCACCAGCAGCATCCTGACCGCGGGTTGGTGACGCCGAGCGCCGTGCAGCATGGACATCGACCCTTCCTCCGTCTCCCACGCAGACGGCGGGGGCGACCTGTGGCCGTTCGACTCGCTCACCACGTCCCTCTTCTTCTCCTCCGTCTCCTCCTCCCCGCCGCTCCACCCGCTGCCCGTCGCCTCCTCCTCCTGGCTCACGCCGCCGTCTCCGCTCTGGCTCTTCGAGGACCGCCAGATGATGCCGATCGAGGTGGGCCCTGCGCCCGCCGCGGCGCCAGACAACACCACCGCCGTCGCAGAGGAGACCCAGCGAGCACGTTCCGGTAAGCGTTATCATACTTCACTTGGAACCAATCCTTGCTTCGTTTACTGCTTCCTGGATCGTACGGGATGCTTACATCGTGATTTTGTTCCTGTCTCTGCTTTGGCTTGTCGATGGAATCTTTCCGCTCCAAAGCTGGAACAGAGGGGCAGCTGGAATCTTGCTGTTATTCTAGTCGCTAGCACGCTAACCTTATCTTCTCTGTACGATCGGCGAAGTTTCCCAGCTTTGCGCTTGACTTTTTTGGGGGGCTCCTTTTGGCACGTTTCTCGGTTGCATATGATTCGGCTCATAAATCTCTCGAGGAGAATATTTCTGCCTGCTAATCCAACAAGACGGATAAAATGTTGTAGTAAAGCTTTATTAGCTTTGTTGCAGTGATAGGCTTGCCGTGTTTAATTAGTCTGAACAAGCCCGGCTTTCCGTCTGAGTCTGACTACGTGGGGGTAATGCGTGCGTGCTTTCTTATGCAAATGATTGGAAAATATTGGTTGGTAGCATATTGGATTCCACTAGGAGACGGGGGTACTCGCCAATTACTGTATTACTATATATATGCATACAGAAAGGGTGTCATTTTTATGTTCAAAAAAAGAAGAAAGGGTGTCATTTTCTTGTGCTATTGTTGCCTGAGTCATTTTACTTTACCCAGTGCTGTATACTGCCTTTTGCTATTGGTGGTGGTATGATGCCTCTAAAGCGATCTCGTGTATTTAGTACTAGATATACATTAGTGGTGGGGTATGACGCCACTGATAGTACATACTAGATTGTATTCAAAGTTGAAGCTGTTGGATAAGGCCTTACTTTGTCTCATTACATTATTAGTATTTACAAGGGAGACAATGAGATGTACTTTGCTTATGTGTTAAATAAACTAGGACTTCTCCACTTCGTTGGTTGGTGTTTCAGGAAATGCTCTTGGCTTGATGATTGTGTGTGTGGTACTGTTGATTTGTTCACTTTACTGTAAGCATCGATGAATTGCAGTTAACAAACTTTATGGCTCTCGGAAACATATTTTCCGTTCATGAAGTAGGTATCGCTTGTCACATATTTACATGAGCGCAATGTGTTAGACTGCATGGATGATTCATAGGGAACTGTATTGCTAATTTAAGTAGTAGTGGCATTCCTTTCTTATTTATGTTCTTGGTTGTATTTCCCTTACAATACTGCATTCTATTCTGCTAACTAGGGAATTCGGACACGCCAATTAAGAAGACCGAACGTCTTAACAACAAATGGCAATTTAACCTAGCTCTGCATGACGATAGCACAAACAGCTCATGCTTGTTCAAGGAGAAGCTGACTCATGCTCTCAGGTACTTCAAGGAGTCAACAGATCAACACCTGTTGGTCCAGGTTTGGGCGCCGGTTAAGAGTGGCGATCGCTATGTGCTTACTACATCAGGACAACCCTTTGTACTTGACCACCAGAGCATTGGGCTGCTTCAGTACAGAGCTGTATCCATGATGTACATGTTCTCAGTAGATGGAGATAATGCTGGGGAGCTTGGGTTACCTGGACGCGTCTACAAGCAAAAAGTGCCCGAGTGGACACCAAATGTGCAGTATTATAGCAGCACTGAGTACCCACGGCTTAACCATGCCATCAGTTACAATGTTCATGGTACCGTTGCCTTGCCTGTTTTTGATCCTTCTGTTCAATCATGTATTGCTGTCGTTGAGCTTATAATGACATCGAAGAAGATAAACTATGCTGATGAGGTTGATAAAGTCTGCAAAGCTCTTGAGGTTAGTGTTTTCTGTTGATTGTGTTTCTTTTATGTCACATGAGCTTTCAGGGGACATTGCTGGACATTATATAATTATATTCTTAGTAATATTATTTGTGCTATATGCAGGCAGTAAATCTTAAAAGCACTGAGATATTGGAGCATCCAAACGTCCAGGTTAGCATCCAATCAATAGGAACAATTAATTTTTCCTGTTTTTACTATGGGGGGTGATTTATGTGTTTCTGTGTTTCGTACTCAGATTTGCAATGAAGGCCGTCAATCTGCCCTGGTGGAGATACTGGAGATCCTGACAGTTGTATGTGAAGAGCACAAGCTTCCATTAGCACAAACATGGGTTCCTTGCAAATATCGAAGTGTGTTGGCGCATGGTGGTGGTGTTAAGAAAAGTTGCTTGAGCTTTGATGGAAGTTGCATGGGGGAAGTCTGCATGTCAACCAGTGATGTGGCATTTCATGTGATTGATGCTCATATGTGGGGATTCCGAGATGCCTGTGTAGAACATCATCTACAGAAGGGGCAGGGAGTTTCTGGCAAGGCGTTTATCTATCACAGACCTTGCTTTTCAAAAGATATCAGTCAGTTTTGTAAGCTGGAGTACCCCCTTGTGCACTATGCTCGTATGTTTGGATTGGCTGGCTGCTTTGCTATATGTTTACAAAGTCCTTATACTGGCGATGATTATTATATGCTAGAGTTTTTCCTGCCACCCAGTTGTAAAGAGGAAGATGATCAAAATGCCTTGTTGGAGTCTATATTAGGTCTGATCCATCAGTGTCTCCGTAACCTAAAGGTAGCTGGTAACGGAGAATCCAATGAAGCTTCTCTTCAACTTAGTAATGTCATAATGATTGAAAGTGAAGATTTCAAGACAAATGTGCATTTTGAGAACCCTGAAGGTTTTCGTGAATCACCCGAAGGTGATACACATGGAGGAGCCCATGAGTTCGATAAAGCGAATAGTAAAGTATCAGAGGGACATTTATTGGCTGATGATAACTCTCAGAACAATGGCGTATCTGTCTCCAGGCCAAATGGTAGCGCGGCTTCTGATTCTTCATTGCTTCACAAAAATGGCAAACCCCCTGAAAGGAGACGGGGGAAAGCTGAAAAAACAATCAGCTTAGAAGTTCTTCAGCAATATTTTTCTGGAAGTCTGAAAAATGCAGCAAAAAGCCTCGGTGGTACGCTTCTAATATTTAGCCTTTTAAGTAAACAAATCCTTGGCTTTTTGAGTCTTACTCTTTCTGATTGCTAAGATCGCCCCACTTGAACTTGACTTTTGTTCAATTTGACAATCTAGTCCTCTTGAGCATGGATGTCAAATGAATTATCCAATTGGTAATCTGGTTTATGTTTGTTTCTTGTAGGGCTTAAATGGCAACAAAATGTTGCAGCATGCAGTGAGCTTATATGTTGCATCCATGTTTTCTTTTATTATTCTATTATTCAGAAAATATCATCTCAGTGTAGTTAGCATTTGGGGTTTTAGTTCCATTTTTCTTGTTGTCATGACACCATAGATGTGCCACTTGTTCCTGTTGAATTCTAAAATTGCAGAACGTAGACTCAGTGAAAGGGTTTTGGGTTTTGGAATCGATTAGAAGACAGAGATCCTCCAGTTTAGCATTTAGACATGGTAGGGTGCAATTTTTTTTGGCAACAAATAGTTTTTTCATGTGAAGCATAGCATGTCATATTGTCATTCTTTTTAGAGGCTGATGCTTTTTGTAGCTAATTGATACTCATATCACTTTGTGTCGAATAGCAGAACTTGGGAAGGAAAGGATGATGAACTGTTGATTGTTTTTTGAGATTAAAACTAGATCTATGTTCCTTTCTTCAGTTTAGGTTAACTTGAACCATTTACATAATGTTGTTCAGGGTGCATTCATTCACATACATATTGAGTAGGGATCAATCGATGCATTGTCTTATTCACAGACTAGTAGATTTTGTAGGCAAGCTCACACTAGTAAATGTGTACTATGGATTTGTATGGGTGGGCAGCTATACAATATACACAGTGCACCAATGATATTTATCGAAAGCCCTGAAGTTCGCCAGTAAGTCAATTTAGTCAAGATTGAGGATGTTTTGTTTGACATGATTACCGAAAAAGGCTTTCGCCCCGCTTTATAAATAAAGCAACCGCCGAGCACAAAGTACCAAGGTTCCAACCATACAAACACACACGCACACAAAGCCACCGCAACCAGTCCGACGCGCACAGACACACACGAAACCCAGGTTCAGCTGTGGGCACAGCTCAACAAGCCCAACACCGAGGCAAGACAAACACAACACAACATGGCATGATTAAGGCACAGGCAGACTATAAATAATATAAAAAAAATCTGACACCAGACTTAGAACATCACAAGAACTGTCATCCTAGCGATATGTCAATCTTTTGTTTAAGTGGAAACAAAGAGGAATTTACCTTTCTTATATGCTGTGTAGCAAGGCACAGAACGGGCTAAACACCCCCGGGAGGATGTCCAGGTGGAGTCGGCTTGGTTAGGGAAGAGATTAGATCTTAGATGACAGAGATGACCCCGGGGAAGGAATAGATTTATTTCTCATTTCTTATCCTCTAATGATTGATTACTACACCTTTAATAACTGACAAATAGGGAAGCAAACCTAAAGATCACTGATTATTATGGTGATAGATAACATGAGCTTATCTCCTTTGTGCCGCCAACCAGCTGTAGGACAATGGCCCACCTCCAATTGTTAGCCATGAAAATATGTACCCACCTTCACCAGATACCACCAGCGGTCTAATTTGCTTGTCGTAACCTTCAGAAGGAAACTAAGTCTGGGCTTGTGCATGAATCATGATCGTGTATTTTGTAAGCTGGCTTCCTTTATTTTAAAATCCTTTTTCCTTTGACCCGTTTGCTTCTTCTGAATCTAAAAGAGAGTAGATGCATTGAACGTTTAATCTTGCAATGGTAATAACATTGTCGGGGTTCTACTGTTGGATGTTGGCATTAGCTAATTATATTTCCGGTTTGACAGTGTGCCCCACAACCATGAAGCGCATCTGCAGGCAACATGGGATTTCTCGTTGGCCATCCCGAAAAATTAACAAGGTCAACCGGTCTCTCTCGAAGTTAAAGCAAGTAATTGAGTCTGTTCAAGGATCAGACGCGGCATTTAACCTGACATCTATCACAGGCCCTCTCCCTACTATTCCTGTTGGTCCTTCATCAGATTCTTTCAATAAAGAGAAAGCAAGTGAAAGTAAAGCAGAACATTCAAATCGTGCTGTTGATGGTGACAGAGATTCATCTTTACAGAAGCCACAAGAAAATGGTAGCCACTTTGGTGCACTCATGTCCCAGCAAGGATTTGCAGACACTGGAAACAATGTTCAACTTGAAGCAGACAAAGCTTCTCTCTCGAGAAGCTCATCAGGAGAAGGCAGCATAAATTCACGTACTTCGGAGGGCTCATGTCAGGGAAGTCCCGCAAACCAGACGTTTGTTTGCCAGCCTATTGCTTCAATGTTCTTGGAACCACAAGAACCACAACTGAATCCAGAAGGGTTCACAAAAGAACCTTTCCAAGAACCAGAGCTACCACTTTCCAGGATGCTCATAGAGGATTCTGGTAGTTCCAAGGATTTGAAGAATCTCTTTGGTTCAGCAATTGGCCAACCAATGCTAGCCCCTCCCAGCAATTTTGGGCCAATGCGAAATTCCGGGACTGTGACGATAAAGGCGAGCTTTAAGGAAGACATTGTAAGGTTCCGTTTCCCATGTTCTAGCAGCGTTATGGCATTGAAAGATGAGGTTGCCAAAAGGCTGAGGATGGATGCTGGCATGTTTGATATCAAGTACCTTGATGATGATCACGAGTGGGTGAAGTTGGCGTGCAATGCGGACTTGGAAGAATGTATAGAAATCTCCCGGCATTCTGGTACCCATGTCATCAGGCTCTTGGTTACCGACGTTGCGGCCCACATTGGTAGTTCTTGTGGAAGCTCCGGTTGATGCCCAGATCAGCATTTTTAACCTTTTTCTTTTTCAATGGGTATGTACAAGTTGTTCCAGGAGGTCAGTTTTTACATGTTGTTAAGCTAGTTGTGTTGCTAGATAGCATTAGCAGCTTTACCGTGTTCGACTGAAGCACCAATTTTTTTCTTGTACGAATATGTGTAGCCGCTGCAAGATGCGCGTGTTGTCGATGCTGTACATATTTAGCACGTGGTGCTGGAAGTCCTGGGGGTACAGTTAAAAACCGAAGCCGTTGTAATATGACACTTTTGTTGTCCAGAAATTGAACAGTTTTGGAAGTTAGTTCCTTCTATTCACTTTCAGTTCCTCTTGGGTTTTGAGCATTTTGAGGCTTGCTTGGTTCATTGTCCCCTGTTGTGAAAAAAATAAATTCCGGAGGAAAATAGATATAAGTTCCACCGTATTTTCAGCGACATAAACCTGAGCTATTTTGAATCTGGTTTGCTGCTCTGATAGAATTATTGGTGCCCAAAATCCAGCTGCTAACAGAGACTTCTTGTCCATCCAGCATGTTCAGTACCTGTTGCTTGTATTGCATCGCTCATTTTTCAGAATAAACAAGAGAAATTTCCAGCTGGAGTATTTATTTCCTTCAATGCCACATGTGCGAGTTACGCATGATTAGGGCCTACGGTACATATTTAGGGGAAAGGACGGGCGACTGGCCTACTTAGAGCATCTACAATCGAAAGCACCAAATTTTGATCCCCAAACGCCCGCGGACATACATGGACGCGTCCATGGACAGTAGCCTGATAGCACACGAAGTTTTGTTCTCCACAATTGGATACATCAAACCTAATCCTATAATCCTATATTGTTCTCGTGCAACGTATCATACGTATCTAAACACATGTCATTGGACTACCAAAAATTGACATGCTCTAATAACTTCGAACGGAGCGACAAATGGAGAAGTTCATCCATTCCCCCCCTACCCTTGCCTTTGCCCTTTCCATAGCGGTCGAAGACGCATAACAGATCGAGGCGGGTTTGCTCACCGCCGGAGCGGTCCAATCCGTCGCCATCCTCGGTCTTCTCCTCCTTGGAGGGTAGTCCGGCCAGGCACGGACCGCCCGACTTTGTTCTTTTGCCACGTCCTTCACCGCCCTCGCTGCTTCTCACCTATGTGGGCACGAAGGGATTCCTTCGACGCTACTTTGCGGGCTGCTGCTGCAGCCTTCGACGCGAGGGCTCCTGAAGTCATCTCTGTTTGAAGCTGCGCCCGCCGCCTCGCGCGACGGGCTTGCCGGGCCTCCTTTTTGGATTGGCGCCGACTCATGGAGGCGCATATGGCCTTCGTTTTGGCGCCCGACGCCGCGACGATGACGTTCCACCTAAATGGTTTCGGCGCAACAGCGGGTTTGCGGCATGCGGTGCCTACCGCATCTAGCGAGGCCTCGGTCACGCGTCGGGATCCACTGGCCCTGGATCCGAGAGCCATTTGGGCAATGGATGCCCGCCGGCTCGCGGAAGATCGCGGAAGGGCGCGCTCCTCTTGGGAGCATCGAAGAGCAGCGCGGACGACCATCTGCTCCTCGGGGCTGCAAGGGATGGGCTCCCAGTCCTCAGATCTGGACATATTGGAGTCGGATCTAGTGGTCGCCATGTGGGAGAACGCCGGAGGTCGCCAGAGAGCTTGGTACCGTGGGATGGAAGTGGGGTGGAGTTGAGTGGATGCGGCTAGTGTTTCGTCCAAAGTGCGGATAGGGTCCAATTTATGTGGGATTGGGTGGGCAAGAGTTGTCTGGATCCGACGTGGCGGGAGTCCCCGTATCCACCCGACATATGGGCTGAATATGGGGAGTGTCGGCTAGTCGAAGCGTTTGGGTCGCCTATGAGGAGCCCGATTGGGTGTCTTGTTTTCGTCCAAACACTGACCAGGCAGCCCGTCTGGGTGTACGCGCGGGTTTGAGAGTTCCGACTGTAGATGGTCTATTTAACGAATTGTATACGATGTGTGTGACCGTGCACATCTACACAAGATGTAATTTGGTGGATGAGTTTCTTTCCCCCTCCAAAAAGAAACTAAACACGTGAAGGTGTAGAAGAATGAAACGAGTCTTCTATCACAGCCATTGTTTTTTTTCCCGCCAATCACAGCCTTTTCTTTTTTAGGAAATCACAGCCTTTGATTTGTTGATTACAGAAAAAAAAATCGCGCCAACCACGTCAAAAAAGAAAAAATCGCGCCAACCGTTCCGAAAAGTACCGTATTTAAAGGGGACGACGCGCCGGCGGGTTCGCAACCCTAGTTTTCGAGTACGCAAAAAAAAAAAAAAAACCCAGTTTTCGATCTGAACTTTCCCCGATCTCGACTCTCGATCTCGAGCTTGCGCGCACTTGGGCGAACATGGCGGCGCGCGGGCAGGGTCTGGAGCAAGATTTCGATTTCTTCGTGGTGGTCGACTTCGAGGCGACGTGCGTGAAAGACGGGCGGATCTTCCCGCAGGAAATCATCGAGTTCCCCGCGGTGCTCGTCGACGGCGCCACCGGCCGCATCGAGTCCGCGTTTCGCAGGTACGTTCGTCCCAAACATCACCCTGTGCTGACCGAATTTTGCAGGGAGCTCACCGGCATCCGGCAGGAGGACGTCGACGGCGGCGTGGAACTCGGCGACGCGCTCTGGCTGCACGATTCTTGGCTGAAGGCGGCGACGGCGGGAGCAGGGAACAAGAGAGGCGTCCGCTTGGCCGTGGTGACCTGGGGAGACTGGGATTGCCGCACCATGCTCGAGTTCGAGTGCCGCTTCAAGGGCATCGAGAAGCCCTCCTACTTCGGTCAGTGGATCAATCTGAGGGTCCCCTTCCAGGCGGCGCTCGGCGGCGGAGGGCGGGTCAACCTGCAGGAGGCGGTCCGGGCGGCGGGGCTGGACTGGGAGGGCCGCCTGCACTGTGGGCTGGACGATGCGCTCAACACGGCGCGGCTGCTTGCTGAGATCATGCGGCGCGGGGTCAAGATCACCATCACCGGCTCGCTGGCGCCGCCGCCGCCGATCCAGCAGAAGCAGCAGCCTGGCGCAAGCCCTTGCGGTGGCTCACCGGCGCTGGCGCCGCCACCGATCCAGCAGCAGCCGCCTCGCACAGGCCCTTGCAGTGGCACATTTGCGCCGGTGCCGGCGCAGGCGCCGATCCAGCAGAAGCAGCAGCAGCCGCCGCAGCCTCACATAATCAGCCCCTGCGGTGGCTCCTCCGCGACGTGCTTCTCGTACTGCGGGGTGGCGACCAGAGGAGCCATGGAGCCAGGGCCGATGCCGTCTGGATGCGCCAACTGGACGCCGGCCATGGGACCTTACTTTCTGTGGAGCAACTGAACCAACGACCCATGAGACAGAGATTCAGAATCCAGTGTCGCCCAGCTGCTAGTGTTGACAGAGATTCAGAATCAGAGTGTAGCTCAGCTGTTTCTACTATACTCTACTCTAGGTGTGATTGTTCACTGAAATCGAACGTCACCAATGGGGCATGTAATTGGTGTCTGAATTATTAGTAGCATCAATATAAATTTAGTTTGAGAGAAGTGCATATTTCAACTCTGAACTCTTGCCCTATTCTATTTTACAACCCTGAACTTTAATACCGTCTAAATTACAACCCTCAAGTCTCAAAACCGGTCAGGATTCAACCCTCCCCTCCCTGTTGACCGGTTTTGACCTGGGGTGACCAGTTTTGACTAGTTAACGGGTCCAATCAGCATGCCACGTCAGAATTTTTTTCAAAATTTCAAGAAAATGTAAATAAAAATCTATAAGATCGGAAAAAAAAATATAAAAAGGCAAAATTTCGAAAAAATTGTTCGCAAAAAAAGCTAGGGAAAATAAAAATGATTTTTTTTCCTGGAATTTGAGTTTTTGGGTTTTTTTCTGGATTTTTTTGGAAATTCGTTTTTTTTATTTTCCATGTTTTTCGGAAATTGGATTTCTTATTTCTTTTCCTGGATTTCCTTCGATTTTACAGGTTGTTTCCTTGGAAATTTTGCATTTTTTGCTGATGTGGCATGCTGACTGGACCTGTTGACTAGTCAAAACCGGTCAACAGAGAGGGGAGGGTTGAATCCTGGCCGGTTTTGAGAGCTGGGGGTTGTAATTTAGATGGTATTGGAGTTCGGGGTTGTAAATTAGATTAGGGCAAAAATTGAGGGTTGAAATATGCACTTCTCTCATTTAGTTTTAGGCCTCTTTTGGTTCATAGGGTAGGAATATCATAGGAATAGGAAAATCATAGCAAGTGAGGTGGCATGCATCTCACTTCCTATAGGTTGATGTCACTTGATTCATAGGATAGGATTTTTTTCCATTGAGTCTAGGCTAATGTTTTTTTCCTTTAAAATGTGAAGGATTGATTCCTATCCTATATAGAAATAGGAATCCATTCCTACAAACCAAAGGGCTCCATAGGAATTTTTCCTACAAAAATCCTATCCTCTAGAAATCTTACAAGATTCCTTCAAACCAAAGGAGGCCTTAGTTATTACTACTGTTAATAGAAGATTTTTTTTACCTTCTCTGTGGATTTCTTCAGTACTGAGCAAATGGCCAACGATTGACTTGTTAGTGACATTGATAAATTTCTGAAGAAGGCTACAATTCCAGTCGACAATGCAAACGGAAATTCATCCTCCGATGAATCCCCCTGCTCTGCCGAGGGGCGACCGATGCCAAGGAGAGGGATGGTCTCTCTCCAAGGCACATTCGTCAGCATCGAACAAGGCGGTGTTAGAACCTTATATCAAGATTGAAAAACAAAACAGCCAACTGTAGATTTCTGAGATAAGAGCTAATTCAAATAATTTGCTGTACATATTTAGCACGTGGTGCTGGAAGTCCCTGGGGTACAGTTAAAAGCCGAAGTTGTTGTAATAGTATGGCACTTTTGTTGTCCAGAAATTGAACGGTTTTGGAAGCTAGTTCCTTTTATCCACTTTCAGTTCCTCTTGAGTTTGAGCTCTTTGAGGCTTGCTTGGTTCATTGTCCCCTGTTGAGGAACGAACCTGGGCGACATGATGAATTCTCGGAGCTCTCCCTCCCCGCCCCACGCGCCGCTGGGGCCTAGCTGAGCTCCCCCTCCCCGCCCCACGCACCGCTGGCCGCTCCGGCCGTGGCGGCCACCCCCCACAGCCCCCCGCCCCTTCTCGCGGCGACATGGGCGCGCCGCGCTCCCCCGACCCGGATCCAGCTACGGCTCTGCGGCGGGAGACCTGGTTTCGCCCCTTGGTCCACGGACAACTCCTCCCCCCCAGCGCGCTCCATTGCTGCGGCGTCTCCCTGGCCCCAGATCCGGAGTTTCAGCCACGGATCCTGCATCGTGATGAATGCTCCGCGGCTGCGGACGCAGTAATTGGGCCGGATTCGCCGGAGTTTCCGGCTCCGCGTCTTAAATCCATAGTAGTCGCCTCTGCTGCAGATCCCGCGAATCTTGGGGTGCCCCCGCCCGTCGCCTCCAGTCCATCATAGTCGCCCCGCCCCCCACAAATCCTTCCTCTTTGGGACTGGACGGTGGATGGACGGCTGTCTCCTCCAAGAAGAACCGCGGCCGCCCCTCTGATCTGCCGGATAATAGCAGGCCCCCTCCGCACCGCTCCCAGGATCGCCGGGCCGCGTTCAATGCGGCCGGTGGGCGGGAGGCCTTCGTAAGCCGCTTCCGCGCCACTGTTTCCGGTGCCTCAGCAAGCTCCACCGCCGGAAAGACTGTAGAGACCCGCTCCATTGCATCATCTGCGAGCGCCCGGGGCATTTTGGCCGTGAGTGTCCACAAAATCCTCGCAATGGCCCGGGTGGCTCTGCTTCTGCTAGGTTAGGTCCGCTTGCTCCTCGTCCCCCGGTGCACTCCCGCCTGCACTTCCCCCTGTCACCGCCACCCCTCACCTCCGTCGCCGCTCCAGCCGCCCCTCCCCCACCCGCCCGCTTTGTCGATGGTTGAGCTGAGCCTCTTTGATCCTGCACGCCGCCCCCGCACCAGCCACAAGGTGGGGGTCTCCTCGGTGGAAGTGGAGCGGGCCGTCTTCTTCCTCACGTAGCATGCGGTCACGCTGCATGCTTTGGACGAGGTGGCGGCCACGTCCCCGATGGCCGTCGGGCGGGCCTTCGAGGCCCAGCTCTGCGTCCCGCCCCATCAGTTGCGGGTCACTGCACACCAGCCTGAAGACTTCCTCGTCGTCTTCACCCAGCCGGCGCACCATGCCAACACAGTGCGTCGCGGCACTCTGCATGTCGACGGCATCAACCTCGCCATCCAGCCCTGGCGCGAGGACGATCATGCAGGCTTCGCCACCTTCAACCTGCATGTCCGCTGCGTCATCGAGCACATGCCCATGCAGTACTGGTCCATTGAGGGAGTGCAGGAGGTGTTCGGCGACAAGGTGTGCGTCGACCGGCTTGATAGCCGAACGCTGGAGCGCGACCACACCAAGACCTTTGCCTGATGGGTCTGGATGTGGGACATGTCCTTCATCCCCACCAGGCACACCTACTGGAAGCTTCCGCGGGGCGCCAGTCGGGTGGAGGAGATGGTTGGCTTCTCTCCGCCGGACCGCAGGGTGGCGCCTCCTCCGGGTGCGACGCGGTTCGACCTGCTCATCCATGCAGACCTCATCGAAGACTGGTCTCCATGCTCTCCTCACTCCTCCCACTCCGCGCAGAGTGGGCTGCCATCCTCCGGCACCGACGACGACGACGCGCTGCCGCGCACCTTCCCTGGCACCTGGTCCATGCACGTCGAAGATGGCCAGCGCGAGGAGCCGCACAGGCGCCAGGCCCGTGCCTCGATGGTGGACACCGGATGCCGGGGCTTGCCTCTCAGCGGATCTCGGCATGACCCTGACAACAACAAGGCCGACAGAAGATCTTGGAAGGACACGCTTCTGGGCCGCGGGCGCGGCCACCAGGCGCAGGCTGAGGTCTCGTCCAGGGACCTCCGTGTCCGCAGCCGCTCGCCGCCGACGCACCACCGCTCTGGCAGCTCCAAGGGACGGGCCCGCAAGTCCAACGGCAACAGGCACAAGACCAGTGGCCACGATTCCAAGAAGAATGAAAGTCAGGCCGCGTCCAAGGCCGACCCAGTCCCGCCCGCTCACCTCAGCTCCGAAGCCCTCAACGACGACCTCGAGCAATTCTTCGCCCAAGAAAAGAGGCTGATCACCGCCATGGAACCGGCCAAGGCTGACGCTGCCCACCTCGACGCAGAAATTGAAGCGGTGTTGGCCGCGCCGCTGGAGTTCACTGACAGAGACAAAGAGCAGCGTGATGATGCCCAGAAGGACGACCCGGATCATTTCGGGCCAACGCTGTCTGGGCCATCCCACAACCTTGCAAGCTTCAACTGCAAAACACCCACAGCTACAACAACAGTTCAGATGCAGCTCGGAGAAATAACCGAACAAGTGTGCCACCTGGAGATTCAAGTCCCTGGCTCTGCTATTCGTGATCTCTTCACCAGCCCTGCTGCCGCTGCCACCGTCCAGGAGGTACTCTGCACCGGCGAAATCCAGGGCAACTTCCACGCCGCCACCGCGCCAGAGTGCCCGCCAGGCTGCTCAGAACAACACTACACCTGTCGCCGAGCACGCCACGCTACGCCTGGTGAAAGGACTGGGTCTGCTGGGTCCAAAAGAGAAGATGACTGCCAAGGCGGCTGAAGCCCTCATCCGCGGGTTCGACGAACCGCTCTCCGACGACGACATCAACGTCATCGCCAAGCTGACCAGGCTCAACAAGGAGGCACTGCGCGTGGCCGTGGGCATGGCTGGGCCTGAAGTTGAAGCCCAGGAGGCTGGAGTGTAGTCATGTTAGCCCTCCTCCTTCTCTGTAGTAGTTCCCGACAGCGGCCGGCAATAGGCCGGCTCGAGCTAGGTTTAGTCCTTCTCTGTATCAGTAGTGGTAGGTGGTTTAGCTTTCGTCGTCGAAACTTGGGGTCTATTGGTGGTCGACGACGCCCCCAGGCTAGAAAGGCTATGTATTAGTTGCATCTTCTTTCCTCTGTTAATGATTTTAGCTGTCGGAACCTGTCGATGCTGTTGTTTCTCCAAGAGTTGTTTTATGTTCCTGATGAGTAGCACAAGCTGTGCAATCTTAAGTTGGAACATCAGGGGACTGAACACACCAGCCAGGCGAACTGCCGTGCGACAGATAGCAGAGGCGCAGCGAGTAAGCATTCTCTGTCTGCAGGAGACTAAGTTAGAATCTTGGACGCCCAGTATTGTTACAGAGCTGGGAGGAACCAGATTGGAAGGGTACACTGTTCTTTCAGCGATCGGCACTAGAGGAGGAATTGCTGTTCTCTGGGACAAGAGCTTAGTCAGTTTTGCGACACACGCAGTCGGAAATTTCTCAATCACCGGAAAAGTGTCTCTGATCCAGGACAGAGTTGATTTTTGGCTCACAACTGTCTACGGGCCTATGGATGACACGCGAAAAGATGACTTCCTTGCCGAAATGGCTCATGCTGCACCACCACAAGGAGAACCCTGGCCGCTAAATGGAGATTTCAACATCATATATGAAGCCCGTGACAAAAACAATCTCAACCTGAACAGGAGGACCATGGGCATGTTCAGATCAGCGATCGACAGAGTAGGCTTAAAAGAGATCAAATGCAAAAATAGAAGATTCACATGGACAAATGAGCGGCAAAACCCAACGATGGTCAGCATCGACAAAGTGTTTTGCAACTCGGAATGGGACGCCCTCTTCCCCTCGTTCATGTTGATGGCCACGGCAACAGTTTGTTCAGATCACTGTCCTCTGCTTCTTGCAAACACTGCGGCACCCCGCAAAAGAGCAGCATTTCGTTTTGAGTCATTTTGGCCACGTTTTCCTCTCTTTCAGGAAACAGTTAAAAGAGCCTGGCAGCGCCCAGTTAACCACACCTGTCCAATCATCAGGCTCAAGAAAAAGATGCAGAGGACAGTGCACGATCTCAAAATTTGGGCAAAGTCTCTCTTTAGCGATGCAAAGGTTCAGTTCCACTTGGCGTGCGAAGTAATCTTGAGACTCGATATAGCTCAAGAAAAAAGAGGTCTGACGCAACAAGAATTCTGGTTAAGGAAACAACTAAAACTTCATACCCTTGGACTGGCTGCAGTAGAGAGAGCAAGGAAAAGACAGGCTTCAAGGATAACCTGGCTCAAGGCGGGAGATGCAAGAACGGCCTTCTTCCAAGCAAAGATCATCTCCAGAAGGTGGAAGAACTTTATACACTCCCTGCAAACAGAAACAAGGACAGCCACTGTGCACGAGGAAAAGAAAGCAATTGCTCATGATCACTTTGCAAATCTGCTGGGGAAAAAGGAGGAAAGACCATGCTCCATCAACTGGGAGGAATTGGATATGCCAAGTATTCAAAACGAGGGGCTGGACAATCCTTTCTCGGAGCCTGAAGTTTGGGCTGCCATCATGGCATCTCCAGCAGAGAAAGCGCCAGGCCCCGACGGCTTCTCGAGAACTTTCTTCAGAGCTTGCTGGGGTACCATTAAAATGACGTCATGGCAATGTTCGATCACTTCTACAACCTAGCTGATGGTAACTTTGCTGAAATTAACTCAGCAATGATCGCCCTCTTGCCCAAGAAGGACGGAGCCACTAGAATGAACGACTGCAGACCTATAAGTCTGATACATTCCATCGCCAAGCTGATCACTAAAGTGCTATCCATGAAGCAGGCGGCCATTATGGACAAGATTATCTCCCCTGCTCAAACGGCCTTTCAACGCGGGAAATGCACCCATGACAGCTACCTTTACGTGCAAAATTCTGCCTGAGCTCTTCATAGAAACAAAACCCCAACTCTTCTTCTTAAGCTAGACATAGCTAGGGCCTTCGATAGCATTTCATGGGAGTACTTGTTAGAGCTGCTACAGAGGCTGGGGTTCTTAGCCCGATGGAGGGATTGGATCGCCCTGCTGTTATCTTCCTCCACCTCGTCCTGCATCCTCAACGGCGATCCAGGCGACATCGTCGTCCATCTTCGTGGTCTCCGACAGGGAGATCCCCTCTCGCCGCTTCTCTTCATCCTTTGCATTGATCCACTCCATCGCCTCCTCAATGCAGCCACTAGGATGGGCGTGCTGAATCCCATCCCGGGTTCGGCGGCGAGGATGCGCACGAGCTTATATGCTGACGACGCCGTCATCTTCATCAACCCTGCACGTCAAGAAGTAGATAGCCTCGTAGAGCTGCTGCGGTTTTTCAGTGACACTACAGGGCTCCGGGTCAACCTTGCCAAATCTCTCGCGGCTCCCATTAGGTGCGAAGGCATAGACATCACTGATGTTCTTCAGAACTTTGGTGGCATCATAACGGCGTTCCCGATTAGATATCTAGGTCTTCCGATCACGACGGGGCGTATTAGACTAGCGCATATTCAGGTCATTCTGGACAGGATCCGTGCTCGCCTCTCCGACTAGAAAGGCAGGCTAATGTCGTTGGCTGGGCGGCGTGTTTTAGTACGCTGCGTCCCCTCGGCCATGCCCACTTTTGCTCTCACAGCCCTTCGAGCTCCAAAGAAATTTTATGAAGATATTGACAAATCACGACGGCGTTTTCTTTGGGCGGGAGATGAGGAGATGTCCGGTGGAAAGTGCAAGGTGGGCTGGAGCATGGTGACCACGTCGGAGCAGTATGGTGGTCTCGGCATCCATGATCTTCCTAGCTTTGCCAGGGCTCTACGTCTGCGATGGCTTTGGCAAACCTGGACGCACCCAGACAAACCCTCGTAAGAATGGGCACGCCCTACAATGCCTCAGACAGGGCCCTGTTTGCTGCCTCCACAGCGGTGACCATCGGTGATGGAGCGACGACATCTTTCTAGTTCTGTTCATGGCTAGGTGGACGTCCACTTTGTCAAGCCTTCCTCACTCTTTTTGCAAGATCAGCCAAGAAGAACCGCTCGGTCAAGGACGCGCTGCACGATGATAGATGGATCTTGGACTTGAGGCGAGGTGACCCGGATGCCATTGCACTGCAGGTGGTGCAGCTTGTGAGGGAGATCAGGCAGGTTGCCCCCACTCCCACCCCAGGAACCCAAGACTCCATTACTTGGAAGCTCAGCGCATCAGGCTGCTACACTACAAGCTCATCGTACAATGCCCAATTTAGCAACAGACAGGGTACCTCCTTCAAATCAATCATCCAGAAAATCTGGGTGCCAGGCAAGATCAAGATGTTCCTATGGTTGCTGCACCTCGATAGACTATGGTGCAATGATCGTCTGCAAAGGAGAGGCTGGGTCAATGGATACTTCTGCCCAATGTGCATGTGCAACCTCGAGACCTCTGTTCATCTCTGCTGGGAGTGCCCGGTGGCACTGCAAGTCTGGCAAGCGGGGGCAGCCTGGCACGGATGTGCCTCTTTGAATCAGGCCTTCTGGTGCAATGGAAGAACAACAACAACGGGCCGTGTTCAAAGGATTATAGCGGCTGCCGCCCCAGGTCACAGGAAGGGTGTTAAAACCATGGTGGCACTCATCTGCTGGCACCTATGGTTAGAACGCAACGCCTGCACATTCAAAGGGAAGCAGCCAAACGCAGAGCACGTCATTGAAGCCTGCAAGCGCGACATGGAGCAATGGAGAATGGCCCGGGCAAAGTGCATTGAGCTACCCTTCGGGGAAATGACGTGAAAGTATCGCCATGCGACCTAGGCCCAGTAGACCACCCTCCGTTTGCAGGGCAGTTGTAATTTTTCATCCTTCTTGATCACTTGATCATATTTGTTACTCTCCCTTCTGCTTAAATCAATGAAATGCCGGCAATGTTGGCCGCTTCAAAAAAAAAATTGTCCCATGTTGTGAAAAAAATAAACTCTGGAGGAAAATAGGCATAACTTTCATCGTATTTTCAGCGACATAATCCCGAGCCATTTTGAATCTGATTTGTTGCTCTGATAAAATTATTGGTGTCCAAAATCCAGCTGCTACAGAGACTTCTTGTCCATCCAGCATTCAGGAGCTGTTGCTTGTATTGCATCGCTCATTTTTCAGAACAAACAAGAGAAATTTCCAGCTGGAGTATTTATTTCCTTTAATGCCACATGTGCGAGTTACGCATAATTAGGGCCTACAGTGCATATTCTTGATGTAATTGGTGTCTGAATTATTAGCATCAACAATATTAATTTCTTTTTAATTATTACTACTATTAATAGAAGATTTGTTTTACCTTCTCTGTGGATTTCTTCAGTACTGAGCAACAGGCCAACGATTGACTTGTCAGTGACATTGATAAATTTCTGAAGAAGCTACTATTCCAATCGACAATGCAAACAGAAATTCGTACTCCGATGAAGCCCCCTGCTCCGCCGAGGGGTGACCGATGACGAGGAGAGGGATGGTCTCTCTCCAAGCCACATTCGTCAGCATCGAACAAGGCGGTGTTAGATATGACCATCATAGAGGCAACCTCAATCAAGATTGAAAAATGAAACAGCCAACTGTAGATTTCTGAGATAAGAGCCGATTCAAATAATTTGCTGTACATATTTACAGTATAAAACCAAAGTTGTTGTAATTTTGTTGTCCAGAAATTGAACAGTTTGGAAGCTCGTTTCTTTTATTCACTTTCAGTTCCCCTTTGAGTTTGAGCCTTTTCAGGCTTGCTTGGTTCATTGTTCCTGTTGTGAAAAAAATAAATTCCGGAGGAAAATAGGTACTGTAACTTCCATCATATTTTCAGCGACATAAACCCGAGCTATTTTGAATCTGGTTTGTTGCTCTGATAGAATTATTGGCGTCCAAAATTCAGCTGCTGACAGAGACTTCTTGTCCATCTAGCATGTTCAGGAGCTGTTGTTTGTGTTGCATCACTCATTTTTCAGAACAAACAAGAGAAATTTCCATCTGGAGTATTTATTTCCTTTAATGCCACATGTGCGAGTCATGCATGATTAGGGCCTACATGGATAAATGGATGGTGGTGCAGTTGGGGGAAGATGAAGGCCGCCGTTTTCAGATGACAACTCATCTCATAGACAAGAGAATACTGGAGTTGAACAAATGATTTCTTCAGTTTTCATACTATAAATAACACCAGTATATGTGCTGTGAGGCGTTCCACGTGGAATGTTTGCAGCAGAAGCTAAGATAAATTGTACCGGTGTAGATATTTGTTGATAAACATAGCTTGCGAGGGGCAAAATGGACAAATTGACCTCAGGGTCAAAGTATTTCACAAACTGAACCGTCGGTGAAACTAATTCACTCAGCTGACCCTTTTGTGCAGCGCCCGATAGTAAGGCATCTACTCACTATAAACAACCAAATATAGCCATTCGTGAAACTAAAGTGGACAATTCATACTTAAATATCACATAGACCTATTGAACAATACATTTTTGCATAACTGAAATAATTAAACACGACATAGTTAAATCACCGCACGACAAATGCTACTGCAACAAAGGGTATGGGTTGGCAAGCTAGAAAAGGTAATATTTGCTAATAGAATGTTGCCTCACATTTCATGGACGGGATCCTTCCAGTTGGAAGAGCATAGACCCATGGTGTGCTCTCTGATGTCACAGATGGGTTGTTTCACCTTGGAAGAACCTTCATGGGTGCCCTCCTCGTGGTCGTGGTCGATGAGATCTGACTTGGCAATTGAGGATCCCAAGCCGCCATCGTAGAATGTGTCCTTCAAAAGTGACAAAATGGGCTCGATGGCGTATAAAGATCGCAAATCCTTGACCACTTGGCGGAGGAGATCAGCGGCAGGGCCGTCGAAGAGATCGACGGTGGTTGAACCAGAGGGGTTGGGCATGGACCACTTAACCTGTGACATGACCCGCGTGAAGCCGTCAGTGTGGACGAGCTTGATGTTGTAGCTAGCTTTCCCGAGATACAGTAATACGCTAGCCCGCTGACATGAAGCCTTTGGCATGGCAACGTAGTCAATGTCTTCGCCGGCTTCCGCGACGACGTGTTGCTCCGGGATCGACAGGTCGGGGCGATCGGCGGCCACCTCGCCAACGTCCGCCGGAGAGGCCATGATAAACCTCTTCTTGGCCGAATGCTTGTCGGGCTCTCC